>NW_027224842.1:2181218-2492821 GCF_041296235.1 Equus asinus
GTGAAAGCTGGGTCCCCAGGTCACATCTGTGGCCTCTGAACCAGACCTGGTTTCATGGGGAAGGGGGGCATGAGGCAGGATGAAATCCACTGAGGCATGGGTGGTGAGGATCCCTGAGTCCCATTCCAGTGTATGGTCATGGCAACTGACAATCTCTGGACCACAAGACAGTCCTTCCAAGACCAGGCCAGAGGCAGCCCGTTCCCTGGTCCCAAAACCTGGGGTACCCAGCTCCTCCCAGGGCAACACAGGAAATGATGGAAGGCCTGTCTCACCACTCACATCCTTCTCCCCACCACTGCCGAGACAATCAACCTCCCTCAGGAGGAAGGACATGGTCGGCAAGGACCCGGATGAAGCTGGTGCTACCTCCCATGTCAGGCACATGACATGCACAGGAGCTTCCTCCCAAAACAGGGGCAATGACACCTCCCAGAAAACCTTCAGGACTCAGGGCCCTTTCCTCTGTCCTTGCCCCACTGACAGAGTCTTGGCCCAAATGAGTGGGACAGTCAGCCTCCTTTGGGTATATCAGGCAAGCCCTAGGGTGGTCTCCCTCCGCCCCTCCTCGGTAGACTCAGGGAGTGGGCCAGGAGAGGGCTTCTCTCAGCCCTTCTTGTCAGGTATCTCCCAAGGGGAGCACCCTAGGCAGCAGCAATGCAGGCTTTCCTCAGTCCAGAGTGGAGGGTGGGAACCGCTGATAGGAGAGCATGCCTGTGGGTTTCCCCTTCGTTCCCTGGGTGGCATGCCTGTGCTGCCACACTCCTTTGGCAAGCCTTTCTCAGCCTTCTGACTTGACACAGCCTTTCCAACTCCTGGGGAAGAAAGGTTCATTCGTGATGAGAGGCTGTGTTTTTTCCAGCAATAAGTGAGGATGGGGATGAACCAGCTGGCACAGGGAGAGTCTTGCTGCCCTTCTGGGTCAGATGTGAGCAAACAGGGCTGGAAAATCTCTTCCAAGGAGGCAGCAGTGACCTGAGCGGAACGGGGGAAGGGGATGTGAAACACAGCTGAAGGAAAGCAGGCAAGCCAGAGTGCGCCTCCCCCTGTGCCCTGTGGCTGTGCACTCAGGGAAAGAGCCAGGAGAAGGTGTCTCTCCGCCCTTATTCTAGGATTTCTGGCAAGGGTAGTGCCCCAGGCAGCAGGACATCAGGCTTGTCTGACTCCTGGAGCTGAGGGTGAGTCCTGCTGAGGGAAGAGCTTGCATGGAGGGCTCCTGGTTTGCTCCCTAGGTGGCCTGTCTGCCTTGCCACACTACTGAGCAAGGCATTCTGGGACTTCTGAATAGACAGGGCCTTTCCTCCTCCTGGAGTCAAAGGGTTCATTTGTGATGTGGGGCTGTGATTTTTCTACCAGTCACTGAGGCCTGGAATGAGCCAGCTGGCAGAGAGACAGCCTGGGTGTCCTCCCCTAGTCGTTGTTGGAAAACAGGGTCAGAAGGCCTCCCCGTGAGAAGGCCAGCAGCCACCTGAGCCGAAGGTCAGAAGGGGAGGTGAGAAACAGGAGAAGGAAAGGTGGACCCTAGTTCACCTTTGAACATTTCTACCCCAGGAGGAGGGAAGACTGTGCCTAGTCTGTCAGAAGGCCTGGAGCTCCTTGCAAAGAAGAGCGGCACAGCAGACTGGCCACCTACGTAACGGATGGGGCATCCCCCCAGGTAAGTGCTTGCACTGGGAGGACCCACCCACATGCCACTCTGGGGCAGAGGGAGAGGAGAACCCTATAACTTGCCGACTTTCCCAAAGAGGGCCAGCCAACGCAGCCCCTCGAGCCAAGACGGTGTCCATGGGACTGCTAGGAAGGAAAGAGCCCTGGGTCCAGAAAGTTTTCGGTGAAGGGTCATCAGCTCTATCAGAGGTAGAAGCTGCTGGAATTCTGGTGTGCCCGACCTGGGAGCTGCTGCCCGCCGCACCCGGGTCCTTAGTGCCCTGCCTGGGCTCCCCAGGGAGGATGCCAGACTTAGTCTTGGCCTTGGCCTGAGGGATGCCTGCGGTGATGGGGGCGTTCCACAGTTGCCTGGGCTTCCCTGGGAGAGTCAGAGATCCCTGGGTGTTGGCCTTATGGAACGGGCCACCTCTGGCCAAGTCTAGGGGAGGGAGCCGCCTCAGGGTCGAGATGGGTGGTGGCCAGCATCATCCTCACCAGGAGCAGCCCTCGGGGATCTTTCGCAGGGATTGTGTCACGCCCCGCCTTCCCCGTCGGATGCTATCCTCCTGCACCCAGATCCAGGTTGGAGGCCACGGATGACGCCTGGAAACTGCCTTTCAGCACCCTGTCTGGCCTTCCCTGCGCCTTGTAGGGCAGCGGTGGGAGAAAAACCTGTAGGGACGGCTGGACGTTGGCTTCGTGGGCTGCCACGTGGGCATCCAGAATCTTGGGGACCTGAGGAGAGGAGGGCAGGTGCACCCATGGCCTCTCTACCTCCCCGACCTGACCTAGGGTTCTGACTGACTCTCACGACTGTGGGAGCCCTGCTCCCTGGCCTGAGGACCATTCCTCCCACTGTGCATGCACGGGTGGGAGGGAGGGGTGGGGGGAGGAATCCGGCCTCTGGCCTCACTGGGAGCCCCGCACTGGGTGGGGGGGATCTGGCGGGGTGGGGGCGCCCTCTGGCGGAGGCCCCGTGCAGCTGCCAGGGAGCTGGGGTTCCCACTTCCTTCAGGGCTTCTCATGACCCTTTCCCCTCTCTGCTCAGGTAGCTGCTTTCCTCCTTGGAAGAGGTTTTCTGGCCCTGTTTGCTCCCAACTGACCCAGAAGGGCAGCAAGACTCCCTGTGCCAGCTGGTTCATCCCCATCCTCACTTATTGCTGGAAAAAACACAGCCTCTCATCACAAATGAACCTTTCTTCCCCAGGAGTTGGGAAAGCTGTGTCAAGTCAGAAGGCTGAGAAAGGCTTGCCAAAGGAGTGTGGCAGCACAGGCATGCCACCCAGGGAACGAAGGGGAAACCCACAGGCATGCTCTCCTATCAGCGGTTCCCATCCTCCACTCTGGACTGAGGAAAGCCCGCATTCCTTCCGCCTAGGGTGCTCCCCTTGGGAGATACCTGACAAGAAGGGCTGAGAGAAGCCCTCTCCTGGCCCACTCCCTGAGTCCACCGAGGAGGGGCGGAGGGAGACCACCCTAGGGCTTGCCTGATATACCCAAAGGAGGCTGACTGTCCCACTCATTTGGGCCAAGACTCTGTCAGTGGGGCAAGGACAGAGAAAAGGGCCCTGAGTCCTGAAGGTTTTCTGGGAGGTGTCACTGGCCCTGCTGGGGGAGGGAGCCCCTGGGTGTGTCATGTGCCCGACATGGGAGGTAGTGCCTGCTTCATCTGGGTCCTTGCTAGCCATGCCCTGCGTCCCAAGGGAGGTTGATGGTCTCGGCAGTGGTGGGGAGAGGGATCTTCGTACCTCACAGAGACCTCCCCTAATCTAAGAGATGCCCTCTGAACTCAGAGAGACCTCTCCTGACCTCACAGAGCCCTCGCCTGACCTCAGAGACACCCCATCTGACCTCACCTGGATCTCCCCTGACCTCACAAAGAAACCCTCTCACCTCACAGAGACCTACCAAGACCTCACAGAGACCCCTTTCTGTCCTCAAAGGGCCCTCCTATGACCTCAAAGAGACCTACTCTGATGTCACATCCTCCGCTGAACTCATAGAGACCCCCTCTGACCTCACAGAGACATCCCCCTGACCTCACAGAGATGTCCAACATCACAGACACCCCATCTGATCTCATAGAGATGTCAAGTGACCTCAGAGACCACCTCTGACTACAGTGACCCCTTCTCTGACCTCAAAGAGAACCCTGGTGATGACACAGAAACATCCCCTGACATCATAGATTCCTCCCCTGAACTCAAAGACCTCCCTGACCCCAGAGACATCCCTGATCTCATAGGGACCTCCTGTGACCACACAGAGAACTCCTCTGAAATCACAAAGACTTCCTCTGACATCAAAGAGACGTTAGCTGACCTCAGAGACCTACTGTGACCTCACAGGGACCTCCCCTGACTTCACAGAGACCCCACTTGGCCTCACAGAGACCTCCTCTGTTCTCAAAGAGATGCCATCTGACCTCACAAACTCATCCTCTGGTTTCATAAAGACACACCCTGACCTCAAAGAGACCCCACAGAGACTTCTCTGACATCACAGGGACCACCTTTGACATCACAAAGTCCTTCCTGACCTCACAGTGACCCCCTCTAACCAAACAGAGACCCCCCTGACCTCACAGAGACCTCCTTGATCTCACAGAGGTCTGCTCTGACCACACAGAGACCTCCCCTGACCTCACAGAGAGCCCTCTGACTTCACTGAGGCCTCCTCTGACCTTGCAGATAGCCCCTCTGACCATACACATACCTCCCTTGCCCTGATGATGACCCGCTCTGACACACGGAGACATCCCCTGATCTCACAGAGACCTCCATGACCTTGCTGAGACCCCATCTCACATCAAGAGACCTCCCTAACCTCACAGAGACCAACTGTGCCCTCACAAAGACCTCCCGTGACCTCACTGAGAAACCCTTTGACCTCACAGAGACCTCCCCACACCTCATAGAGACTCCCTCAGATGACACAGAGACCTCACATCACCTCACAGTGATGTCCTCTGGGCTAGCAGAGACCTCCTGCGAACTCAGATAGACCACTTTGACCTCAGAGAGAACTCCCCTGACCTAAAAGAGAACTCCCTGACCTAAAAGACCTCCCCTGACTGCACAGATACCTCCCCTGAGCTCACAGAGACCTCCCTGACCTCAGAGACCTCAGTGGCATCAGAGACCTCCACTGAACTCAGAGACATCAAGTGAGCACAAAGAGACCTCTCTGATCTCAAAGACACCTCCCTGACATCAAAGAGACCTGTGTGAGGTCACAGAGACATCCAGTGATGTCACAGAGACCACTCTGACCTCACAGAGACCTCATGTGACCTCACAGAGACCTCCAGTGACCTCAAAGAGACCATCTTTATCCTCAAAGAGACCTCTCCAACCTCACAGAGACATTCTCTGAACACACAGAGACCTCCCTGCCCTCTGAGACATTCTCTGATCTCACAGAAACCTCCCCTGACCTGGAATAGACCTCCCCTGTCTCACAGAGACCTTGCCTGACATCACAGATACCTCCCTGTCTTTGAGGACCGCTCCTGACCTCAGAAAGACACCCTCTGATCTCACAGAGACCTTCCCTGACCTATAGAGACCCACTTTTATCTCATAGAGACCTCCCCTGATGTCACATAGACCTCCCCTGAACTCACAGAGGCCTGCCTGAACTCACAGAGATCTCCTTGATCTCAGAGACCTCCCATGACCTCACAGATACCCACTCTGACCTCACAGAGAGCTGATCTTGCCACACAGAACTTGGTCTGACTTCACAGAGACCTCCCCTGACATCACAACATGCTCTCTGACCTCACTGTGACAAGATCTAATCTCACAGAGACCTCTGATCTCACAGAGACCTCCTTGAAATCACAGAGGTCTCTCCTGACCTCACAGAGACCTCTCTGCCATCTGAGAAACACCCAGATCTCACAGAAATCTCCCCAGACATCAGATAGGCCTCCCTTCTCTCACAGAGACCTCGCCTACCATCAGAGACACATCTCTGTCCTCACAGACCTACCCTGACCTGAGAGACAGCCCCTCTGACCTCACAGAGATATCCCTTACTTCACAGAGACATCCTTGACTTCACAGAGACCTCTCCTACCTCACAGAGACTTTACTTGACTTCATAGACACACCATCTGGCCACAAAGAGACCTCCCCCTAACTCACAGAAAGCCCCTCTGACCTCATTGAGACCTCCCCTGGCCTCACAGATACACACTCTGATGTCACAGAGACCTCCCCTGCCCTCACAAAGACAACTTCTGAAACACAGAGACCTCCCAAGACCTCACCGAGAACTCCCATGACCCCACAGAAACCACCTCTGACCCCACAGAGTACTCCCTGACCTCACAGAAGCCACAGCTGACATCAAGAGACCTCTCTGACCTCAGAGAGACAACCCTGACCTCAGAGAGACATCCGCTTACATCACAGAGACCTACCCTGATCTCACAGAAACCTCCCCTTATATCATAGATATCTCCTCTGACCTCACAGAGAATTCCTCTGACAACACACAGACCTCTGCTGACCTCGGAGACCTCACATCCCCTCGCAGAAGCCTCCTTTGAACTCAGAGAACTCCCTTGATTTCAGAGATCTCCCTGACCTGACAGAGACCTCCCATGAAGACACAGAGAACTGTGGGGGACTGGAATTGGCCATCCCAAGATACGTCTCTTTAGCATGAGGATTATTTTGGGCTGGTTAATTTTAAAAACTGCAGACATGGGGGCTGGCCCGATGGCCAAGTGGTGAGTTTGCGCGCTCCTCTTCAGTGGCCCAGGGTTTTGCTAGTTTGAGTCCTGGGTGTGAACATGGCACCGCTCATCAAGCCATGCTGAGGCAGCATCCCACATGCCACAACTGGAAGGACCAACAACTAAGAATACACAGCTGTGTAGAGGGGCGCTTTGGGGAGAAAAAGGAAAAATTAAAAAAAATTTAAAAATCTTTCAAAAAACTGCAGACATGAGAGAAACTCTGAAAAGTAGAATTTACTTACCCTCTGTTAAGAGATATTTACATTTGTAAAGGAAATTTCCATCTGTAAAGATATCTCCCTTTCTGTACCAGGAAGAAGGGGGATGACCTTATCTCTAGAAACTCTTATCAATGCAGAAGGCAAGGACTTATATCTGTATATAACCTTACTCTTGTGTACTGTGCTTTTCTGATAATCTCCCATAACTGACTCCCTCCACCCCCAACATCCTCCTTTGTCTTTAGCTGAAGATGGTATTTAAGGTGATGGCTTCAGCCATTTTGGGGAGTTACTCAGTTTTTCTAGGTCTCTCCCATGTATACATGTTATAAAGCTTTAATTTTCTCCTGCTATTCTGTCTCATGTGAATTTAATTCATTGTACAGCCAGAAGGACCCAGAGTGGATGGAGGAAATGTCTTCCTCCCCTGCAGAACTCTGACCTCACAGAGATGACCCTGAACTCAGAGACCTGCATGGCCACCCAGAGACCTCCCCTGACATGAAAGACCACCCATGATCAAACAGAGACAACATCTGTCCTCACAGAGACTCCCTCTGACCACACAGAGGCCTCCCCTGACCTAACAGAGAACTTCCCTGGCCACATGGCTCTCCCATGTGATCAGAGGCAACCCCTCTGACCTCACAGAGACCAAATCTGACCTCATAGAGACCTGCCCTGACCTCACAGAGACACCCACTTACCTCACAGAGACCCACCGCTGAACTCAGGGGGAGTGCCCCTGACCTCACAGATACCTCCCCTGACCTCACATATACCCCCTCTGACCTCACAGAGTCCTCCCTTGAATTCACAGTGACCCTGTCAGAACTGACAGGGACCTGCCCTTATCACTGACTAGTTGTCCTGAGGAACTCAAGAGTGGGTTTACAAGAATTTAACTTTTTCCAAATTTTTTCCTTTTGTTATGTTAAGAAGATGCCATCACCAACCTCCTGGTGCCAGACCAGACCTTCCCACAAGAGCTACATGTATGACCTTTGCCTTATTTTTAATGCTAAGTTCTCTCCAGGAGGAGCGTAGGCCTTGTTACCATCACCTGCAGTGTGTGTGGAAGCATGCTTTCTATCTGAGTCTGTGCAAGAGGATACTCACCTCTCCCTTTTGAATATTCATTCCCCATCTGAAATAAATGTCCCTCCTTCCCTTTGTCTGGGGACACCATGACTCTGGAAATGATTCCTCATGGTCTCCTATTTGCTGCAAATATAGCTTACTTTGTGAGACAACTACTTCTGGTAGAGAGTCTGATGTAACTCACCAGGATGGAACGCGTTTTGCTTTCAGTAACAAATTGGCACCCAATATCGGGTTTGCCTCTTTGTGGTGCTCATGTTGCCAGCTTGATGTCTCCGCCCCCTCGGGAGACCCAGCAGCAGCTGCACTGAGCGCTTTGCTCTGTGGATCTTTCAATGGAGGTGAGTGGCGCCAACCGCACAGCATGGCTATAAGATTTATTTCTTTAAGTTGCCTCATAAAGTCTTCCTGTTAATGTCTGGCTTCAGGGTTTGAGTCCCATCTGGGGGTAGCCTGGCTCAGGGGAGTGAGAGTCCCCTCTGAATGGAAGGATTGCATGACCCAGCTACTCAGGATGGGACGATGCTTGGCTCTGGTGAAACAGGAGCAATCCCTGTTGACTAGTCTAGGGTTCCGGATCCCTCTGGAGAATGAATCTCCTCTGGAATGATGAGGTGGGGCTTTTAGGCTCCCCCCCGAAGTCACTGAGTCTGTCTTTGTGTTATGTCTGTGATCGGAGAGGGGTCCCCTTAGATGCGGTCAAGCCCCCTCTGGAGTTGGTGAGTCTGTTTTTTTGTCATTGGTTTTTGTTGAGGATGCTCGACATCAATCTTGTTTGTCCACAGTCTGGCTTTTCTGGACTCCTAGGTCTCTTTCCTTGCCCTCCCTATCACTGACCCCTGGGTGAAACCCAGTGTTCACCCAGTATTATTTTCCCTTTTCCGGCACTTGGTTCTGGCATGTCCGGCAGGTAGTTTCTGCGAATCAGGCACCTGGTTCTGGCGTATCCAACAGGTGGTTCTGGCGTGTCTGGCAGGTGGTTCCAGCATGCCTTGCAGGTGGTCCAGTCGTGTCTGGACCCTGGTTTTGGCGTGTGCGACACATGTTTCTGGAGTATCCGTCCGGTGATTCCAGTGCATCCAGCAGGTGGTTCTCGCAAATCTGGCAGGTGGTTCTGGCGTGTCCAGCAGTTGGTTCTGGCGTGTCGGGCACCTGGTTCCAGTGTGTCTGGCAGGTGGTTCCGGACCATCCGGCAGCAGGTTGTACTGTGTCCCCTACCTGATTCCCACGTGTGTGGGGGGGTGGTTCCGGTGTGTCTTAATGGTGGTTCCAGTGTGTCCGGTGGGTGATTCCAGCATGAGTCCTGGGTGGTTCTGGTGTATAAGGAGCTTGGTTCTGTCATATCCAGCAGGGAATCTTGGCTTGTCCGGCAGGTGGTTCCAGAGAGTCAAGCAGTTGGTTCCAGACTGTCAGGCAGGTGGTTCAGGTGTGTCCAGCAGGTAGTTCAGGCCTGTCTGGAAGGTGGTTCCGGCGTGTCTGACACCTGGTTCTGGCATATCTGACAGGTGGTTCCGCCGTACCCGGCGTGTGGTTCCGAAGTGTCTGTCAAGTGGTTCAGGCATATCCGGCAGGTGGTTCAATCTTGCCTGACACGTGGTTCAGTTTTGTCTGGCAGGTTGTTCTGGCATATCTGGTGGGTGCTACTGGCTTATCATTCAGATGGTTCCGGCGTGTCAGGCAGGGGGTTCCTGTGTGTCTGGCATGAGCTTCTGGGATGTCTGGAAGGTGGTTCTGACCTGTCCATTGGGTGCTTCCGGTGAGTCTGGCAGTTGGTTCCCGCATGTCTGGCGGGTGATTCCAGCATGTCTGGCAGGTGGCTACGGCATGTCTGGGACCTGATTTCATCGAGTCTAGTTGGTGGTTTCAGCATCTCCAGGTGATGGTTCTGGCATGTCCGGCATGTTGTTCTGAAGTTGGTTCTGGCGTATCCAGGACCCGGTTCCAGCATATCCACCAGGTGATTTCGGCGTGTCTCGCACATTGCTCCAACGTGGCAGGCGAGTGGTTCTAGCTTGTCCGGCTGGTCGTTCTGGCGTGTCCACCAGAGGGTTCCAGCGTGTCCTGAAGGTGGTTAAGGAGTGTCAGGCAGGTGGTTCAGTCTCGTCCAGCAGGTGGTTCAGGCTTCTCCAACAGGTGTTTCAGTCATGTCCAGCACCTGGTTCAGGTGTGAGACACCTGTTTATGGTGTATCAGGAATGTGGCTCCATAGTGTCTGGCAGGTCTTCAGTCATGTCCGGCACCAGGTTTCGGTGTGTGCCACAACTGTTTCTGGCATATCCAGCAGGTGCTTCCAACGTGTCCGGCAGGTGGTTCACAAAAGTCTGGCAGGTGGTTCGGGCGTGTCCAGCAGGTGGTACTGGCGTGTTGGACATCTGGTTTTAGTGTGCCTGGCATGGTGCTTCAGAATGTCAGACTACCCGCCGGACATGCTGGAACCACATTCTGGCCATGCCTGAACCACCTGCTGGACACCCTGAACCACCTGCCAGATACGCGTGAACCACTTGATGGAAACTCCAGAACCACATGCTGGGCACGCCGGAACCACTTGTCAAGTACACCAGAATCAGGTGCCGGACAAGCTGCAACCACCTGCTTGACTTGCCGGAACCACTGCTGGACATGCCAAAATCACCTGCCAGAAACGCTGGAAACAGGCAGCTTATATGCTGGAAAAACCCGCCAGACATGCATGAACCACCGGCCGGACACACTGGAACCACCACTCAGACACACCGGAACCACCTGCCAGACATGCCAGAACCAACTGCCGGACATGCCGGAAGCACCCACCAGACACGCCGGAACCACCTTCTGAACGTACCAGAACCACATGCCAGTCACACAGGAACCACCTGCCAGACACACCGGAACCATCTGAGGGAAGTGGCGGAGTCACCCACTGGACATGACAGAGCCACCTTCTGGACATGCCGGAACCACCTCACTGACACGCCGGAACCACCTGCCAGACACTTCGGAACCACCTGTTGGATATGCCGCAACCAGGTACCAGATACTCTGAAACCACCTGCCGTATACGCCAGAGTCAGGTGCCAGACATGCCACAAACACGTGCCACAGAGGCCGGAACCACCAGCGTAACACGTCGGAACAACCTGCTGGACACACCAAAATCACCTGCCGGATACACCAGAACCAGGTCCTGGGTACGCCAGAAGCAATTTCTGGAAAAGGCCAGAACAACCTGCTGGACACACCGGAATCACCCCTGGACATGCGGGAACCAATGGCCAGACATGCTGGAACCAACACCTGGACACTCTGAAAGTACCAACCGCACACGACGGAATCAGGTCCTGGACACATGGTAGCCACCTGACGGACACGCTGGAACCACATTCAGAGCATACCGGAACCACATGCCAGACATGCAGGAACCACCTGCCAGAAACCATGGAACCCACTGTCAGATACGCCGGAACCAGGCACCCAGTACGCTGAAGCCACCTGCCGAATATGCCAGAACCATGTGCCAGCCACGCTGGAACCATGTGATGGATACACCAGAAACAGGTACAGCAGAGGCCAGAACCAGGTGCCTGAAATGCCAGAACCACCTGCTTGACACACCTGAACCACCTGTCAGTCTTGTGAGAACCACTTGCCGGATACACCAGATGCAGGTGTCGCACATGCCAAAAACCAGGTTCCAGACACATCTGAACCACCTGCCAGTCTTGTGAGTACCACCTGCCAGATACACCAGACACAGGTGTCACACATGCCAAAACCAGGTGCTGACATGACGGAACCACCTGCAAAACATGCCAGAACCAGGTGCTGGACATGCTGGAACCACCTGCCGGACACGTCGAAATCCCCTGCCGGATACACCGGAACCACATGTCACATGTGCTGGAATCGCCTACCAGACATGCCGGGACCACCTGTTGGATACGCCGGAACCAGGTGCCTGATTCACTGAAACTACCTGCCGGACGCGCCAGAATCAGCTGTCGGACACGCATGGAAAACACACAGGATATGTCGAAATCACCTGCATGATATCCCATAACAATGTGCCAGAAAATAAAGTACCTAGGATGTGTGAAATCCTATTGAGGCATATTCATATAATGCATTTATTATCATCTTTCTCGCTTTTTCTGTTTTATTGTTATTATCATTTTTTTTTGAGGAAGATTAGTCCTGACTAACATCTACCACCAATCCTCCTCTTTTTGCTGAGGAAGACTGGCCCTGAGCTAACATCCATGCCCATCTTCCTCTACTTTATATGTGGGACTCCTGCCACAAAATGGCTTGATGAGTGGTGCATAGGTCTGCACCCAGGATCTGAACCGGCAAACTCCAGGCCACTGAAGGAGAACATGCAAACCTAACCACTGTGCAACCAGGCTGGCCCCAAGCTTTCTGTTTTTTTAAAGCAATTTCAATTCTTGCATTTGTTTCACCAGCAGTGGTATCATCATCTTGGACAGTTTCCTCCAGAGTCACAGTATCTAAAATTTGGAGCATTTCTGTTGCTTGTTTGGATAAGTGATGTCAGAATGTCTAGTAAATCTTCCCTAGGAGAACTGTCTAAAAGACATCTCAATTTAGCAACTGCAGGGACATGTATATTCAACATTTCAATCAATAGTAGTTCATTTTTGTAGAACTCTTCTGATAATTCTCCTAGTTTCTCTTTAGTTTTACAGGTGTTGAAAAATTCCTCAAGGCAGCCCACCAGTTCCGCTTTAACGACAGGATATGACTTCTCTTTTAAATCTGTACCATCTGCAAACAGCACAGGTGTGTGGTCAACAAAAGTGGGTGGGAATTGGGCTGGGTACTGCCCACAATCTGAACCATCAGTGCAGCTGCCCCAATCCTGTGCAGTGGAGGCAGATCCTGAGTATTGCTGGCGATGTAGGTCATGCTGGGGATGAGACTTAGGATGGTGCTCTGCAGCCCTTGAGCAGGCAGCTCCACACCAGCTGCCAGTTGCAAGTCCAGTCCACACTGGGTGCACATGGGGGAGCTTGGAAGCAGGCAGCCATCTGGGTGAGCAGCAGCAGGAAGTGGCTGAAGAAAAATTATGGGAAGAGGAGGGGAAAAAATGTATAATAAATAAAGCTTGCCTTGTTATGCAGATAAATCTCTCAGTTAAAAAAATTCTCTAGGGGTTGGCCTGGTGGTTCACTGGTTAAGTGCGCACGTTCTGCTTCGGTGGCCTGGGGTTCGCCGGTTCTGATCCCTGGTGCAGACATGGCACTACTTGGCACGCCATGCTCTGGCAGGTGTCCCACATATAAAGTAGAGGAAGATGGGCGTGGATGCTAGCTCAGGGCCAGTCTTCCTCAGCAAAAAGAGGAGGATTGGCAGCAGTTAGCTCAGGGCTAATCTTCCTAAAAAAAAAAAAAAATTCTGTAGGGGCTGGCCTGGTGGCACACGGGTTAAATTCACACATTCTGCTTTGATGGCCTGGGGTTCACCAGTTCAGATCCCAGGTGCGGACCTACACAACACTTATTGAGCCATGCTGTGGCAGGCATCCCACGTATAAAGTAGAGGAGGATGGGCACGGATGTTAGCTCAGGGCCAATCTTTTTAAGCAAAAGAGGAGGGTTGGTGGGGAATGTTAGCTCAGGGCTAATCTTCCTCAAAAAAAAATTCTCTAAGAGTCATTCTCTTTCTGGTGCAGATGCTTTTACTAATGGAAATTTCCTTTAGAAACATAAATTTCCTTTCCAAAGAGGAAGTCTATCCTTCATTTAAAGCAGTCAAGGTGGAGATCAAGAGTTTTTCCTGCATCTGCTGGCTCTCGATTGCTTTTGGCTCCAAATAATTTGTATGTCAAAGTACCATACTTTGGGCATCTTCAGCATTCCTTCAAGAAGAAACAACTTGTGCTTGGAAGTCTCTGTCTCCTCCCCAACCCAGATGCACTCAAGCTGTTAGGGGCCAACAGCAAACAAGGTTCTGCCACAAGATGCTTTGGGGAAGCCTCTTCACCCTCAAAGGCCTGAGACACACTAGAGGGATAGATCACTGCAGGTTCTTCAGCCATTGAAAATAATATAAACAGTTCCATTCTCATAAATTTAACAACTTGAAAACAAGGAACAATTTACCTAAAATTTCAAACTAACAAAACTCAACCAAGATGATAGTATTTTCCTCAATCGGGCACTGCCAGCCAAGCTTTTTGCCACAAAAGTCAAGACTTGGATTCATGTGACACACCTAAAGAAAGCACAAAACCCTGGGGGACTGCACATCATTTGGTGACTTAAAAATAAAGATTTCTCCAAATGGAAGCAGACAGTATCTGATGCGAAGGTTTCCAAGGTGTCCGGACCAGGTTTGTTGGAAGTTTGTCTGCCAAACCTTTGATGATGACATGACACTTCAGATCATCTCCAATGCCTATGATCTTGATAACACGCAAACTTTAGGTCAAAAGTGCCAGAGAGTTCTCCTTCCTCTCACTCCGTGTTCCTCAAATGTGGCCACGATAGGTTTCCAATCTGTGTGTTTTTCCTCCAACATGGGACATGACTCCCAGAGAAGGTCCTTCCTGGCCTCGAGGGACGAGAGGCTACTGAAACTGGAAAAATCTGACTGCAGATCAACAATGCTTTCAGAGAAAGATCACAATCAAAATGGGGACATGTGAAAGTTAATAAACGGAAACGTAGTTGAAATAGTGTTGGAAGGCTAATAGAGGGAGTTCTCATGCCCTATGTCAAAAGCGCAGTGCAACAGGAAGAATAAAGACTTTCTCTTCCTGACCAGTCAGAAACTAAGCCAAGGAGAGACTGTCACAACTCTGCCGATGAAAAGCCACTGCCCTCAAGACTGTGTCCAATAGCCCCCCAATTTTCCCCACTCTGAGATAAAAGAGGTTCTCCTCTCTTTCTTGCTGGGTGCTCCTGCATAGCTTGCCATGGTTTCACACTCCAAATGGCTATTCTTTGCTAATCCCAGGTAAACCAATTTTCACCAGAGAAATAACTGGCTGTCTATTTGTTTAAGGTCAAGACTTGTTAATAAGCCAGAGATGTAGAGAAAACATTTGATAAAATCGAACTCCTGTTTGTCATAAAATTTTCTAGCAAGTTTGAAATAGATGGAAATTACTTTCACTTGTTGAAGGTCATCTACAGAAAATGCACAGTTGACTTCATGCTTAACAGGGAAAGACTAAAGGATTCTCCCCATAATAAGGAACAAGGAAAGGAATACCACTTTCACTATTCTTATTCAATAAAATACTGAAGCTTCTGGCAATAACAGAAGTAAAGGAAATAAAAGCCATAGAGTTTAGAAAGGAAAAATATAACCATTCTTAGTTTCATTGTTGTCTGTGTAAAAAAGTCTGGGAATCTACAAAAAAAAAAAATCAGAACTAATACATGAGTACAAAAAGTTCACCAAGTACAAGATCAACACACAAAAGACCATTTTATTTCTACAACTAATGATGAACCTGCAGATGATAAACTTGAAAATGCTGTATCATTTAAAACCACTCCGAAGAACATGAAACATTCAGGCATATATTCAGGAACATGTGTACAGGATCTGATGCTGAAAATTATAAAATACCGATTACGGTAATTAAAGAAGATGCAAATAAATTGAGAGCCTTACTATTGTCAAAGACAAATGCAACAGACATTAGTTAAAGTGGTGAAAGCAGATTTTATTCAGTAACGGCTCACAGAAGCTGAGCTGCGCTCAGATTTGTACGCAGGTGAATTTAGAATTTTAAAGGGAATGAAGGAGCAGGGTTCAGGGGCTCAGTGGAGTCAAAGAAGTGAAAAAGTACAAAGGTTGGTCAGTGTAACTGTGATTAGACCCACTGTGTTCGTTACTTTGCAGTTATCAAAGTTAGGATTCTATCCTCACTCAGAAGTTGAGAGAAAGAGTCTCTATCTGTCTTAATGATCGTATTTCAAAGGAGTGGCTCTTAGGTCCTTTAGAGAATTGTGAGAGATACATATCGACAGTTGTAAGCCCTCTTTAGTAAATACTCTAAGGAGGGGGATCAGAGGCCTATAATTGGGTGTTGACTAAAATAAATAGCAAATTTTTCTGTTAGCTTTGAGCTCCCAGGAAGGCATTTTAATGGTGGGCTGGAGTCATTCCGGTTACACAGCCTTATGCTGCTAGAAGCCATGCCAGAGTTTGGTTGAGTCTCCTCCTGGTGTGGGGATTTGGAAGGAGTTGTTATGTGCTGAGAATTCTGCAGTCCTCACCATACTACTGGATAGAATAAAGAGTACAGGTCTCAATTATCCCCAAATTGATCTATAGGTCTAATATTATTCTAATAAAAATTCCACCACAGTTTGTAGACAGAGACACCTTTTTCTAAAATTTATATAGAAAGGCACATAGCTGAGAGTAGCTAAAACAATCGTGACAGGAAGAATAATGTGGCAGTAAACACTTTAACAATATTTAGTATTGCCTTGTAGATAGTGTAATCACAGCATCGTCATTTTCATTGTAGGACAGCTACATAAATCAATGGAACAGAGTAGAGAATCCAGAAATGGGCCACAGATTTATACCCTAGTGATCTCTGACACCAAGAGTGAACCTTAATGTAAATTATGGACTTTGAGTGATAATGGTGTGCCTATGTATGTTCATCAATTGTGAGAAGTATACTACTCTGACGAGAGATATTGACAACAGAAAGGTTATGCATATGTGGGGGCAGGGACTATATGAGAACACTGTATATTTCATTAAATTTTGCTGTAAATGTAAAACTGCTCTAAAAAGTAACATCTGTTTATTTTTTAATAGGCAATACAAGAATACCTTGTGGTGATAAAACTAGTCATTATTTTAGCTGTGATGGATACACAAACTTGCACTTCTGATAAAATTTTACAGAACTAAATACACAGGAACAAATTAGTACAAGTAAAACTGAAGAAATCTGAATAAGATAGTGGATTGTATCAATGCCAACAAGCTGGCTGTGGTATCGTCCTATAGTTTTGCAGAATGTTATCATTGTAAGGAACTGGGTAAAGTGTACACTGGAACTTTTGGAGTTATTCCTTACAGCAGTGTGGAATCTACAACGATCACACTATAAATTTCAATTAAAAATAGTTGGCAAATGGAAAGTCAGTCTATGTTCTAAGTTAGGAAGTTTCATTAAATTGTCAGTCCCATTACTTTATAAATTGAATATAATGCCAATAAAAATTTTAACGAGCTTTTCTGTTGAGTTAGATAAATGATCCTACATGGAAAAAATAAACGCATAAGCTAAGCTAGGAAAATATGGACCAGGAAGAACTCTGAGGGAGGAACTGTTCTATCACACGTTAAAAATATTGCAGAGACTGTAATGTGACAGGAGAGGATTGTTGCATGCACAAGAAGAGGAGAGAAGGGAAAGGGAGGGGAGAGGGTGGCAGAGGTCAGGGGAGTGGGGGAGGGGTGGCCTGATTGGAAGTTGTTGACGTGGGGAAGCTGGAGGTCACTAAGTAGAAGGCAGGCATCCTATGTGATGGTTTAGGGAGCATACGTGGCTTTCTCTGGCGGTCCTGTGTTGAAAGCAGAACGAGAGTTTTGGAAACTGGCAGTTACTGACCAAGTGCTGACTGTTCTGTGCTGAATGCTGCAGGAGCTGTGACTTGGCTTCTTGGGATGTTTGCTTCCCACGTTGGGGGTCAGAGTTATACTGTCATATATGATCTGGCCTTTGTCCATTTGTATATTCAGTCTCAAAAAAACAGTCGGTGCACAAATTCATCAGTTAGCTCATCATTAAAAAATCGTCTCTTGGAAAGTTAAACCTTTGAAAGTTAAAAAGATGAAAATGTTAAAAAGATGAAAGACGCCAAATAAGTTTTATAGATGAATATGAAGAAATTGAATAAGAATCTCAAAATTATCCTTCAACAGATTAGGGTGTCATGAAACAGGTTTCTCAAACTTAAAGTCCTATATTAACATTATTTTCTAAAAAAGAAATTTGGCAAAATGTATTAAAGGACTTAAAACGTCCTTAGCGTTGACTTCATGTTTACACTTCTAGTAATTTACAATCAGGAAGTAATTCTAAATAGCAATACGTTTTATCTCCTAAATTGATTTTTTTGTGTAAATTATTGATTAAAAAAAGAAAAAAATGAAATCAAATGTCCAGCAGTTAAGTATATTTACTTGAGAATATATCATGCAAACTACGTTTAAGTAGAGTGTCATTTTTATTATCAGCATAGGAGAAAAGATGAGTTATGGAAGGGATTCTGCTCATGCTCAGTTATTTCCTTTACTTAACATTAAATCTTGAATAAAGTATAATGTCAAGCTGACTCATTTACTCGTTCATTTTAAAAGCTGAAGACTATTTCCTTGGTTTTTAAATAATGAGGTGTAAAGAAGGGGGTGAGGTGTTGAAAATAACTTCCACTGAGATTGACAGTAGCAACTGCTCTTGATTTTTTTGAGAGTTGTGGGGTCACCCATCAAAGCAGGAATTCTATTTATGTTCAGAAATTAACAATCTGAATTTTATTAGAAATTTTGACTTTTATACACCCTCAAAAAGTAAACTTAGGAATTTATTTGAATTTTTAGCTCTGTTGAGGTATGAGTAATAGACAAAAAATGCACACGTTTTCTATATGTGTATTGATTAGTTTGGACATATGCATACACCCGTCATATCATCCCCACAACCAAGTGCTGAACACATCCATGACCTCCAAAAATTTCCTTGTGATTTTTGTGTGTTTTTTTAATCTTAGGAATTTCATGGATTTTAACCTTATGCTCAGATAAAAGAGGGAGAAGATGAGGTGTACGTTGTTTCATTATGGTACCTTAAGACATAGACTTTCAACATACACATGACTTCTGAAAAGCAACATTTATTACTTTCACAATGAAATATTTTCTCCTATTTCCTTCAAATATATGGCCTTCTTATTCTACCCCCCACCCACTTCCTTTTTGAGTAGGGACTCAGGAGAAATTTCCAATGGTACAAACAAACAGGGTCCAAGGGGTGTCTGCCCCTCAGCCCTGCAGGCTTTTCCCCTGTGAGAAGCGCCCACTTTGCACGTGTGTGAGCCAGTGTGGAACAGGACAGAGTATGTCTGCAGACTGGTTCAGCCTGCTGAGCCCCTTTGCTGCTTCTAACCTATGGCCACGAAAAAGGCTAAATGGAGGGAAATTAAACTTTGATGTGTTGATGATTGAAAAGGAAAGTGCCTTGCTCTCTAAGGGATAAAGTCATTTGGAGGAAAATCAAATAACTATCATAGTTACTTTTTCCTATCTTATTTTTCCACTGAAGCCACTAGATATTTCAATCTGACTTCCTAACACAATCCAGTAGTACCTTCCTTTTCTAAGGCCAATGAACTGTTATGTAAAGGGCTTCTATTGCTTTTTCC
Source organism: Equus asinus (assembly GCF_041296235.1). Taxonomy (NCBI): domain Eukaryota; kingdom Metazoa; phylum Chordata; class Mammalia; order Perissodactyla; family Equidae; genus Equus; species Equus asinus. Next base: position 2,200,343 of record NW_027224842.1, read on the forward strand.
AAACCCTCCTGGGATTCTGTTTATCTCCTGTTCATTTTTCACCCCCTGCTTTTCAGATTGCTTTGTTCACTGTCCTTGTAAAATAAATGTGGCTCATTAAAATAACCAGCATTAATATGTATCTCTTTCACTGCATTTTATCTAATAAATATGCTGAAGATTTTCTGTATTCTGCATGTGAATCCTTTGTTGAATATTGGAACTGGGACAATCTCTTCGCATCCTGTGACTCGCCAATTCCCTCTTGTAATGTGTCTTATGATGAACCGAAAGCCTAAATTTTAATGAATCCCAGTTTACCGATATTTCTTTTATGGAGAGTGTGTCTGTGTGTGTGTGTCTTCTTTGAGAAGTTTTTTCTACCCTGTGGTCCCAAGGATGTTTTCTTATGTTGTCTTCTAGAAGTTTCATTATTTTACCTTTCCCCTTTAGGTCAAAGTGTCCAGGAATTGAGTTTTGTGTATTGTGAGGGTAGGGCTCAAGGTTTCGTTTACATCCATATGCCCGTCTCTACGAGTAATAACAGGCAGCATTGGGACAGGTGGACACAAGCCTGGGAGTTAGGGGTCCTGTATTCTCAGCCTTACCCTCCCTTTAAAGCACCCTCTGAACGTGGGCAGGTGATTTTCCCAGTTCTCCCTCCTCTCAGACTCCTTCCTTCCTCTCTTCCTTCTATCCTTCATTCCCCCCTCCCTCCCTCCATTCTTTCCTTCCTTCCTTCCATCTATCCTCCCGAGCATCTGTCCAGGTATCAATCTGTCCAACTGTCCTCCTGCCTGTTCGCCTGTTTCTCCTTCTCTCCTTCCATCCTCTTTCCTCCCATGTCTCAACTTCTCTTCCTTGTCTTTGTTCTTCCTGCTTTCCCTGTGACCCTCCATTTGTCCGCTCTTCCTCTGTCCATCCAGGTATCCCCTCTATCTGTGCCTCTACCTATCTCTTTGTCGCGTCTCTCTCTTCTTCAAGCACACTGTCTCTCTTGGGTTCATCTCACTCACAGGCTCGAACATCCCTCTACTCACACAATCCCTCCTTCTGTCACTCACATTTATGGCTCACCTGTGAATGGTTGTCCTGGGACAGCCACTGCTGGAGTGCAGATGAGCCTGTGGGGCTTCACCCACTGTGTGGGGTCTCTGTCTCTCCCGGACGACAGCCCTTTCCACAGCTCCTGAGCCGGGCAGCATGTTCCTGCCTACTTCCTCATTGCTTGAGCAACCAGAAGCCACCACAGGCCTAGGGGGGCCCCTCTTCCTTCCCCAGAGGAGCTCTCCAGCCCCACAACTCCACTGCCCAATTATTACTGGGCAGCTGGGAAGCCGAGGTGTGCAATTCTGCTTTGAGGGCAAGCATGCTGATCACAAGGATTATACCAATATTTCAATCTGATGCAGCCCTCAGAGAGCCCCTGGTCTTGTGAAAGTCACAGAAAATTCTAATACAAGGTGGAATGTTTTGAGGAGAAGCACCTGGCATCCTTTGGGTGAGAAGGGCTCTCTGGAGGAAGTTTTGCCCAATTGGGGTCTTTAAGAAGGAGTAGGAGTTATATAGGGAAATAGGGTGTGGAGCGTGTTCCTGGCAGAGGAAATTGCATGAGCAATGGCCCTGTAGGCAAAAACAGCATAGTGTATGGGAGAATTGACAGGAATTTGGTTTGCCTGAAGCACAAAGCCTAACTCAGAGTGAATGGATCAATAAGGCTGAAGAGTCAGCAGGAGCCAGATGTGCAAGGGCTTTGAGTGCCAGGTCAAGAAGCTTGAACTTAACCCTGAAGGCCTTAGGGAGCCATGGGTGATGCTAGAGCAGGAGTGTTCTAGTGAGATCTTCACTTCAGAAAAATGCTTCTAATGTTCAAGGCAGAGAACATCCTTTAGACAATGCATCCAGTGAGCATGTTAGGGTGTTGGTTCCGGTGAAAAAAGGTAAGACCTACCTGGGACGTGAATGAACAGAAGGAACGCATTGAGGAGCAATCTGTAAGTGCAATTGGTGTTACTGGCAGGTGAGGGAGGAGGAGCTGAGAGATATGCTGGCTTCGACTTGGATGAGCACAGCATTGGGTGGTGGTTCCACTGGGAGCAAAGGCAACAGATGATACTGAATTCAGGACTCTGATCTGGTCTCAGCTCAGCTCTCAGTGATGGCCATCTCTCTCCCTCTCTTCTTGCAGCCAAGGGACACGACCTGAAGGCCCTCACACTCAGTTCCACCCTCTCCAACATCCAGTATTTGACAGACATGAGCAAGAGCTCAGCCACATTGAACTCCACTGAGAGAGGCCTGCAGCCCCTAATGAGACCCTGGTGTCAGCAGCTCCTGGCTGGATGAGTCCCAGCCAGCCACTCTCCACCTGCTGTCTCTCCTGCTCGTCGTCCTCCTGCCTCCTCCCCAGCTTGGATCCTTGTTCAAGAAGAGCAGCCTGGGCCCCTTGTCTTGGGCTGTAGACTGATCTCCCTCAGGGAAGTCCCTTTTCTGAGCATTTGAGAGTCATGAACACTTTCGGTGACCACCCCAGTTTTCACTCTTCCCACTGACTGCCAATTTGCTCCTCCCTCCCTCTGGCCCCCATTATCAGAGGATTCAGGACATCTCTCTAGAGTCCTCACATTCCTCTCTCCCCAGGCCTGCAGACGATGGGGCAGCCACCAGCGTGGAAGCTGTCTGCACCTACCACCCTGACCCCATGGCTCATGATGGAGAGTGTGACAGAGACCCCATGTGACAGAGAGCAGCATTCCTGGGTGCTGAACCAGCTGATCCACCCTGTCACCCCGAGGGGCCTCTACTCCCTGCTCAGGGACAGCCTTTTTGTCAGTGGTGAGTGTTCGTGCTGAGGTGGATTGACAGTGATCGTTACTTATGCCTGTTCTGCTTTATTTCCTCTCTAACACGTCAGCCCAGGTTCTGCGTGGGGGACACAGAAACCGTATATGTAAAAACTTTCAACTTACAAATGGAGACTATGTAAATGGATTTGTTGATCCCAATAAAAAAAAATGTGAACTATCTCACTATTAATTTTTATATAGATTGCCTGGACAAATGGTAATATCTTGGTTATAATGGGTTTACATATATAATTAAAAATTAGTTTCACTTGTTTATTTTTACTTTTTTAAATGTCAGTATTTAAAAAAAGTTTAAATTTCATTAGATAGAGTGTGAAATTCTACTGTTGGACAGCACTGTTCAAGACGTGAAAATGAAGCCCAGAGAAAGTGGTTAGGGACAACTTTTCCAAGGAAAGGAGTCAATCTGACCCACGTGGCAAGATGCAGACAACAGTCTCATACACACACACACACACACACACACACACTTAGAAAGTAAGACCAACATCATCATAGAGTTGAACCACTACTTCTCAAGTGGCAAGAGGTTGCAGTCCTACATTGTTCTAAGTGGACGACCTCAGGAAAGGAGCCAGGAGTCAAGAAAATTTACCAATCAGGAAGATCTAAAACCAGAGAGTAAAGGTCAGGATCTTTGGTGAAGTTCCCAGCGGTGGATTCTGTTAGAGACTCAATACGTTAGTGAGAACTTTGCAAGAAGGGTTGTTACAGAACTCACCTATCGTTTCCTATGTAAAAATACACAAGTTTTGTAAAGAATACTAGCTCCTGCCAATCAACGAAAAGATGGTAGAAGACGAATATCGCCCTTGTAAATCACTCCTGGATTAGTGAGCCAGTCAGGGAACAGATGACAGTGGATTGAGCTGGACCTCACTAGGCTGATTCTGACTTCATGACCATCCTGTGGATTGTCTCATGCCAGGACCTCTAAAACATGCTGCCCCCACCACTCTTTTGCCACCAAGGTCCACCAACCAGACCTTGCTGACAAATGCCCTGGCTGGGCCCCTTCTGACCACACCTGGAGGACTCTCCCCAAATCCTACTCCATCACGGTGCTCTTCCACCTGCCACTGGCCAGGGAGGCATTTCCTCCAAGGCTGACACTCTGTGTGCCCAGCTCTGGGAATGACATGTCTCCCTCAAGTGAAGAAAAGGATGTCAGTTCAGATCCTGTGGGCTGCAGCCATTAGGACAAGGCCTGGGGTTTGCTGTCAGAGAGAAGAGAACCTGTGGTGGGTGTGGGTCCCAGGGTTCAAGAAGCCCCCGTGATTCCTGGATAGAAGCCCAGAAGACGATGCAGGACGGAGGAGGGATGCTTGGGTGTGATTGTGCTTGGGAATGTCCATAGGGAGGCGGATGTGCCATTGGTAATGCCTTCAACAGTGTTGTTCATTCATCGATTCATCCTGTCTCAGGGAGTGCTGTCTACATCCTTCCAGCCCCTAGTCTCCCCTCTGGAGCAAACAGACAGCGTCAGAAGAACATTTACATTTCATTTGTAATGTATGCGTACAGGGCATGCAATGTGCTGGATGTTGCAAGTGTTTTGAAACATTAACTCCTTTAGCACTCTCCATATCCTCACAAATTAGGTACGCTTATCCTTCTTGCCAACAACAGATGAAGAAACTGAGGCACCAATGAGGTAAGTACTTTGCCCTCTACCAATATCTAGGAAGTGATTGAGGTGGAATTTGAACATAAGATGTTGGCTCCATATTCTCTGCTCTTAACCATGTTCTTTGCTCTCTAAGACTTCACACCATGAAGACGATGGCTCAGTGTATCCATTTTCTTGTTACACCCGGTAGCCCCACTCTTTGATCTCTGTCTGAAAAAGATGCTATTCGCATCAAAACTGTTGCACATACACAACCAAAATGACTTCTCCCCATATCCCATGTCCTGGAAAATACATAGAGAACATTTCAAAACATTTCTTGCCCAGGCTGGGAGTGCTTCTGGGAAATCCCACTGTTCCTGTAAGAAGCCAAGGGCAGGCTGGGAGCTGTGTCTCAGGGGAAAGGTGAGCAAAGGAGTTACAATGGGGTTACAAAATGGATGGGGGGCCTCAGCAGGAAGTGACTTCAGGATCTGGTTGTGTTTCAAGCTGGGTGCTAATTTTCAGGCTTTGGGTGTAGGGGCTGGTGCTGCATTCCAGGGAGAGGGGAGTCTCCCTGTGTTCTTGGGGAAACCAGACCCTTGAAAGCAAGGGAATGAGAATTTCCTTTCACAATGGACTTGGGAGGGGAAACATTCAGCCCAGAAGAGACAGTCATGATCCTGAGGAAACCGGAAGAAGCTGCCTCCTCGTCCGCCAAGCAGAAAGCCCTCCTTCATGGACTCACTTTATCCAGATGAGACCAAGAAGGAGGACATCATGAGATGCCCTTGCAGGTGGGAGACCTGTGACAGTGGAGCCTGTGCCTGGGAGGCTCTGAAAGGCATCATAGGGGTGACATTTGCTGTGAGCAGGGTGTCAGATGAGAGGCACGCCTGCCTGTGTCTGGGAACAGTTTGAGTGTCAGGGAGAAGCCACCGCTGGCACAGAGGCTCACAGGAAGAAGTGGGTCTGACCAGACAAGGTCAGAAAGATGGCGGTGTAGCTGGAAGGAGCCTGAGAAGAGAGAGGAGGGCAGATGGGGACAGGCAGGGCCAGAAGGCAGGAACTGGCAGACTGTGCTTTTCCCGTCACTCTCTGATGACACTGCTCTAAGACATTGCACCTAGAAAATACAAATCCTTAACATCTCACAAAGTGTGTGTGCCAGGAATGGGGCACAGCTTAGCTGGGTGCCTCTGCCTCAAGGTCTCTGTGAAGCAGGGGCTGCGGCTCTATTGCGGCTCGACACGGGGAGGGTTTGCTCCCAAGTTCACTCACATGCATGCTGACGGGGTTTGTTTGGACTGAAAGTCTGAGTTCCTGCCTGTCTGTTGGCCGATCATTCCCTCCGTTCTCTCCTATGGAGCCTCTACATAGGGCAACTGAAAACATGCACACTTGCTCCCCCAGTTCCAGAGATATATGATGCAGACAGAGAGAGAGAGAGATGGAAACAGAAGGGGGGAAAGAGGGAGGGGACTAAAGCCAATGAGTAAGAAGGAAGGGCCAGGCTTTTTGTTCTTAACCCTGGGTTGCAGACCATCCCATGACCTTGGCTGCATTCTATTCAGAAGGCAGTTCCTGACCACTTGTGGTTCCACAAGGACATGCACAGCAGAAGGCAGTGAGCACTGGAAGCCATGGTGGAGGCTGCCCACCACATAGGCCGACATGAGGCACTTGGGTCTGATTCTAAGTCAAACAGGAGACCGTGCAAGGTTCATGCCAGTGAATGGAAATATCTGAATTTCCGCTAATTTCCACCTCTTAAAGGTGCAGACCTTGAAACGAGGCCCAGAGGGGCAGTGACTTTCTCAAGGTCACACAGCTGGAACCCAGGCCTGTTTTGAGGGGTACTCCACACTACATCCCACCCCCTCTTGTCATTCTTTCATCTCTAAGTGTGTGCATCAGACACATGCAAACCAGACCACAGGTGTTGTCACTATTGTCTCTTCTACACCTGAGGACGTCCGGAGGGAGATATTTCTGGCCTCGTCCCCATTGTGCAGGTTGGGTGATTGAGGAGGCCCTGGGAGGCCCATTGGCATTTCCAGGACACAGAGCTTGTAGGAAAAAAGAGGTCGGAACTCAGCTGCATGTCCTCAAGCTGGCACCCTGGTTCCATCTCAAGGTCCTGTTTTGGGATCTGTGCTGGCTATTTGTGTACAGTTCTGGAGGTGACATGGGCAAGGAGGGTGAGCAGCCAAGATCCCAGAGAGGTTTTCGGTGGGTGTGATTGAAGGAAGGGGCCCAGGTAAGGGAACCTTGAGGAAGTGACCTCACTTCCTTGGAGACAGACCCCAACAGAACTTAGCACACTGGTCTCCAGGCGCCCACATTCTAGACATAGCATCCTATCGAGCCCACTTGAGTGGCGACACTGAAGACAAGAGGATGTTCTCCTGCTGTCTCCCGAGTTGTGGAGGCTCTGGCTTCAGGAAAGCCAAGAAAAAGAGCCTTTTCAGTCACTATAGACACTGGCTTGGCCCTCACCTGCACCGCCTCTGTCCAACTGGCAGGAGGAGCACTCAGGTAACACAGGGCAGGCCATCCGGGTTAGGCCAAAACTGAATGCCACCCGCACACCCCTTTGAGCCTACTTGTGTGTCTGAGGGGAGTGAGTGAGGGATGGCGGGGCAGAGCGGGGACCCACCCTGGGTAGGAGCCGTTTGCTCGGTGTTGGAAGCCTGGCAGTGTGTCATGTTCCCAGCCTAGGTGGTGGCTAGCAGGATGGGAGAGTGGGTGCTGGGGACCAAGCTCCTCTACCCATAGGTTAGTCCCGAGCCATCCGGTTGTCATCTCATTCCCTCCCTGGCTGGAGGTCTATGCAAATGCTGCTTGGTACCTGATCTGTGCTGGGGTTTCCTCCTGTGGCCAAGTCGAGGCAGGCCCCTGAGACCTCCCGGCCGGGATCTCGGGCACTGTCTTTGCAGAGCTGCACGCAGGAGGTGGTCGAAGAGCTGGCGGATGGCTTCGGGTACTCCATCTCCCTGGACAGGGACCAGCTGCACCGCACCATCATCAATAACCAGGGCTGCTCTGAGGTGAGAGTGGGCACAGAGGGGTCTTCCCACCCAGAACCCTGAGATAACCAGGGCCGGCCCAGAATCCAACCTCAAACTGCCGTTCTCCTGGGACCCGAACAGGGCTGTCCCCCATGAGTGTCCCACAGTCCCATTCCCAAAGGAATCTGGACTTCCGCTTCTCCCCACCAGCTGCATAGGAGGGTAGGAGGGCACTCTTTGCATTTCCCTAGGAAGATTAGAGAAAACGTTGCTGTCGTTGTCACTTCCCAATAGGCCCTGAGTATCTTTGAATTTTGCCTTTTTTGGAAAATGGAACCTTGATAATGAGGGTCTCCAAACTCCCTTTAATGTAAGAGAGATAACCATCAGCGTGTTTTGGAAGTCAAAGGGATTCTCAGAGTGTGTCACTGCCCTGTACACTGTTTCCATACCTGGGAGGGGTGAGGTGGCCACATAACATTTCCCTCCGGGTCAGGGTCCGATGAAGCCTCAGGCAGTTAGAGGGGCTGGCCCTCAGCCGCCAGTTTGGGCGGTTCTCAGTTCTGACCCACAGGACCTAGAGAAGCCACCTGGCATGTCTAAGCCTCTGTTCTCCTCTCTAGAGAGGGCATGTCTGTTGAGGATTCACTGGGCTGGTGCTCTGCACAGAGGGAGGTGTGTTGTCCCTCAGCGAGCAAATGGCCTCGAGGGAGATCAATGTGGAGTCCTTCGCAGGACCAAAGTCAGATTGTACTTTGAGAGCCCAGAACCTTGCTGAGTGTGGGAGCTCCTGTGTCTCCTGTCGCACACGTCTGGGAGGGGCTAGGAGTTCCTGGGTCAGCTGCAGACCTCGATAATGCTGGTGGTTCGCAGTGGTGACCCTGACTCTGTGTCCCTCCTCGTCCCACCCAGAGTGAAGATGAGTCCACTCTGTCTGTCACTGAGGCCTGCAGGATGCGTGCCCTCCAGGCAGGCACGATGCAGAGGCTCTCAGAGTCTGTGCTGCCAGCCTTCCCCAGCAGAGTCCTCTGCAGTGTCATCACCTCCCTCTGCAGCTACTCAGGCTCCAGCACAGCCCACCAGGTGCTGGACCAGCTGTTTCCCAGGTGACTGCCCACCTCCTCCTCAGCACAGTGGTGACTCTGCCCACTGCCAGCTGTGTCTTGTATTGGGAATGTCACCACATCTCTCTGAGCCTGAGTTGGCTCCTCTGAAATGTGGGGTGGCAGAGGATGAACTTGCTAGGCTTCTCCCAGGGATGAATGGGATCAGGCCTCCAGGTGCTGCCCTGGTGCCTGGCTCTGCAGAGAGGGTTGTGGGTCATGCTGTGGTTGCTGGTGTTGATTATTTCTCTGTCCCCCACGGAAAGTAGTCTTCCTCTCCCTTCACTGTCTTGTGGCTTTTTGAGTTTGGAAAAACACCTGGAGAGCATCCTGTCAAGGAGTTTGAGATGCCATCCAGCTGGTCCTGGTGCTTGTCTTTGATGTAGCCATTTAGGGATCTCTGGGGCCCCAGAGGGGCCCCAGGCCTACTCAGACACCTGGGGTGGTTCAGGTTGGAGTTCATTTAACAATGTCTATGAAGGGCGTACTGTGCACAGGGCATCTGGACACACTAAGTGTCACTCAGTGAATGAAGCAGACAGCCTCCCTGGGCCTCTCCTCTAATCTGAGAGTCAGTCAGTCACACTTGACATCATTCACAGGTCCCATCTACCCTCCATCCCGGCCGATGCCCTCATCCCCTTTGGGACACATGGAGGCAGCTTGGCCCATTGTGTGCAGGATGCTGGAGGACAGCACCACCTCCCAAAGTGAGTGGTCTTTGGGTGCAGACCGAGGGCCTCCTGTCTCTAGCAAACAGAGTGCGGGGAGAGGACGGAGGCTGTGGCCGGGTCAGGCCTGGGAGAACCCTGCATCTCACCCATCTTGTGATTCCCATGGGAGGGCTGAGTTCTGGTGGCTTCCACTCCAGCAGGGCTGGACTCAAAGAGAGCTATGCATGGGTCCCAGGCCCCCTGAGAACAGGAAGGGAGGCTGGGCTGAGTTGCCTCCTAGAGACCCAATCCCAGCAGAGTCCCAGCTCCTTCTGCCTCCCTTTCTCCACATCCACCTCTTGTGAGCGGCACCACCAGGTCCATAGTAGGAGGTGTGTGAGCAAGCTGCTCACAGATGTGCTGGTGTCTTCATTCCAGTGGCCCATTTGCATGGAGGGCTGGGGTGGGCTGTGTCCAGACCCTTGGGGAGGAGAGTGTCGGTGGGAACAAGAGACTCTCACAGACTCTGTGTTCAGCCTGCTGGATGAGCAGGCCTGCCACTGCCAGGACAGTCAGCTGGGGCTCAGGGCTGGGATGGGCCCCTCCTCTGGAGGGGGAGGGGATGGCACAGGGGCCCAGATGCTAACAAGAGTGCCTTGGGTGGGCAGTGTTTAAGGAAAGGCCGGGCCACTGACTCTCTGGCCCATCTGCCTCCCCGCAGTGCTATCTATTTCCTGCTGGGAACCTGGCTGGGCCAAGGGCAGGATTGCAGGGAGCCCCTACAGTTTCCATGCTGGACCCTGCAGCTGGCCACTCTGCACGTCAGCTTTGGTGGCTCACATGTGGAGGGCCATGCCTACCTTCTGCCAGGCCACCTGGAGCACCTCAAGGCCATTGAGGCCAAACGGAAAGGTGAGGGGACTGGAGTCTGAGAAGACTGTCTGTATTGAGGTTCATGGGCTAGAGTTCCCTTAAAGGCAGTGGAGTCCTTCCTGTCTTTGGAAAGGCACAGAAACTGTCAGGTGTGTGGGTGAAACTTTCTCCTTATCCTGCTGCAGAGCCAGCTCCAAAGCTCCTGCCACATCCAGAGCCAGAGCCAGAACCAGCCCCTGGGCTAGAGCCAGCTCCAGCTCCAGCCCCACCACCCGTGGCAGAGCTGGAGCCAACGTTACCTGCATCGGACCCTACAGGGCTGGAGGAAGGGGCACCATTAACTTCAGCCCCAGTGCCAGCTCCTGAACTAGAGCCCACTAGACCCTGGGCTGTGACCACCGAAAACCAGCTGGGGGAGGAGAAGCCGAACATCTTGGACTTCCCTCCCCGGCTGGTGGCAGAGCAGCTGACAAGGATGGAGGCGGTGAGCAGCGGGGCTTGCAGGGCAGGGGGGCCCTGCCTTCCTGTGCCATGAGCTGCCCCACACCTGCCATTCCCTCATCCAAAATCTGATGATCTGGATCCACATTCCTGCTCCCCCGTTACCAACACTGCGACTTGGGCACTTTCTTAACCCCAAGCGCTCGCTGTCCCCATGTGCACAGCAGAGCCGGACACTAAGGGCACCTGCTGCACGGGGTGGCTGTGCCGATGAATGAGGTGGAACAGAGAGGAAGTTGGGCCTTTGGTGCAGGAGGGAGCTCACTGAAGTGCTGCCAGGTCCTTGGGCCGATCACGCGTGTGCCCAGGGGGCCTTCAAATCCTCAGCACACATCAGGCATGTGATGTGTACTGACTCCAGCGGAGACAATCACACAAAGCCAGTGCTTCTCCCTGCCTCGGGGGAATGTGCATGGGAATGGGGAGTGGGACCCGAGGGGGACTGTGATGGGTGGAAGATGTCCCTTGGGGTGGGCCGGTGAGGGCTGTTTTCCGGAGCCTGGAGGAAGTGAGATGGGGCTGGGAGCAAATGCCCTCCCTTCTGCACAGCACTGTGTCCCAGGTCATCTTGTGCTGACACCTTCAGTGGATACAGATAAAACCCAGGGAATCCCACACACCTCAGAGATCACATCCTCTGATTCCTGAGCTCCCGCTCTGTCCTCAACCCGCCTGGGACTGTGGAGGACCATGGAAGCCGACCTGGGGTGAGGCAGTGCTGGCTACACTCTGAATCTTCTTCAGGAGCTGTTCAAGAAATTAGTGCCTGCCCACTGCCTGGGCTCCATCTGGTCCCAGCGAGACCGCAGGGACCACAAGTACCTGGCACCCACCATCCGTGACACTGTGGCACACACGAACACCTTGGCCAACAGTGTCATCGCTACGTGCCTCGGGGCCCTGGGCATGACAGCGCAGGACAGGGCCAGGATGGTGGAGCTGTGGATTCATGTGGCCAAGGTAAGTCATGGGAGGCCCATGGAGGCCCTGTCTGGAGTCATGGGAATTGCCTCTTGTTTCTCAGCTGTCGATATTGAAGTCTGTGGTCTGAGTTCCTGCACTGGCCCTAGACACTCCTGCCAGGGCCACACTGACCTTGACTTGAGGTCCTGGTGGTGGCAAGCTCACTTCCTTCCTGTGCTCCTTCCTTATGTTCAGCTAAAAATCCTTGTGCCTGGCAGTGTTACTCCTCAGGTCCCAGGTGTGCCTTCCCTGGGTTTCCTGGGCATCTGTCTCATCAGGACAGGAGAAGTCCATGAGGGGACAGAATCCAGAGCTGGAGAGCTCCAGCCCCCACTCACAGCTCAATCTCTTCCCTTCCCTAGGGGTGTCTAGGCCTCAGAAATTTCGCATCCTTCCACACGATCCTTTCTGCTCTGCAGAGCCCTGCCATTAAGCGTCTCAAAGACACCTGGGGACAAGTGTCCAGGTGGGTAGGCTGCTCTCCATCCAAGCACCACGAGGGTGGGTGGACCCTGCACCCGGCATTGGGTGGCCATGGCCCCCGCAGTCAGCTGAGACCACCTGGGAGACAGTGAATGCCTGGGACACGGACTGATCTGGTTCCTGGGTCTCTGAGCCTCTCAGGGCCCTTAGGCCAGCGATTCTGCCCAGGAACTCATTTCCTTCAATATCAGATCCTGACTTGAGCCCAGTTGGAGATTCTCAAGTGTTTCCTTTGCAGCAACAGAAATCTCCATCCAACTGAAACCAAGAGTGTTCCAAACAGATCTGTGTGGTAGATATGGGAATGGAGGCCCCAGGTGACAACAGGAGAGGCCCCTCCCCAGTCCCATGGGGACCTTGGGGCTCAGAGCAACCCAGTGAAATCCCTCATCCAGGCCCCAGGCTGTTTGGGTCTTCTGGGATCTCAAACAAATGGGATTTGCCCTTCAACCACCCCATAATCTTTCTTTCTTTCTTTCTTTCCCCACTCCCCCAGGGAGAGATCCTACACCTTTAAGAAGTGGTGCAGGGGACAGCAGCACGTGAGCAAGAGACTGTTCCTGAAGGTAACCTGGGGCTGGAGATCTGGGAGGAGGGGTGGGCGAGGGGGCCGGGAACATCCTGAGGGCATCCTAGGAAGTGAGGCTATGGTAAGGCCATCCTGGGGTTCAGAGACCCCTGTCGGTGGGGCAGGAAGGAGATGCCACACGGCCACCACCAACACCCTCTGCCCTCTCCCTCCATGTCTCAGTTTGGCTATTGTTGGGACACACTGTGGGAGTGCAGAGGTCAGGACCATGGTCAGTGGTGGGGCAGGGCGAGGGGTGAAGGCAGCGGGGACAGGGACTCTGGCTGGGACAGAGAGTGGACTCTCTTCAGTGGGTCCTTGAGCAAGTCTCTGCCCCTCTGTGGGCCTCGGTCTCCTCCTCTGGGAAATGGAGGGAGATGACGTGGTGCAGGCCTCACGGTGGGGTGATACCGTCCAAGGGCGGACAGGAATGGGAGGAGATTTGTGCTGGCTCCTCCGCGAGAGCTGAGGGGAGAGCAGTGATGACAGTCAGATGACAGGGAGTCCTCAGGAGAGCCCTGGAGGCAGGTGGAGTTCTCCCCACTGTTTCCTGATGAGGAAAGAGTCTCAGGGAGGCCTGGGCAGGCCCAAGGTCACACAAGAGTGAGTCCTGGAGCCAGGACTGGTCTAGAATCAGAGCACCCTGGAGGTGGGAACAGCATGGGCAGCAGGGGACTGGAGCCAGATGGCCAGGGTCTGAGGTCAGGGGCCTTGGGGGACATGTGGAAGGGAGCAGGGCCTCTCTGACCCTGTCCTTGGCACTGACAGGAGGCGACCTCCGTGTTGGCCACTGCACAGAGGGGCCGTCATAGAGCCCGGGAGAGGCGGCGGCAGCAGGTGAGGGTGCCTGGGGGGGAGGTGCCCAGGAGTCAGAGGCGAGGGTGCTCCCCCTCCCAGCTAGAGGCCTGCCCCAGGAGAGGGGCCTTCCTCCTCCAGCGCATCTGCTGGGGCTGCCGAGCCTGAAGTGCCTGCACTGGCAGTGAGCAGGAGGAGGCCTGGAAGGGCTGGGAGCAGGATGGTTTTGGGGTGGGGAGGGGAAGGGGCCACACCCCCTGGGATTGGCCCACAGCCAGCCCTGGGACGTGACTGGGGGAGTTTGGTGTTCCTGGAGGGGAGGGGAGGAGGGCATTGTGTGTGGTGGGTGCTCCTGAGGGTCCTAGGCTACTGTATGTAGGAGCCAGGGGTGGGCAGGTGGCTGGGGTAAGGGGTTTCAGGGGAGGGTTCATGGGGGCACCTGAGTGCTGGAACTCATCACCATCCCCACCTTGATGGAGCAGGGTGTCATCCCCTCCCTGGAGATGATCTTCAGTTACCTGGAGCTGCTGCATGATGAGACGGATTATTATGTGGAGGTGAGTGAGCCTGGAGGTGGGGCCCTGGGATCAGGCTCCTGAGGGTTTGGGAGGAGAGAGTCCTGCCTGAGCCCTGAGCTCTCACACTTGGAAAGGTCCTCTGCAGAGCCTCCCAGCCTCCTGTGGAAGCCAGGGCATCAGGCCCATCTCAGCAATGAGTGATGGGAGGCTCTGCCTAGGCCGCCATCCAGGCTCCCTGGGCTGCTGAGGCTCAGAGCTGCCTGGCTGTGTGGCCACAGGAGGTGGTGTCTGAGCTGGACTCAGCATCTCCCTCTGGCCCTGCCCATGAGGGAAGAGAAGTCGGGCCCCTCCCAGTCAGGAAGCACATCAGTGGCTGAGCTGTTCCTTCCTGCCTGAGGCCTCAGTCTCCCCATGTGTCATCAGAGAGCGTTAGATTACAAGGTCTCAGCTCCTCTGCCCCAAGGTCTGGAGCCCAGAGCCTGGCCCAGGTCCAAGTCCGGTCTCTGGAAGGGCCTGCCCACAGGCAGCAGTGCAACACTGGAAGGGGTGGGATGGGGGCTAGTTCTGGGCTAAGGGGGCTGTTTCTGATGGACTTCGGCTGTCTGTCTTCCAGGGGAAGGTGCTCAGCTGTCGGAATGAGGTAAGGAGCTGTGGCCTCAATGTGGTGAGTGTGGGTGTGTGGGAATCAGAGAGCCCCCCTTTCATAACAAGCCCTCTAGCTCAATCCCTGGGGTCGGACATTTATTTGCAGAGTTTGATATACAGAGCTGGGGTCCTATGGCGTTGGCGGGTAGGGGAAGGGCTGGCATCAATGACCCCTTCCTGGTACAGGATCTATTTCAGGCCAACTGTGAGAACAGGCACGTCCTGACTGGATTTGCAGGGAAGGAGAGTTCCCAAGTTGGCAAAGGCCCCACACTGGCTCCTTGTCCCCCTCCTCACCCCCTCCAAGAGCCCTGCAGGGTCCCCCACCCAGGCCATGTCTCCATCCTGTCCTTCCTCTGTCCCAGGAATTCAAATTCATCAAGGACATCGAGCTGGTCCAGAAGGCTGCAAATCTGTACACTGTGCAGCCCGATGAGCACTTTGGGGCCTGGTTCCAGGCCGTGGAGCCCCTGAGTGAGGAGGCGAGGTGAGGCGGGGCAGGAGTTGGGTGAGGGCAGGGCAGACTCTCTCTGCAGACCAGCTCCAGTGTCCATGGCCGTGGCTCCATGGTCAGCCTCAGATCTGGCTGCATGGTGACCTCTGGGGCCCTGGGACTCCAGCTGCTGAGAGGCTCTGGGAGGCACAGCTCAGGTGTGGCTCCTGGGAGCCAACAACTCCACTCTGTCCTGTAGCTACAGCCTGTCCTGTCAGCTGGAGCCACAATACCAGTGGACCAGAAAGATTCGACTCTTCTTCAAAGACAAGAAGAGCCACTCATCTTCCCGCCCAGGGCTGAGTGAGTGTCTGGACTGGCAGTGGCTGAATCCAGGGGCTCAGTACAGATTCAGGCCAAGTCTGGGCCAGGGGAGTCGGACAGCTGTGGTGCTGGGGCCCCAGCTCCACCGCTGAGCAGTCCTGTCACGGGCGATTCCCCTCGCATTTCTGGGACTGGTTTGTTCCTCTGTGAAGTGGGTGACACTAAATATCAGCCCCTGTGTCGGGGACAGATGGGGTGCGTTGGCTGACTGAGCACTCAGCACTGGGGCTGGGGCACAGGGTACAGTGGGTGCGGGGAGGGGGGAGAGTATGCTGCGTTTCTGGGGGAGGCCCCCTAGGAAATTCCTCTCTCTATCCAGACACCAGGCCCCCAAAAAAGAGCCCAGTCGTGGTGGCAGATGACGCTCCTGAGACCAGCTGAACTACAGCAGGGACACAGCGGGGACACTCAGGTGCATGGGGCCACCTCTCAGATGCTGATGTGCATGAAAACTTTGTGATCCATTTCCTGGGGTCCCTGAAGGCAACAAGGGAGTGGATGATACCCCCATCTCCCTCACACATTTTCCCCAGCGCCTATTTCCCTCTTTGGAGGGGCCATGTTTTTGTTGTCAATGATAAATGCTAAGTTTGGGTATTCTATTAAATTTCTGTTTTTTTCTCAGCCTGGGAGTGGACATGTGGTTCTTTCGCTCTCTGTGGTCATGAAAATGATATCCAGAATCTCACATTCCTCCTTGAATTCAGAAACCTCGCAGAGTCCTCAGCTCAGGGCATGTGGTGAAGAGAGAAGTGCCAGTGTCGTCCCTGGCTGCTGAAGGACAGTCCCGTGTTCCCCTCACTCAGAGGACAGGATCATTGCAGTGTGGTTCACCTGGTCCTGGAGCAGAAGCGGCCCCTCCGATCTCCCGGGGCTGAGACGTTGGAGGGATTTTCTCTGGCAGAACAACAGTCACGGAAACAGGGGTGTCCTTAAAAGTAGCACTTGCTTGGGGCCAGCCCAGTGGCGCAGCGGTTCAGTTCCCATGGTCCCCTTTGGCCGCTTGAGGTACGCTGGTACAGATCCCCAGTGCAGACCTAAGCATCCCTTGTCCAGCCACGCTGTGGCAGGTATCCTGCATATAAAGTAGAGGAAGATGGGCACGGATGTTAGCTCAGGGTCAGTCTTCCTCAGCAAAAATAGGAGGATTGGCTGCAGATGTTAGCTCAGACCTAACCTTCCTCAACAGCCAAAAAGCTGCCCTGGCCTGTGCCTAGCACAATTCCTGCCCAGGACCGTGGCTGCCTTGCTGCACTTGGAGGACGAGGGAACATTTTCCCAGTTCCTCTTGCCCAAATGAGGAACTTGTTTTCTGATTCAGCCCCTGGAATTGCATCCACTGTAAGTGGGGAAAATCCTGTAAAACCTCAAAATGTGCACGTGGAGAGGGCGAGGCTGGAGGAAGGTCCTGTGCAAAGGGACTAAGGGTAGGCAGGACTTTCCCTCTCTGGGCCCCTCTAGGGTCTCCCTGTTCACCTTTGACCTGGGCTTGGTCCTCCTGGGATTCGGGTCCTTGACTCTGATTCCCACTTCCTGCTTCTTTTCTCTCCAAGGGGAAAGATTGGGGAGGCAGCTTTTAGCGCCACTGCCGGGTCTCCCTCCACGAACCTGGTGCTCCCTGTGAACTAGGATTTTCAGCCTCCCTGCACTTCCGCATGCAATTCTTTCTTAGGGCAGAAATTCCCTAGATGCCCCTAGCCTTTCTGTCAGGTCCATCGTGGCCACTCCTTCCAGGCTGGACCTGATGGATCCCAGGGGAGCTCTGGTTTTCCAGGATAACAGACCATCATCCTGACCAGGAATGACCCCACAGTGTTCCTTGCTGCCCAGGGTGACCTCTGGGCCTGTGTGGTTCTCAGGTCCATGGTCTTGGACAATCACCAGTTTACACACTCTGGTGTAATTTGACTGGCTTTTCCTAAAGTGGTAGCTGGGCCCAAGCCCATGAAGCACATAGCCCCTGGGGTGACTGGGGTCTTTTCCACAGTCTTGTGCGGTGGTTCTGTCATCAAGGTGTGAAACTTTCCTGTTGGGAAGTTGGAAAGATGAGGCCTAAGAAGGGTGTGAGTTAGGGGTCCTGCGGGCAATGCCACCAAACTAATGTTCTGTGGATGTGCATGGACACAGCCTCACCAAGTATAATGTGGAAATGCTCCCCGTGTGGGTGTCCAACAGATACTGGTCTGGCTCAACCGGAGAACCCGCCTGAGAACCAACAGCTAAAGGGTGACCACCCGGCCTTTTGAGCCTCATCCCCAGGAAACACCATGTAAACAAGGACTAGATGAATCGCTTGTCACTTCTGAGTTATCCCCTCCTTCCTGATCACTGCAAGTGTCACTCAGACACTCTGCAGGCCGGACTTTGCCAGGGAGGCCGTCTCCGGACAGCCAGAAGCTGAGGATAAATCCTGGTTCCCGGCAGCACAGGCCCTTGCTGATGCAGCACAGCCACCCAGGAAAGAGACTTGCCAGAGGAAGGTGGGGAAGGCTGTGCTGTCCCTCCAGGGAGAAAGAGTCGTGGCAGGTCCCAGGGCTAGTCCAGGGCCAGGATGAAGGCACGGGTGTCCCACGAGTGTCTCCTCCAGGACTGGGATGCTCCTGAGAGCCTACCCGGCAGGTAGCAACATTCAGTAAGTCACGTAGGTACAGCTGTGACAGAGAAGGGACAATTTATCCCATCTTTGGGTTTCCAAATTGGAGATTGTTTGCTGAAGTCCATGAGTAAAGCAGTTAGAAAATCTGGATGACAGGTTTATTTTTGAAGGAAAGTATGAGTTACCAAAACTGGCTTCCTCAGAGCTAAGTAAAGGGAAGAGAAAATAACAATGCGAATCTCTTGAAATCCCTCAGGTGCATATAGTGTCAGAGAGAAATTGTCAGAATATTTGAGGAACTGGAAAGCTGGGTTCTGTTTAAACTGTTGCTGGTGTAAGGTGGGGATGGGTGCTTGCATCTCGTCTTCCAGTGTAAGTGAAAACAAGATCACATTAGGAGTGAACTCAGTCTTTCCAAAGTGGTGTAAGACATGGGTGTACTCCTCACTCACGTCCCTCAAGAGTATCTTGCCACGTGGTCCATTCATTGAAGCATCTTCCATTTACAGGAGCTAACAAAAAATCTGCCCCATTGACAGCCATACCATCCAGCTAAGTTCCACCTCACCCCACTCACAGTGCCCCGCAAGCCTCTCTTGGTGATCTGTCTCATCACAGTGAGGGATTCATGCCAGAGTATTCCAGAACCCTGGGAACCATATTCATACCACCTCCAATTGCCAAGACAGGAGTGTCTCTGAATGGGAAATCTGACTCTCAAACACTGCCTTTCCCTTGAATGACATGATTGGCCCATTCACCCGACTGCTGCCCCCTCGGTTTTGGTGGCTCTGGAAGAGGTACCAAGATGTACTGGCCTTTCCTTCACCATTGAGGAGACCAATGAGAACCCTTCTTGACTCCTCAACCTGCCCTTAGGTTTTGATGTGTACACTGCCTGTCCCAGTGACCACAAGACCTTGGAGACCACTCTGAGTCTCCTTAGGGAATTGAACTCTCTCTAACTACAACCACCAGACTAGAGCAAAACTGGGGCCACTGTTTTAGGAATAACTTCAGCATTTGCAGCTAAGGTTGGAACACTTCTGGAGATCTACCAAAGCCCCTGGGTAAGGGGTCTGGATCCTGGAGAGAGAGATTCCGGTCTTCACCAATCAGTTCTCTCATCCAATCATAGGGAAAGGCAGAAGCTCTACGTATGTCATCCCAAGGACTTCTCAGTTTGTCAGATTATTAACTGGGTTGGGAAGGAATATAATGGCGAAGGAGAAGTGCCATGGAAACATTGAGACTCAGCCCAGGGTCATGCTCAAGGCCAATGCATCCACCACACTGCTCCTGGGAACATTGGCTGAGGACAGCTCACAGCTCTTTCCCTCACAGGACATGCCCACAGCATAGGGAACCACCTAACCTTAGGACACAGCCCTCTCGAGGGACAGCCAGAGGCCCATGTCTGACTGATAAGGGAATAAGAAGCCTGGTCTCAATTTGGGACAACACCAAAGGGCTGTCCCAGCTCCAGAGATCCTTGAGAGTTGGCAGAGACTCAGTGGCAACTGTCTTGGCCTTCAGCTTCTCCTTCAACTATCCCCGCCTTGCTAACTTCCCATAGGGATATCTCCCCAGAACGCTTCCCTAAACCTTCCACATGGAATCCTCCCCCTCACAGTCTCTTTCCAGGGCCCCATCTGTGTCAGGCAGCAATCGGGAGACATTAATGCTGAACACAGCTGCATGAGATTCGGCAAATACTGTTCTGGAAGAATGATCTGTTAGACAATCTGAGAGGGTAGGTCATTGTAATCTCCAGGATAACTTAGGTAATGCTCTGGTAATAAATGCAACAATTGAGAAATTCATGACTAAAGTATTTCTCCTCAGATTTACATCATACATTGATAGTTGAGGTGAAGGGACCCCTGGTTCCTAAGTCACGTGGGGCAAGGCTGATGGAGGCCCCACGATCTTGTTGGTACACCATCTGAAACTGATGCCTTCTTCAGTTGCCACCAAAGGACAGAAAGAGCACCTAGTGTCTTACACCTCCTCTTTTATTCTCTGGCTTAAAAGTGATGCCATTGGTTGGAAGGTGCCACACATCCTTTCCAAAACCAAGAGGTCTAGGAAACATAGTCTTCTGTGTGCGAGAGTGAAAGCAAAAGTGGGTGCTGGCACCACACTCTCTTTCTTTTCACCAAAGGATATGATTGCTTTCCCTCTCACATAGGGAATTCACTCACCCTCTTTCCCAAGGAGGACATCTGAAGACCCGGTAGACTCAGAAACCCTAGCTGACCCTTGGGCTAATGGGACAAAGACTTCAGGGACCACACATGACAAAGAATACAGAACTCGCAGGAGTGGATCAGAAAATTCACTAAAGAAATGAACAAGGACTATTGTAATAAGCAGAAACAAGAAACGCTGGGGATGGGGAGAACCTGACATCCTCAATTGTCACATCATCCTATTCCAAATACTCAGTCTCCTGCAAGAAGTTGCAGGGCATACAAAGGGACAAAGAAGGATGGCTCATACAGAGGAAAACTTCATGATTAGAAGGGGCCCTTGAGGAAGCACTGAGGGGTTACTGCAGAAAATCTTGTCTGCTTGTTGCTATTCACATTCCTGTGCTGAGCCTATGTCTTCATAAGCTTGTCGCGGGGATGCTGAACAGCTCTGTTTCAGGGTAAGACAGAGTCAGAGGTCATGGATACCAGCACCTGATTTGTCTATTCTCTTCTGTCTTTCTCCATGACTATATCTACTGTCTCATCTTGCTTTACAAGCAAAACCTGGAAAACCTACCAAAGCAATTGTTTTTGGGTTTTTCTACCAATAGTACAGAAAATATGTCTGTTACTTTTGGTGCTGAAACTCAATTTTGTGGAGCAAATTTCAACCTGAATTTGAAGTTTGTTTAAAATATTTAAACATAGAATAACCATATGACCTGACCCTTCCACTCCTAGATATTTACCCCCTAAAATCGAACACAGGTATACAACCAACAATTTGTCTAGGAATATTCACATCAGCCCTGTGCGTAATAGTCCAAGGTGCAAGGTCCATCAACTGATGAAGGGAGAAACAAAAATGGGGACATCCATGCAATGGGATATGAATCAGCCATGGAAAGAAGTGAACTGCTGATGTGTGTATAATCTTTAAAAACATTATGCTAGTGAAAGAAGGCAGACACAAAAGGAGAAATCTTTATGTTTCTATAGATACGAAAAGCCCAGAAAAGGCAGATCAATAGATAGAATGTCCCTTCCTGGTTGCCAGAGGCTGGGCGTAGGGTGGAATGGGGAGCGACGGCTTAATTTGTATGGGGTTTCCTTTAGGATGATGAAATCTTGTGGTCCAGATAGCAGTGATGATTGCACAGCACTGGGAATGTCCTAAACCCCACTGAATTGTGGGTCATTCACCTTTTCACAGTGAATTTTACGTGACGTGAATTTTACCTTAATTTAAGAAAACAATACAGAGTTCATTAGCTCCCACAACAGAATGTCAAGAGCCCCTGTGGCTCAAGGATGAAAGGGCTCTATCAACAACCTCATGACTACTCCAGGAGTGGTAGATTTTCATTTTCTCTCATAGTGAGAGTGTTCTGTCCATTGTCACAAGACTATTCTATTCTTGGCCCCAAATGTCCAAAGACAGTGAGAGAAAATATGCCCTGTCATACCCCTTTTCACTAGACAGGGCTTTCCTTCCAGAAGCCCCAAGGGAACTTTCTGGGTCAGTGTTGCAATCCAGCCCATCACTAAGCTACACTTTGAGCAGTGACAGGATTGCATTCAATTCCTTCCCCACTGTTCTCAGGTAAGAAGAAAAGGTCATGTTTCCTGAGTCCATGAGATGGGAAACACCCAAACCAAACTTAGGTTCTAGCAAGGAGAAAGCCATCAGTACACAAATAACTCCCTGTTCTAGGATTTAATTTTCTTATTAATAGACTTTACTTTTTAGAATAATTTTAAGTTTACAGAAAAATTCAGCATGGGGCTGGCTCAGTGGCATAGTGGTTAAGTTTGTATGTTCCAGTTTGGTGGCCCGGGTGTCCCAGGGTTGATCCCGGGTGCAGACCTATGTACCACTGATGAAGCCATGCTGTGCTGGTGTGCCACATACAAAATATAGGAAGATTGGCACAGATGTTAGCTCAGCAGCAGTCTTCCTCAAGCAAAAAGAGGAAGATTAGCAATACATGTTAGCCCAGGGCCAATCTTCCCCAGCAAAATATATATATATATATATATATGTATATATATATATATATATACAGCAGACAGCACAAGTTCCAATATTCTCCCTCATACCCCAGTTCACACACACTTTCCCTTGTCATCAATATCTTGCATTTGTGAGATACATTGGTTATATTTGGTGACTGATACAATATAAAGTAAACAACTTATATTAGGGTTCACTCTGTGTGTTTTATCTTTAATGGGCTTTGAAGAATGTATAAGGACATCTATCCACTGTTACAGTATCATACACCATAATTTCTCTGCTCTAAAATTCCTCTGTGCTCCTCCTATTCATTCCTCCCTCCCTCTGCCCAAGTCCCAGTAACGACTGAAGTTTTTACCATCTCCTTGGTTTTGCCTTCTCCAAAATGGCACATAATTGGAATCATACAGTGTGCAGCCTTTTCCAATTGGCTTCTTTTACTAAGAAATGTGCATTTAAGATTCCTCCATGTTTTTTTCTTGGCTTGATAATTCATTTCTTTTCTATTGCTGAATAATATTCCATTGTTTGAATAGACAACAGTTTGTTTATCCATTTACCTCTTGGAGGGCATCTTGTTTAGTTGCCATCTTTTCCAATAATGAATAAAGCTGACATAAACATTCAACTGTAGGTTTTGTGTGGATATATGTTTTCAATTCATTCAAGTATGTACCAAGGAGTGAAATTGCTGGATCTTAGGGCAAGAATGTCTAGCTTTGTAAGACACTTCCAAACTCTCCTCCAAAGTGGCCGCACTGTCTTGCATTCCCAACAGCGATGGATGAAGTTTCCTGTTGCTCCATGTCCACCTCAGCATTTGCAGTTGTTAGTGTTCTGGGTTTTGGCCGTTCTAATAGGCCTGTACTTGCATCTGATTGTTATTTCTAATTTGCATTTCCCTGATGGCAAGGATGTTGAGCATCTTTCTGTGTGCTCATTTGCCATCTGTGTATGAAAGGGCAGAAACAGAATGGACTGCAGGAAAAGAGATGGCTGGGATGACAGGAAGGTGGAGGCAGAGATGATCTTCAGGGCTGACTAGGCACTGACTATGCCCTCTGTCAGATAAATTGTGGTCTACCTAACATTGAGTTTTGAGTGAAAACTCCATAGTATCTGGTTGTGCACACATATATCTTATTGAGGCTTGAGTTTTTATATATGTTTTCACTGAAAGATGCCGTAAGCCCTATGTATAAACAGGTTGCTGTACAGCAGGTGATGACGGTGTCAGAGATGATGAGAGTCTATCTTGAGTGGATGGTGTCTGCCATGCAAGCGGCATGTGTTGCCTATCACCAGAGGCAGAAACCCAAACACTTCTGCCACTGCGTCTTAGTATTGGACTCTCCAAGGAAAACACAACGCAGCCAAGCACTGGGTGGAACAATGCTTTACTCACATAGAGGAGACAGAGCAAGATCAGCTTCAGTGGTAGGCATTGGTCCCCCATGGCCAGCGGGTTCCTCCTGGCAGCTGAGGCAGGGCAGCTGGCCTGCACACACCCCTCTCATGCCGTAGAAGAAAGAACCTGACCCCCTCTGCAAGGGACAAGTATAGCAGTGGAGTTGGCCAGCTGCCATGTGACGCCCAAGCTTAAGCAGAACGAAGGAGAACACATTGAGTCTGGAATGGGAAAAGATAGTCCCACAAGAGGTGACAAGTCCAGCACAGGCTGTGCAGACTCCTTACCTCTTGGTGAGGAAGTGTTCCCCACCCAAGACTCCTTCCTAAGTGGCCCAGTGAGGGTCCACAGACCACAGGCGCTGGATTGCCTCTCCCGGCAGTGTCAGTGGCAGCCAATGCCTCTCCCATTACGCATTTTCATTTTGCATTTGCCACCAGAGAGAGCCCTGAGAGGAGCTACATCTGTTTTATCTCTTGGAGGACACTTCATTCCTGAGAAGTTTCCGTATTCTTGGCTACATTGGGTTCATAATCTAATCATTTTTATATTTGTGTATGTAGCATGCACAGTATCCCCTCTCTAATGTTCAGTTCACTTGCAACACTGGAGGCGCTTACTATTATATTTCTATTTTAGTGCTGAAGATTCTGAGGTCAGAAGAGACTACATAACATCTACGAAGTTATCACGTTTACTAAGTGCTGAAGCCATGTTACCAGGTCAGACAAGCTTCCTTCAGAGCTGACCTTTTAACCTCTAATGACTTCTTGTAGAAAAGAGAAGAGTAAATGCAAGTGCTTTCTCAAGATCATTGATTGCAGGAGTTCTTTGAAGAGAAAACAAAAAGCAATGCCTTCGTGTTAGGAGAAAACCTTACAGTTCTCCTTTACGCAGTGTCTCATCTTAATTTTCACACGGAACACCTCACTTCACCAAATCTGTGTGGGTTTTCCCCACACCAAGCAATTCCGTGGACACCAGCTGGGCGTTCTACAGTTTAACCTAACTCTGACACTCTGTAGCTGGAGATAGCGTCAGATCCCACTGGTTGAGGGCTCAGTCCCATGACACTGCCCCCACTTCAGATGCCAATGGCAAGTGGTAGGTCCCCAGGTTACCCACATTTTCTGTCCAATTTAGCTACAAATCAGAGGTTACCACAACTTCCTCCTCAGGTTCTATTAATTTTCTAGAGCAGTTCACAGAACTCAGGGAAACATTTATATATGTTTACCAGTTTATTGAAGGATATGATGAACGATACAGATGAACAGCCTAATGAAGAGACACACAGGGTGAGGTTGGGGAGGGTCCCGAACATGAGAGCATTTGTCCCTGTGGAGTCGGGATGGATCACCCCCACTGTAGGCAGATGCGTTCACCAACCTGGAGGCACCCCAAAGCCCATAGTATTGGGATTTCATGGAGGCTCCCTCACATAAGCATGACCGATTATTAACTCCACTTCCAGCCCCTCCTCTCTCTCTGGAGAAGTTGGAGGAGAAAGGGGGGATGGAAATCCCAAGCTTCTAATCACAGCCTGGTCTTTCTGGTGTCCAGCCTGCATCCAAAAGCCACACAGGAGCCCACCCAGAGTTGCCTAGTTAGAACAAAAGAAGCTTCTATTGCTCTTGGCACTTAGGAATTTACCAGTGTTCCAGGAGCGCTGTCAGGAACTGTGGGCAGAGACCTATCTATATTTCCTATTAGCTCACAACGTTTTTTCCATTTCACATTACTGTCTCCAGATACTGACTGTCGATACAGCACATGTTTGCACCCTTCTCTGCTGTATTAAGCCTGGGTGGGCTTGACTGCTCCCAGAGGCCGCAGACGGGGAAGCGTCCGTAATCTGTAATGCCTGTTCATGAGTATCTGACTACAAATGCTATGCCCCTCAGGCATATGCAGACATGGATAAACTGCAGCCAGAGGCTCAAAATCCGGAAAGAAGGGGCTATTAGAAGCTGAATCCCTACATAGGATGGGGGGAAGAATTTTCCCTCTAATCTTCTTGGTTCTTCTGGTTGTTCTAAGAGTTAAATTGACATAAGACAGAAAAAAGGAGAAAAAGAAAACAAAGTTTAATAACATGTATGCATGGGAGAAACCTAGGAAAACTGAGTAACTCACCAAAATGGCTGAAGCCACCACCTTAATTACCAACTCAAGCTGAAGACATAGGGGATGTTGGCGGTGGGGGTTTGGGACTTCCAGGGGCAATTCATGTGAAGATGGAAAAGCAAATGTTTGGTAAATAATTGTTTGCCGTACCTGGCAGAGACTTTGGATACAGAGAGGACTGTGATCCACCGGGCCTTTCTAGGTTCCTCGCTGTCTGTCACACCTCGTTCATATCACACTGTAGTTTCCATGGTAAGAGTTCCCTCCTGGAACAGGCCTTCCATCTAGAATTCTTTTAGGCAGTTATGGGGAAGGTCAAAGTCTTTGGCTCTTAAAATTGATCAAGCCAAAGAGACACATTTTGGGGTAGCAAATTCTGCTCCACTACAGTAGTTAGATTCATGAGGAACTGGAGCAAATGGGAAATGTAAAGTTCTCCTCAAAGGAGGCCCACATTTTAGTTATCAGCATTATTATATATTTAAGTATGTATTGCATACATAGCACAACCGTTCAAAAGGCAAACTTTCCTTCCAAGTGCTCAGACACACAGTAGTTCACTTCAGAGAGAACAGAGCTTTAATTTTGGTGTGTATCCTTGCAGAGAAGTTACTTTCATATACAAATAGGCAGATGCTGAAAATACACACACCTACCTATATGCGTATATAAATATATAGGTCTATACTATGTTAATATGCAATCTCAAATACATATATGCATTTCTAAGTATTTATCTATTTCTTCACACACATGTGGTTCCAAATCAGTACATTAGACGTGTCGTCATTTCCCACAGCTTCAAGTTAGGTCACAGTATGTGTGGCTGCACCCTAGGCTAAATAACCCGTCTTCTAGTAACACGCGTTAAGGATTTCCCTGTATTCTTACAAGCAGCGCTCCAATTATTAAACCTGCATAAACTACAGTTTGCATCTATGTAGGCTTACACGTAAGTTAAATTTTCAAAAGTGTATTTTCTGTGTGCATTTTCACTTGTGATGAATTTTCACTTGAGTGTCTTTTCACTTGAAAAATTTCTCACGGTGACTGTACCATTTTGCGTTTTCACAGCAATGTGAGTGTCTGTTTCCCCAGCCCACAGTTCCTACTCTGATTCTCCATTCTTCTTGCGCTAATGCTCTACTTTCTCCTCACCTCAAATATCATTCAAAGAGACATTTTCCCTCTGTGTCAAGGCTCAGCGAGGATTCCACACTTGTCACTTTAGCCACATCTGTACTACAAACAGGAGAAGACTGCAATATTATTCTTTTTGTAGGTTCAGCAAAATAAAATCTCATTCACACACATATTTCTAAGATCACTTAGGGTATTTCAATCTCTGACAATGGATAAAAACTAGGCTGAGAACATGATCCAGTACCTCTATAAAGAGTTTAACTGTTTAAAAAAAGTTACATTTTGTGGACACTGAAAGCTCATGGAATAGGAGTAAACATGAGTTGGGAACTGTGAAATAATAAGAAATATATATATTGATGTCTTCCCCTGGTTCCTGACACAGAGCTCCTCAAACCCTTGTAAAAACCTAAGTGGTGAGAGCAGTAGGAGCATCTTTTGTCCCAACAGGTGACTCTGGTGGGCCCCCGGATGACTCCAGGATGGGAGCGGGTTACCAGAAAGACCAAGTCTTGACTAGAAGTTTGGAATTTTGAGCCCCATCCTTCATCCTCCAGAGAGGGAGAGGGGCTAGAAACGGAGTTAATAATTGATCATGCCCACGAGAGAAAGCCTCCAGAAAACCCCAACAGTACAGCGTCTGGGGAGTTTCTGGGTGAACACGTGGAGGTGCTGGGAGAGTAGCACGCCTGGAGAGTGCATGGATCTGTGCCGGTTCCCCATGCCTTGCCCTAGGCATCTCTTCCATTTCGTTGTTTCAGAGTTATATTCTTCTATGATAAACTGGTAATCTTAAAAGTAAAACATATCTCTGAGTTCTTTGAGCTGCTGTAGCAAATTAAATTGAACCCAAGGAGGAGGTTGTGGGAACGTCTGATCTATAGCCTGTCGGTCAGAAGTGTAAGTGACAACCGGGGCTTGGGATTGGAATCTGAGGTTGGGGGGGAACAGTCTGGTAGGACTGAACCCTCAACCTGTGGAATCTGATGCTGTCTCCAGGTAAACAGTGTCAGAATTTGGGTGAATTGAGTTGCATTGTAGGACAGCCAGCTGGTCCAGGGTCCTGGGTCCAGGAACCTCAAAGAGGAACAGAGAAGGAAGTGACATGAAATAGCTGTTCTTTAATAATTCTATTATAAGAATTAATAATATTATCTGAGGAAATGTGGAAATCACACAAGCCAGGAAAGGAGAGACAAATGGCCATAAGATGCTTGTACAATAAAAAGAAATGTGAAAATTTGTTTGTGTGCTATAGAATTTTGCGTGTGTGTGTGCATTTTAAAGTATTAAACTTAATATACAATTATAACCCAGTTTCAGCTATCAGTATCATAACAAAATAATTTCCCCATACAAAAAAATAAACATTTAAACATTTTAACAGCTACAAAATTATATTGAGCGTGTTTCATTACTTACTTAACCATCTCAATCTTTGGGAAATTTAGTTGTTTTCCATAATATGCGATTATAAATGATGCTGGTATTAATCATACTAAAACATTCTGTATATTTTTTATTTTCTTACGCTAGACGTATAAGAGAGCATGAACTGAGAAAAATTTTAATTGCTCCTAATTTATATTTCCACCAGCACTACATAAAGTTTCTTACCTCAACAGCGTTACCATAAGGGATTAGTATTTCTTTAAACAATAATTTTGGAAAGGGAGCCTTGGAATGCAATCACAAAGGTAGGCATTGTAGGACAGGAATTCTGAGTTTCCTTCCTATACAGATTTTAAGAACTCTGCCTAAAGCCAAAGAGAAGCCCGATCTTCTTTTCTTTATTTTTTTATTTTTCCCAAGGATTGGCACCTGGGCTAACAACTGTTGCCAATCTTTTTTTTTTCTGCTTTTATCTCCCCAAACCCCCCCTGTATAGTTGTATATCTTAGTTGCACGTCCTTCTAGTTGTGGGATGTGGGACACCGCCTCAATGTGGCCTGACGAGCAGTGTCATGTCCGCGCCCAGGATCCGAACCCTGGGCCGCCACAGCGGAGTGCACGAACTTAACCATTCGGCCATGGAGCTGGTCCCTGGATCTTCTTTTATTTTATATGAATTTTATTTTCTTTTTTACCCCTTTTACAAAAGAAAGATCCAACATCAAGTGATGGAGCCATTGGCCTCCCCAAAGATGTTCACAGATCACTGCATCCTTTGTCTCTCTTTTCTGGGAGGGGTACATATGATCAGGCTGTGTTAAACAACTTGATCACGAATATCATGTTGAGCTAGCTGATTTAATTACTCCTTCCCTGAGACTCCAGTGCCACAGGGACTGCTGGATTTGGAAAAAATGACCCAAGACCAAAAGGGGATATTGGGTAGGTTCCAGAACTTTTTAAAAATCTCTACTGCAGCAGAATGAATGACAACAGAGAGAAACTTTATTAAGCTGGATTTCAGGGTCTCTCAGCCTAGGCTTCCACTATAGGGATAACGTCCTGAGCAGAGAAATTTTTCTGTTAACCCTAGATCACTTAGAAGAACTATTACTTACTTTTGGAGTGTCAGAACTGACATGTTGAAATAGGACATTGGAAGAGGGAAGAGTTAACAGTGGATGTCTGTGGAGTGTGCTGAGGAAAACTTTGTCTTGCCATGTCTCCTTAATGGACACAAGAAGGTTCATACGTATAAGGGAACTCCATTTTCCTGTGAATATGTCCTTGCCTCATTGAAATACAGGAATTTTCTATAATTCAAAGGATGGAATGTATCTTCAAGAAAATTCTGAATGAGAATCAAAGCAAACAGTGCTTTATTTTGATAAAAAACAACAATAATAACAAAAACACTGAAGCAGTTATGCAGGTGCCATATCCCTCTGGTGTGCTGGGTTCCCTGCCCTGGTCTGAAGAGGAGAGTCCTCGCTACGACCTCACACAGCATTCCCTTCTGTATGTCTATGACATCTTCCATGTGTTTACTCCTGGAACACAAGGAGAGATCTCCAACTCAGTGACACCACGCCAGTTGATGCACGTGGGCCATCTGGCCACTGAGGGCTCTGACAGTCTTCGTTGATGATCATGACCTCATGATGCATGGCACAGAACAATCTTCTCCACTTTGCCAAGTTTTAATATCCTCCACGATTACAGTGTTTAGCCAATGAGTTACATGCTTATACGTTACAGTAGCTGGGAGAGGTTTCCTTCCAACTTCTGGTATTGGAGGGAAAGAAAGGACAACTTTGGGAGTCAGTCAAACCATAGGAGACACACAAAGGCTGTTCACATTGTAGGAAATAATCAGATCTATTCTTTCTTTCAAAATAAGTCTGTTGAATGTTGAAGTCATTCTCTCCAATGTTTTGTCACTTGCAGAAATTCTTGTATGAATTCATTATAGGAGAAACTGAGTTTCTTCTGTCTTTCTTATTATAATTAGAAACAGTGAGATGAAGGTGCTTAATAGGATTACTCCAGGGCAAGAGGGGTCCCTCTCTGAAGGGTCCTGTAGATGTGGATTTCCTACATACAATAAGTAGAATGATGGGATTTCATCTTTAGTTTGAGAAGAGGTCTTTTCATTAAACATTGTTCTTGGAAACAAGAGGGCGAGATGTTGGCAGTAGCGGGGATAATGAAACTATTTTGAAATAAGCAGAACTTCAAACTGAGGAAACCTAGGGGATTGTTCCAGTGGCAATGAGGAAAGCGGGAACTGGAGAGACTATGCCACCAGGTTGGGGTAACAGGAACCTCACAGCTCCAATGGTGATCTGTCAGCATGAAGGAGGGTTAAGTGGTCTGAATCATCAGAATATGAAGAAAAGGACAAAAAGAAGACACCACAAGTCAACTCAGACCTAGGAAGAGACCCAGAGGTTTCACTTTGGGATCCTCCACGGTTAATAAACCTGTGTTCTTTCATAATTGTGAAAGGAGGCTCGCCTCCCCCAACAGTCACATTCAATTTCCATTATTAAGTTGACAAAATTAAGAATTTTCTTCTTTCTTCTCCAAAGCATACTGACAAATAAATACTAGATTTGCTGAGGCAGGATTCCTGTTTTGAGATCCACAGAAAAAAGAGCCTGAGTGAATTGTAGCTCTGTGAAAATAATCTTTGAAAATGTCCAGTTAAGCTTATTTTAAGTACTGAGGCAATCAGATTGTAACCTACGGACTCAGAGGTCAGTGTGAGCTGGTCATTGACGTGAAATACATTTACAAAGAACAGTTACACTTGTCCTGAAAACAGTGTTTGTGCTTTCACTTTTTTAGAATCTGAATTTGGAGAAGAACCTGATTGACCAAAATTATAACTTTAAGAACTTCATGAATAGAGAAATTTCTTTCTTTTCACCTTCCTTTCTTCTATTTCATTTTCATGGTGAAATATACAAACACAAAAATGGATACATAGTAGACAAGGAGAACTGATCGTTGGTTACCAGGGGAAAGGGGGGGTGGGGAGAGGGCCACAAAGGGTGAAGTGGTGTACCCACAACATGACCAACAATAATGTACAACTGAAATCTCACAAGGTTGTAAACTATCATAATCTTAACAAAAAAATGGATACATATAGATGGTTATTAAATAAACAACTGTGTGACATCAACCCAGGTCAAGAAATAGAGTACTACTACCACCAGTAGGTCTCCTGCATGCCCCCTACTGTTGCTAGACTCCACTTGCCCCCAGGATATCGAATATCCAAATTAGCATAATAACCCTCCCTTGTCTTTCTTTATACTCTTATCATGTCTATTTCTATGCCAAAATCATAGTCTGATTTTTGCCTGTTTTTTTTTCCCTTGTGTAATTAGGGTAACATATATATATACTGTTGCATCTGATTTCTTTCATTCAATATTAAGTATTTAAGATTCATACTCAGTGTTGCAAGTTAATCCTATTAATATACCATTTTGTTTATTCCTTCGATTGTTGATGGAGGTCTGGATTGTGTTCACTTTTGGCAGTTACAAATGATGCTTCTGAGATGATTCTTCTGTGTGTGTGTATATATATATATATACACATATATATATATCTGGTTACCATTCGCATGGATTTACTTATGGTATTAAGCAGGGATCATAGGGTAACCATATCTTCAGTTTTACTGGGGATATTGTCTTTTTTTCCTTCAAAGTCAACAAACCAATTGATAGTCCCACACTGTAATTCCCATATCTTCACATTCTTGCTGACACTTAATACTGTCCAGATTTTAATTTGAGGCTTCTGGTGGGTGTGTGGTGATGACTGTGGTGTAAATTTACTCAGCCTTTTCTTTTCTGTAATTCTGTCCCTGGTCAAGATTTGTGTGTGGGGGACAGGGTAGGAGGGAACCCGGGATTCCTACATCATCCTATGTGAAAATGTTTGTGGGGCACTGATATCAGTTATTTCTTTTACTTTACTTGGTATTTCAAGTGCACTGTCCAGTAGTGTGGCCAGGACACAGAGTCATTTCTCAAGGACCCCACGGAGTCTAAATATTAGACTCTAAATATTAGGTCTTCTTGTTTCCCTTTGAAATAGCTTCTTTTGTCCATCTGATAAAACAACCTCGAGTACTCTTTTTAAAAACAATAATTAAGATATAATTGACACATTATATTAGTTTCAGGTGTACAACATAGCGATTCAATATCTGTGTATATTGTGAAATGGTCACCACAATAAGTCTAGTTAACATCCACCACTATACATAATTACATATTGTTTTCTTCTGATGAGAAATTTTAAGATCTACTCAGCCACTTTCAAATATACAATATAGCGTTATTAACTATAGTTAATATAAATATAAATAGAGTCAACAAGTGCGTTACATCCCCAAGACATTTATTTATAGCTGGAAGTTTGTTATTCAACCCTCTTCATCCCTTTCACCCCCCATCCCGACCCCCCACCTCAATTACTCTTGAGGGAGCATAAAATCCTCATACTGACTAATCTGGGTACTTCCAAATTATTTGTCGGCTTCCACTCAGATCTTGCATTGAAAATCTCAAAGAGAGAGTTTAGATTTTCTTTCCTTCTCACTGCCTGACCTGACCAAAATGTCATGCATCGCTACTGGCCTATTGCTACATCCAGGAGAGTCACTTGAGGAATAGACAAAACTGGAAGAAAAAACACATCGATAATTTATCATTACATTGTCATCAAAAGCATGGAATTCACCAATGATGCCTAGGAAGAAATTGGGATCATTTATGGAATAGTGTAAAGAGAATGTAGGAGATGTCTCAGCTGAAGAGAAAGAAGCTACAAAAAACAATTATGAAAAAGATGGAGCAATAAAATGCATCAGGAGATTCAGGAGCATAAACAGAGTTAAGGGAAAAAAATGACCCATATTTTCTTAGTTACTCATTATGGAGAGCAGGATCAATTCCTAAAAGGTCAAGTAATTCTGATTCTGATGTATTTGATGATAATGTTTATTACTAATGGTAATTTGTATTTTCAACTATCATCATGTAATGCTGATAATTTGCATATATAATTTATATTTCTATAGTTATTGCTACTCTCCTCTTAGACTAGTGACCATTATTTTGAGCGACAAAAACACAGTGCCTTGAGATTATCTGTCTGTTCATTATATGAGTCAAGTTATTGAATTTTTGTCTTGCATCAATTTTTATTTCATTGATTGATTGTCATTTAGATGATTCGGATGTTCACACATAATTATCAAGTCAAATCTCAGTATTTATTTAGCATTTCTCTCTTCAGTTATGGTTGGAAAATCTGTCCCTAACTTAATATTACAAAAACATATGCAGGTGTATCTCCAGATCGCTTTTACATTTAATTATTCATTCCATTTTGACTATTATAGCTTAGCCTAGAGAATTAAGTAAATGTGTATTACTTCACTCCTACACACCATTTAAACGGATCAAGAGTTGCTTGCCCCGTATGCTGTCCCCAGGCTGCAGCCGCCTGAGGGGACTCGCCCGGGGCCCCGCCCTCAGAGCTCACACCCGCCATGCGCTCTCGCCCCGGGGCCGCCCCGCCGATCCTCCCCCGCGGCTCTGCGCGCACAGGCCGGACGCTCGGAGCGGCGCCGGGCTGCCCTGCTCGTCCTCCTGGGCGCAGCGGCACCTCTGGACCGAGCACGCGCACCAGCGGCCTCCTCGCAGGCTCCGTGCCCGCGCACGCGCCCTCGCGTCGCGCTCCTGGCGGAGAGACCTGCGCTCGGGCCGGGCTCCGGGCGGTTCTCGCGCTGCCGTTCTCGCGGGACTTCCGCGCTTCGGCGGCCTTTCTGACAAGCCGCCGCGCCCAGGGATGTTCAGGTTGGAGCGACACTTCCCAGAGGGCAGCGGTCACGCCAGATCTTCGGCTTCCATTCCGTTTTCGCGCGCTTCTCCCTCTTTGCAGGGTGAGTGGAGCTCATTTGTGGATGTATTAGCACAGGATGCGGGAATCCTGTGAAGCGAGTCACTTCAGAGCCCGACGTGAACCAGGAGGGGTGACGGCGGAAGCGCTCACAGTGTGGCGGCCCGTAGTAGGGACACCAGTCCTCACGGGACTCTCGGGCCTGAACGGCAGAGGACGGTGTGTGTCTGTGGGGACAGACGGGCAGCGTGTGGCGGGGTGTGTGTGAGAGACGCGAGTGAGTGGTGGGATGCGCCTCCGTGCCGTGGGTGTGGCTGCGAGGCTGTGACAGGTGCGTGGCTGTGCTGGGGTGACGGGGATTTGGTTGCATGTCCTTTACCTGTGCAGGTGTGATGGCTGTGGCTCTGTGGCGTCACTGTCTGGTGGCTCTGGGCTGCCTGGCGCTTCCTCCTCTTCTCTCCTCACAGCCGCTTGGCTGCAAGAGGGAAGTAGGACATTGAGCCCTAAAGGAAGATTTCCAGCCAGGGGGCACCGAGGTTAGTTTGGGAAAGCCTGGGGAGTTCTCTACTTGGGAGCTCTGAGGGGCAGCTACTGTCTCAGAGCCTCGGGGTTCCCAGAGCTCGGACCCCAGGAACGTGCTGTAAACCTATACCCGTAGTCCAGGCTCTGTCGTCTTTTCCATCTGTTTATGTGTATGAGCAGGGCGGGTGTGGACCTGGAGAGTGTCGTGTAAGGGAGTCATTCTGTGCCCCAAGAAAAGCCTGGTGCCTCGTGACTTCCTCCTCAGTCCTGCCATACCCCAAAGAAGAACCTTGGGGAGGGGAAAGAATTGTTTTACACACAAAAGTCAACATTGAGGATGGTTGATTTTCTTTCATAAAATCATTGATTTTAAATTATTGATATAAGAAAAATTTAACAAAACTTAGCAATAATATCTGATTTTTAGTTGTCTTCCCAAAAACATGTCCAAATACTAAATGAAATAGAAGAAAATAAGGAATCATTTTATTTACCCACATGCCTTTTGTTGCTGCTTAAGGGCACTGTCAGTCTTACTAATGTTCTCACTTTATGAGACGCTTGATCACATCGGATTTTTTGAGCAGGTTATGATTCACAAATGTCTCTTTGTTTCTGCTCCATTTCGGTGGGAGGGAAATTTCTTCTTTTCTAGAAACTCTTGATTTATAAATTAAAAATGCAATCTCAAGTAAAAGTCCTGATTCCCCCCCTTTTTTTTTGTGAGCATTATCAGAGCAGGGCTGATAAGCACAATTTTATCCTAAAAAGGCAAATTGTTTCTTTTATAATACCCAGTTAGGGGACATGCAATGTTCTTCAATAAAAATAGCTAACATATTTATACAGGATTACAACATATTATTAAGTTTTTATGTAGATTATATTTCTCTAAGATATTCATGCTTAAGAAGTGATCTTCATACTCCTGCCTCTACTGATGAAAAACCCAAGACACTAAAATGTCATGAACTCCAAGAGCAGTTACATTTAGAAAATCTGAGAACAGAATCTATGTCTTAAGTTTCAACTGGATACCTTTCCCCAGTTATGAGTGCGTACTTTACACTGGGACCAGTATCATCGTGATTAATAATCCTGTACATGCCATCACATAGCAGGACCAAATTAATTAACCTGTTCCCTGTTAGATTTTTGTGTTTCTGGTTTTGGTTGTCAAAAACTGCGTATTGAAGATACTCGTATCTCTTCTAGCCCAGTCTCTTCTAGCCAGTGTTTACGTATTCACTGACCAGATTATTCTCTCCTATGTGCTCAACTTAGTAATATTAAGAGCTATAATGGAGGAAGGAAGAAATTAAGTCCTATAAAGAAATGACTTGAGCTTCCCATGTCAGGACTGTAGTTGCATGAGAGATGGAGATCCCATTTGGCCAAGCAGGGAAAGACTGACATTCTCACAGACATGAGTTTTCTAGATACATGTGATAAAGCCCAGCAATGAACGGTCTCTGGAGGCTGAGATCCAATGCTCTGTGAGGTTTTTGGAATTGAATAGCAATATGAATTAGTGATTGTAATATATGGATCATGGTTCTTGGTAAGGAATTTCTGAATGATGAGTACAATGAATATTTTATTATTGACTAGGATGTGCTGAAATTGAATGACCTTGGTATAATTCTGCATCATCATACATCGAGTATTCTCTAAATCAGGAACCGCAAAAATGTTCAGTGAAGGATTGTTAATGGCCATAAAAGAGAATAAAAACATAAGCTGTTTAAGTTATCAGAGATGAAGAACAGAAAAGACCTTAGATATGTTGTCCAACCTAGTGTATAGAAACCTAGTCATCTGGAGATGATTACATCTGTTATAACTGTAAGTTTGAGTGCTATGCAGCCATTCAAAATATTTGTTAAAATAAGAAAACTATGTGGCATAGGATTTAACATAAAGAACTTGAGGATTGAAGACATCCCTTAGTTTATCAAACCCTCTTATTTTTCTGTCCCTTGTGACAATGTCTTTCTTTCATTTGGAGTGTTTAGCCCATTTACATTTAATGTAATCATTGATACAGTTAGATTAAGGTCACCCATTTTATTATTTTCTGTCTTTTCCATCTGGCTTTTGTTCCCATATTGCTCTATTTTGTCTTCTTGGGTTAATTAAGTATTTATTTAAAATTCCATGTTAATTTGCTTCTTTGCTATACTTTGTGATCATTTTTAGTGGTCACGGTCTGTATTATAATATATATTCTTAACTATTCAGAATCTACTTAGAGTTAATATTGAACTCTGCTCTTACTCGTCAAGTGTAAGAACCTTGCAATTTATAGCCCCATCTTCTATATTGCAGCTGTCATATATATTACATCTATCTTTATATAAAACTATAATACCATGTTTTTAATAACATCTGTATTGATATAGAACACAGCACATATTTAAAGTATACACTTGGATTCGTTTATTTAAAATTTTGATATAATAGACATATAACATTGAAGGAGATCTGGCCTAAGAACATGAATGTGCTTGCATACAGGACATTTCATGGAGCTGAGTTGCGGCTGAGCTGGCTTGCAAACAGGATGTTCTGCCCATTCCTCTTATGGACCTTCCGGGGAGAACATTGCCTGCAAACAGGAGTGTTCTCAGATCCTGGAATTCAGCCTAGGGCTGGGAAACAAACACAGCATTGTAAGCACGTGAGCGTGCTTGCATAGAAGCATGTATGATGAGTCACCGCCTTTGGCTAGTTGCCGGCTTTGTCTAGGGGGATATAAATATAAACAGCCCGTGCCAGACGGGGCTTTTTTTCTTCCACTGTCGACACCGGTGTCCGTCTCTTTTTTGGGGCCCCAACTTTCTTCATTTCGTCAGCAACATCACATTATATTAGTTTCAGGTGTACAACATATTGATTCAATATTTGTATATATTGAGAACTGATCACACTAAGTCAACAGTATATTTACCTTTCGCCTGCCTATCCTTTGGATTATTTTCATCATAAGCTCACTTCTGCCTATAATGTACATCATACAATGCATCATTATTATTTTTGCTTTATGCATTTAGTCCTTTTTTAAAGAAATTTTAAAAATTCATTCTTCCACCACTTCCCCTCCAAAATTCTTACACCTGGCAGACACAAACTCAGGAGATCTCTGAGAGCTTTTTATCTATTAATTTAAACCAAGGGGTAAGAGAATTTGATTGGAATACAGCCACACCCATTCGTTTATATATTGTCGATGGCTGCTTTCCAGCTACAACAGCAGAGCTGAGTAACTACAAAAATATTTATTATCTGGCCCTTTATGAAAAAAACTGCTGATCCTCAGTTAACGGCAGTAGAGGAATTCCTGAATGAATGTCACTCAGGGGGATGCACTGCGGTGGTGCTCGAGGCTCTCTGCCTTGGGCTTCTTCCCTCCCCCTTGGCTTTCACTCACCAAGTGGACACAAAGTAGAGAGCAGCTTTGGTCTTCCTAAATATACGTTAGTGACAAGGTAGCTGGCATATTTAGGGGATTAAGAATTCCTTAATAACCAGACACCGAATAGCCAGACAGCTGAGGAGGACCGTGCAATAAAACCGCATATAACAATGAATAAAACCGCATATAACACTTGAGGCAGAGTATAACATGCTTGGCCATGGCATATTATTCTCTTGAAAAACTGCTCAGTTTTTCTTGTGAATATTTTATTCATAAGTTTTGTACAAATATTCAAAATTGGTATTAATATTGATTTCATACATTAATACTCAAAATTAAGAATTTAATAGTCTTAAATTTTTGTTATCGCCATTACATGTCCATTAAAAGTTAGAGGTGCAGGCCTGGTGGTTAAGCTTGCATGCTCCACTTTTGTGGCCCAGAATTCACAGGTTCAGATCCTGGGTATGGACCTATACACTGCTCATCACAGCATGCTGTGGTGAGCATCCCACATACAAAATAGAGGAAGATTGGCACAGGTATTCACTCAGCAACAAACTTCCTCAAGCAGAAAGAGGAAGATTGGCAACAGATGATAGCTCAGGGCCAATCTTCCTCACCAAAAAATAAAAAAAAAAATCAACGTTCAACTTGATTGCAAACCCATATGGCTCTGTTTTTTCATTTCATTTCCTTTCTTGCGATTTTAATATTAGAGTGTTAACCACTTTCCCAAATTCATCTGACAGACTAGTGTTTCCATTTCTACTTTGTTTGAAGCCAACAGATTACCTGGGTACCTGCCCCAGCCCAATTCCTTTGAGCACTTCTCATCCTGGTAGTACCGCTGGGTCCCACATAAAAGGAGCATCTCTAAATGAGCCCCTCAGTGAAAATCAGGTATCATGTGTTCTTGGCCAATAGTATGCTGGAGCTCAGGGCCAGTCTACGAGAGTATAAAATGCCATGTGGCTACTTAGCCGTGTTTCGATACTTACCAGCAAACTTAACAATAGTGCAGATTCTTTAATGTGTGAAGGTTTTAAAGCAGGGTGAGAAATATCCACTAATGGTTTTATTTGTTTAATGTATCATGCCTAAAGTTATAATTTCTCAAATAATTGTCATTTCATTAAACTATCAACATCCCTCTAGATTTGCACTGTCAGATACAATAGCCACTAGCTACTTGTGGCTATTTAAATTTAATTGATTAAAATTAAATAAAATTAAAAATTGAATCCTTCACGGGTACTAGCCATAACAAAGTGTTCACTAGCCATGTGTATCGGACTTTACAGATAAAGAAGTTTTCTATCATCATAAAACTTTCTATCACATAGGAATATTCTGAATACCTACATTTTACATAAATAAAGAGAATTTTATGGATTTAACTAATTAAATACTGCCACACATTTAATCATTTGCAAAATTAATTGAGTACTGTAAAGCATATGGTTAAAATCATAAATCTTTGTCAGATATTTGAAAGCATCTTAATTCTTGTCTAGTAGAAACAATATGCAAAAATATTGTTTAAAAATAGTAAGTTGGAAAAATGTTGACTTACATTTTGTTATTACCATTTTTATGTTTATACTTACTCATATTCTCATTTCTTACCGTATTTCCCCTGTGATTATGATAACTGGACGATTTTAGATAATTCCTGCAGTTTCCATGTTTTTGCCTGACACACACACACAAAGTGTAATCACAAAAAGTGAATGTTTTGGATCTAGCTTATCAACCAAATATTTCTCAGTCAGGGCCTAGGTGTTGGTGACCTTGCGATGGAGGCCCCTAAATATCTTTCCTTTATTTCCTTCTTACAAATACGTGATTGAGATGGGTTAAGTTATAGTTTCAGACCCTTCCTCCCCTATGATAGAGTAACAAGGATAGCAGGCACTCTTTCACCTCAAACAACTTAAAAATATAAAAATATGTGTGAAATGACAGTGTTCAG
Organism: Equus asinus; assembly: GCF_041296235.1. NCBI lineage: Eukaryota > Metazoa > Chordata > Mammalia > Perissodactyla > Equidae > Equus > Equus asinus. Next base: position 2,240,452 of record NW_027224842.1, read on the forward strand.
ACATTAGTCAACTGCTCAAGACTAAGATCCCTGACTGCATAAACAGTCAAGGTGAACCCTATTATTTCTCCAAACGTAATGAACCAATAGCCACAGTGGAAAAACTCCATAATATATGGAATATTGGGTAAAGTACGCAAAACGAGACTGGCTTAATAGAGAGGAAAAATTAGACCTATGACATAAAAAAGCCCTTAACTTTTTAAAAGCTATTCTGGTCTTGCCTAACAAAGCTTCAAAATGCACCTTGAAAGGATCAAACACTTTCCAAGTTATACCACCTGCAAAGAAGCAGGAAAATGTGATACACAATCAGGAGAAAAATCAATATTCAAAACTGACTCAGATATAGAATTAGTAGACAGGTTATTAAAATAGTTATACCTATGTTTCATATGGTGACAAAGGTAGAGCAAAATATGAGCATGTTAAGAGAGTCATGGGAGATTTTTAAAAACCCAAATTAAACATATGGAAATGAAAACTACAATGCCTGAAATGTAAACTACATTGGGGAAATTAACAACTGATTAGGTACTGCAGAGGAAAGATTATTGAGGTTGAAGGTATACTAATCAAAAAGAAACAGAATGAAAAGACTGTAAACTTATCAGTGAGCTGTGAGACAACTTTAAGTGAACTAATATTGTCATTAAAGCTCCCAAAGAATGAAGAAAGAGGAGGGGACTGAAAAATTATTTGAAGAATATGGTAAACAATTTTCCAAAATTGATGAAAATTATAGACCTAAAATTAAAACTCAGTGAACTGTAATCATAGGAATGTAGAAATATAAACCAAGGCTGATCATAACCCATGATTTTGAAACAGTGATGAAGTAAAGAGGAAGTCAGCAGAGAAAGGAGACTCATTATATAAAGAACAAAAACAAGAATAAAATCAGATTTCTATTTGGAAACAAGAAGGTAGAAGGCAATTGAGCAAACTCCTTCTGCAGTGCTGAAAAGAAAAATATTTCCTTGAATTCTATGTAAAGTAAAATATTTTCGTAAAAAAGTAAAAATTAGTGTATGTCCAATTTTCTCACAGACATAAGAAATGAAAGAATTGATTTAACAGCATACCTGCACTATAAAAATGTTAAAGTCCCCCAGACAGATAGAAAATAAAATCAGATGAAAACTTAGATCTACACAAGACATGATAAAAATGTGTGTAAGTATATTTCTTTCTTATTTTTTAAATTAGTAAAAAGATAACTGAGTGGGACCCTCAGAATGGTGTAATGAGGAGCTTGGCAATTTTCCCCACAAAGCAACGATGAAACTGAATAACGTTATTAAAACAATTACTTTCACTCTGTGGAAATTGAGCAAACACATAAATGAATCAAGAAGCATTTATTCAAGCAAAACTACTGAACTCCAGGAAGGGACAATGGGAGTGTCCAGAGTTTTAGCCTAGGGATGCTCCCATCTGCCTCTGGCTTTGTTTTACCAGAGTTGAACAAGCTCTGAAAACCAGCAGCATTGAGCTCTGGGAGACTGACATGAGTTGGAATGGAGTCTGGAAAAACCCCATGCCTGGAGGTGTTGTGCAAAAGGAATGTGAACCTCAGTGCAAACAACTGGGGATGGATAGCCAACACAGACGGTCTGAGGGTGCAATATCATGAGACTAACCAGAGGTTAAGACAATTCTGGAAATGAGAAAGCCAGAGAAGTTCTTAATAAGATTTGACATATTCGTGGTGGTCCAGAAGGTTGGTTTATGCATAAAGTTGTGAGAACCCTAGCCATCTGTTCATCTCTGGCTGAATATGAGGCCTTGAGTATGCAAAGAGGTGACAGGAGAAGGCCCTGCAGAAAGTAAAAAGCCAAGGATTTGTTTGTTTTATTTTATTGAGGTCATAATAATTTATATCATTGTGAAATGTCAGTTGTACATTATTGTTTGTCAGTCACTATATAAATGTGCCCCTTCATCCCTTGTCCCTACCCCCCAACACCCTTCGCCTCTGGTAACACTAAACTGTTCTCTTTGTGTGTTAGTTTATCTTCCACTTATGAGTGAAATCATATGGTGTTTGTCTTTTTCTGTCTGGTAAAAGCCAGGGATTTTAATGTGTTTCCCAACCAACACTCAGAGCCATTGCCAAGGGGTAGAAGGCTCACCTAATCAAGGGGCTTATGGACAACATCTGAGCATTCATTGGCTGACCACTAAGCTATGCTGACCCAGAAGTGACGCTGTGAAGCCAGGCTTAAAGGAAAAAAAGAATTTAAAAAATAACAATAAAGTGGTTGGAGACATCAGCATCTCCACGTTGCAAAGGAGACAGATTACAGAATTAGCCAAGTCAGTACACAAAAAACAATATCAGTTCCTGGGGGAGTAGTAGATCTAAATCCAGAGTTGGTGCAATATATTATCTAACATGTCCAGTTGTCAACAATAAAAAATGGGAACTGCAAAGAAATGGGAAAGTGTGAACCATACATGGGGAAAAGTCAACAGAAACTGTTTCTGGGGGAGGTGAAGATAGTGGACTCAGGAAAAAAATACTTAAAAGGAGCTACTACAAATATATTCAAAGATCGAAATGAAACCATATTTGATGAACTAAAATAATGTGTACAATGGCTCATCAAATAGAGAATCAATAAAGAGAGATTACTTTTTAAAAACATAATAGAAATTCAAGATATAAAGTGTTGAATATCTCAAATGAAAAGTTCCAAAGAGAAGCTCAACAGCAAATTGAGTTGTCAGAAGGAAGATTTTGTGAACCTGCTGATAGGTCAATGGAGATTATCCAGTCTGAAGAAACAAAGATAAAAGGAATAAAAATTAACAGAATGTCACAACCTGCTGGGAAAACAATCAAGCATAGCAAGCATACACGACAGAAGTTCCAGGAGTATAATAGTTACTTTGAAGGAGAGTAGAGAAAAGGACAGAAGAGTTCTTTGAAGAAATAATGGCCCCACATTTCCCCAAATGAGGAAAAACCAATCTACAAATCCAAGAAGGTCAACAAACTTCAAGTAGGATAAACAAAAGGAAATTCACATATAAACACATCATAGTCAAGCTACTGAATGCCAAAGACAAGTAGAAAATCTTGCAAGAAGCAAGAGAAAGAGGACTCATTATGTACAAGGGAACCACAAGCAACTGACAGCTGACTTCTCTTCAGAAACAATGCAGGCCAGATGACATTGAAAATGCATTTTTCTCTTTCTTTCAACTGATTGTAAAGATGATTGCACAAAACGATGAAAAAACTGTAATATTGGACCTATATAAATATGTAATATATGAAAATTGCACAAAGACAGGGAAGAATGGAGCTATATCGAAACAGTTTCTAAACCTTACTGGAAGTAAATATTAATCTGAAGAGTATTATGTTAAGATGTATATTGTCTTCCCTTGAGTAACTACTAAGAAAATAATTCAGGCTATTAAGACAACCAGTAAAATGTTTCTCTAGAAAAAAATATATTTGATATGAAAAAGCAGTAAAAAAGGCACAAAAACACATAAGACATAGGAAACAGCAAAATGGGAGATAAAAAGTTAACAATATCAATAATTGAATTAAATTTGAAATGTATGAAGTACTCCAATTGAAAGCTGAGATGGTTGGGGCCAGCTCTGTGGCACAGTGGTTAAGTTCATGTGCTCTGCTTCGGTCACCCAAGGTTTGCAGGTTCTGATCTCAGGTGGGAGCTATCAGCTCTCATCAGGCCACACTGCAGCAGCATTCCCACTAAAGCAGAGCAAGATTGGCACAGATGTTAGCTCAGCAACAATCTTCTTCAAGCAAAAAGAGGAAGATTGGCAACAGATGTTAGCTCAGGGCCAATCGTCCTCGGGGTAAAAAAAAAAAGCAAAGATTGTCAGTCTCAAAACAAAACAATATACAACTGTATGCTGTTTACAAGAGACAAACTTTAAATTCAAATAGACAAATAGGTTCAAAGTAAATCATAGTAAAGTACACCATGCAAATAGTAACAAAATAGCTGGAGTGGCTATATCAATATCAGGCAAAATACTGTTTGATGCAAAAAATGTCACTAGAGACAAAAAGGAATATTTTATAAGGAGGAAAAGGGAAACTTACATAAATATTTAACAATTATAGACATAAACATATTTGACAGCTGAGCAACAAAATATATGAAGCAAGTCTGGCAGAATTAAAGAAGATATAAACAAATTGTCAACAATAGCTGGGGTCTTTAATATGCCATTCTCAGTCTGGGTCCAATGAAGGAAGAGAAACCTCACAGTAATTTGAACAGGAAACTGTTAATATAAATGACTAACTATTAATTAATACTTACATAAGGGGATTAGAATAATGAGAGATTAGCAAGTAAGTAAACAGTACGCTACAGAGTATAAGACTACAGATATAAGGAACACTAAACAGGGCTGAGATTGAGAGCCCATGGGAGATCCACTTGACAGGACTGAGATCCAGACCTTGTGGGAGAGGGCAAGGCCTTTACTTACTGAAAGGACTCTGCGAGTAAGCCATGGTAATGGATCTTCAAGAAGCCCACCTCCTAGTGTGCTGCGTAAAGCTGTCCGTGGGGCATCTCACCAGAGATACTTAAGTGCGAACCTGTGCAATGGAGGACACACATGGAAACTGCTGATTACTGTGAGCTGCTGGCACCAGGCACTGGAGATGCTCTGAGTGACACAGGAGCCAAGGGGATACTCTGCCATAAAATAACCCAAGGATGAGTGTGTGATTAAAGAGCACAGATGTATTTACAGAGCAGCCAGAATGAATGAAACTATAGCTGAGTCAATAATTTTTTAACTGTCACACAGCATTCCCAATAATGGAGAGAAAAACTAGATTAAAAAATGAATATGAACAATCTTATCTGCCAATTTGATTGACATCACATGTGTAGAATAGAGGCAGAGACCATATGCTAGGCTATAAAATGACTCAATATATTTAAAAGAACTGAAATAATGTAAAGTTCTCCTATCACAACATAATTGAATTAAAAAGCAACAGAAAGAAATGTGGGAAAAATCTCAAAGTTTGGAAATTAAACTACATGCTTCTAAACCGCCCATATGTCAAAGAAGAAATCACAATGGAAACTAAAAATAATTTGAATGAATGAAACAAAAACAACATCTCACAACAGATTAGAAGTAAACGAGGATGCAGAGGAAAATTTATAGCTTTAACACCTATATTAGAAAAAATTATTTTAAATAAATACCTAATTGTTCTAATTGAAGGTAGAAAAGAGGAGCAAACAAAACCAAAAGCAAGCAGAAGGAAGGAAATGATCAAGAATAGAGCAGAGATGGAAGTCTATTAGAAATAATAAAAATTAACGGCAAAGATACAGGGTACAAAACCAACTTACAAAGATCAGTTGCATTTCTATACTCTAATAATGAACTAAGAGAATTCAAGAATACAATCCCATTTACAATTGCAACAAAAAGAATAAAATATCTAGCAGTAAATTTAATCAAGGAGGTAAAAGACCTATACAATGAAAACTATAAGACATTACTGGAAGAAATTGATGATGACATAAAGAAATGGAAAGATATTCCATGAACTTGGATTGGAAGGATAAACATAGTTAGAATGTCCATACTACCTAAAGTGAGCTACAGATTCAATGCAATCCCAATCAGAATCCCAATGACATTCTTCACGGAAATAGAACAAAGAATCCTAAAATTCATATGGGGGAACAAAAGAACCCAAGTAGCTAAAGCAATTCTGAGGAAAAAAAAAAAAAAAACAAAGCTGGAGGCATCACAATCCCTGACTTCAAAATATACTACAAAAATATAGTAATCAAAACAGCATGGTACTGGTAAGAAAACAGGCACACAGATCAGTGGAACAGAAGAGAAAGCCCAGAAATAAAACCACACATCTACAGACAGCTAATCTTTGACAAGGGGGCTAAGAACATACAATGTAGAAAGGAAAGACTCTTCAATAAATGACATTGGGAAAACTGGACAACCATATGCAAAAGAATGAAAGTAGACCATTATCTTTCACCATAAACAAAAATTAACTCAAAATGGATCAACTACTTGAAGGTAAGACATGAAACTATAAAACTGTTAGAACAAAATATAGGCAGTAGACTCTTTGACATGGGTCTTACAAAGATCTTTTTGAATACCATGTCTCTTCAGGCAAGGGAAAAAAAGAAATAACTGGGACTTCATCAGACTAAAGAGCTTCTGCAAGGAAAAGGGAACAAGGATCAAAATGAAAAGACAACCAGGGCTGGCCCGGTGGTGCAGTGGTTAAGTTTGCATGTTCCATTTTGGCGGCCCAGGTTTCACTGGTTCGGATTCAAGGTGTGGATCTGGCACCACGTGGCAAGCCATGCTGTGGCAGGTGTCCCACATATAAAGTAGAGGAAGATGGTCACCGATGTTAGCTCAGGGCAAGTCTTCCTTAGCAAAAAGAGGAGGATTGGCAGTAGTTAGCTCAGGGCTAGTCTTCCTCAAAAAAAAAAAAAAGAAAAGAAAATATACTAAGGCAGCAAGGCAGAAGAAAATAACTTGCAAAGGAACCCCATCAGGCTTTCAGTGGATTTCTCAGCAGAAACCTGACAGTCTAGGAGAGAGTGGAATGATCTATTCAAAATCCTGAATGACAAAACTTCCAGCCAAGAATACTCTATCCAATGAAAATCTCCTTCAGATATGACAGAGAAAAACTTGCCCAGATAAACAAAAGCTAAGGGAGTTCATTGCCACAAGTGCCCCCCTACAAGAAATCCTCAAGCAGGCCCTCATATCTGAAAAAAGAAATAGGAAAGGCGCTACAAAGCCCTGAGCAAGGAGATGATAGGCAGGCAATAATCAAGAAGTGGCAGATCTCTATCAGATAAGGTTAGTAAACAATTCTAACGTCAAGGATAATATAAACAGAAAATACCAAAACAAAAATGACCTCATCTTTTTATCCATAGATGCACAACACAGGTTGGAAAAAGATATGACAAAATAACTTAGAAGGGAAATAGTAAAGGGATGGAATCAGTATAGTCTAAGGAAGTAGGAGGCTGTCAGAAAATGGACTATCTCAACTATGAGATTGTTTATATGAACTTAAGGGTAACCAATAACAAATAATCAGAACAGACATCTTTACAATAAACGAGGAGGAAAAGAAGAAAAACAACAGAGAAAACTACCTAATCAAATTGGTAGTCCAAAATACATAGGAAGGAAACAAAGGAAATGCAGAAGAACCAGGAAATGTGTGAGAAGATGGGAGTGTTAAGCCCTATATATCAATAGTCTCTCTAAATGTAAATGGATTGAATTCTCCAATCAAAAGATACAGAGTGGCAAGATGGATTAAAGAACAAATGCCAACAATATGCTGCCTCCAGGAAACATATCTCAGCTCTAGAGACAAACATAGGCTCAGAGTGAAGAGATAGAAGACAATACTTCAAGTTGATGGCAAACCAAAGAAAGCAGGTGATGCCATACTTATATCAGACAAAGTAGACTTCAAGATAAAACTGATAAAGAGAGACAGAAAGGGGCAGTGTATAATAATAAAGGGGACTCACCACCAAGAAGACATAACACTTATAAACATGTCTGCACCCAACAGGAGCACCAAAGTACATAAAGCAACTATTAGCAAAGCTAAAAGGAGATATTACCAACAACACAATAATAGTAGGGGACCACAATACTCCACTTACATCAGTGGATGGATCATCTAGACAAAAAGCCAACAAACAGATACTGGACTTAAATGAAAAACTAGATGAGATGAACATAGTAGACATATATAGAGTCCTCCATCCCAAAACAGCAGAATACACATTCTTCTCAAGAACGCATAGAACATTCTCAGGGATAGAGCAAATATTGGGAAACAAGGCAAACCTTAATAAATTTAGGTAGATTGAAATGATATCTACTATCGTTTCTGACCATAATGCCGTGAAACTAGAAATCAACTACAAGAAAAAAGCTGGGAGAGGAACCAAAAATGTGGAGACTAGACAACATGCTACTGAACAACCAAAGGTTCATCAAAAAAATAAAGGAAGAGATCAAAAGATATTCAGAGGCAAACAAAAATGGAAACACCATGTTGACTCTTATGAGATGCAGTAAAAGCAGTCCTAAGAGGGAAGTTTATAGCAACACAGCACCACGTTAACAAACAAGAAAAAGCTCAAATAAACTATCTTAATCTACACCTAACAGAATTAGAAAAAGAAGAAGAAACAAAGCCCAAGCTCAGGAGAAGCAGGGAAATAATAAAAATTAAGTGCAGAAATAAATGAAATAGAAACAAAAAAGACTGTGAAAGGATCAATGAAACAAGGAGCTGGTTCTTTGAGAGGATGAACAAAATTGACAAACCCTTAGTGAGACTAAGAAAAAAAGAAAGAAGGCTCAAATAAATAAAATTAGAAATGAAAGAGCAGAAATTTCAATGGATAGCACAGAAATACAAAAGATTATGAGAATACTATGAAAAACTATATGCTAACACACTGGACAACCTAGAAGAAATGGATAAATTCTTAGACTCTTACAACCTCCCAAAACCGAATCAAGAATAAACAGAGAATCTGAATAGACCAATCACAAGTAAAGAGATTGAAACAGTAATCAAAAACCTCTCCAAAAATAAAAGTCCAGGACCAGACGGCTTCTCAGGAGAATCCTGCCAAACATTCAAAGACAATTTATTACCTATTCTTCTCAAACTATTCCAAAAAGTTGAGGAAGATGGAAATTCCCCTAACACATTCTATGAGGCCAACATCACCCTGATCCCACCACCAGACAAGAACAATACAAAGAAGGAAAATTACAGGTCAATATCGCTGATGAACATAGATGCAAAAATCCTCAACAAAATATTGGCAAACTGAATACAGTAATACATTAAAAAGATCATACACCATGATTAAGTAGTATTCATACCAGGGACACAGGGATGTTTCAACATCCACAAATCAGTAAATGTGATATAACATATAAACACAAAAGGAGGAAGAAAAACCACATGATCATCTCTGTAGAAGCAGAGAAAGCATTTGACAAGATCCAGCATCCATTCATGATAAAAATTCTCAATCAAATGGGTATAGAAGGAAAATATCCCCACACAATAAAGGTCATATATGACAAACCCACAGCCAACATCATACTCAGTGGGGGAAACTGAAAGCCATCCCACTGATAACAGGAACAAGACAAGGATGCCCACTCTCTCCACTCTTATTCAACATAGTACCAGAGGTTTTGGCCAGAGCAATTAGGCAGGAAAAAGAAATAAAAAGAATCCAAATAGGCACTGAAGAAGTGAAACTTTCACTCTTTGCAGACGACATGATTTCTATACATAAAATGTATAGAAAACTCTAAAGAATCCATTGGAAAACTCTTAGAAATAATCAACAACTACAGCAAAGTTGTAGCATACAAAGTCAACGTACAAAAATCAGTGGCATTTCTCTACTCTAATAATGAACTAATAGAGCAAGAACTCAAGAATACAACCCAATTTACAATTTCAACAAAAAGATTAAAATATCTAGGATTAAATTTAACCAAAGATGTGTAAAACCTATACAAGGAAAACTATAGGACATTACTGAAAGAAATCGATAATGACATAAAGAAATGGAAAGATAGTCCATGTACACGGATTGGAAAAATAAACATAGTTAAAATGGCCATACTACCTAAAGCAATCCACAGATTCAATGCAATCACAATCAGAATCCCAATGACAATCTTCACAGAAATAGAACAAAGAATCTTAAAATTCGTATGGGGCAACAAAAAACCCAGAATAGCCAAAGCAGTCCTGAGAAACAAGAAAACTGATGGCATCGAAATCCCGGATTTCAAAACATATTACAAAACTGTAGTAATCAGAACAGCATGGTACCAGTACAAAAACAGGCACACAGGTCAGTGAAACAGAACTAAAAGCCCTGAAATAAAACCACACATACATGGACAGCTAATCCTCAATAAAGGAAGCAAGAGGGGCTGGCCTGGTGGTGCTGTGGCTAAGTTTGCACATTCCTCTTTGGTGGCCCAGGGTTGGCCAGTTTGGATCCTGGGTGTGCACATGGCACCACTTGGCAAGCCATGCTGTGGTAGGCATCCCACATATAAAGTAGAGCAGGATGGGCACAGACGTTAGCTCAGGGCCAGCCTTCCTCAGCAAAAAGAGGAGAATTGGCAGCAGACATTAGCTCAGGGCTAATTTTCCTCAAAAACAAATAAATAAATAAATAATAAAGGAACCAAGAACATAGAATGGAGTAAGGAAAGCCACTTCAATAAGTGGTGCTGAGAAAACTAAAGAGCCAAATCTAAAATAATGAAAGTAGACCATTATCCTTCTCCATAGACAAAAATAGACCCAAAATGGATCAAAGACTTGAATGTAAGACCAGAAACTATAAAACTTCTGGAAGAAAATATAGGCAGTACACTCTTTGTCATCAGCCTTAAAAGGATCTTTACAAACATAGTGTCCACTCAGACAAGGGAAACAAAAGAAACAATAAACAAGCGGGACTTCCTCAGACTAAAGAGCTTCTGGAAGGCAGAAGAAACCAAGATCTAAATGAGAAAACAACTCAGGAACTGAGAGAAAATATTTGCAAATCATATATATGATAAGGGATTAATCTCTGCAATATATAAAGAGCTCACGCAACTGAACTATGAAAGAATAAATGACCCAATCAATAAGTGGGCAGAGGATATGAAGAGACATTTTTCCAAAGAAGATATACAGATGGTCAATAGGCAGATGAAAAGGTGCTAAACATCACTAATCATGAGGGAGATACAAATCAATGCTACAGTTAGATATCATCTTATGCCTGTTAGAACAGTTACAATCACCAAGACAAAAAAATAACAAATGTTGGAAAGGTTGTGCAGAAAAGGGAACCCTCATCTACTGGTGGTGGGAACGCAAACTTGTGCAGCCACTTTGGAAAACAGTATGGAGATTTCTCAAAAGGTTAAAAATAGAATTACCATATGACCAGGCTATCCCACTACTAGGTATTTATCCAAAGATCTTGAAATCAACAATAAGAGATGTATGCACCTCTAAGTTCATTGCAGCATTATTCACAATAGCCAAGATGTGGAAGCAACCCAAGTGCCCAACGACTGATGATTGGATAAAGATGATGTGGTATATATATACAATGGAATACTACTCCACCATAAAAAGCACATAATCGTCCCATTCACAACCACATTGGTGGAACTTGAGGGCATCATGTTGAGAGAAATAAGCCACACAGAGAGAGAAAAGAACATATGATTTCACTCATATGTGGAGTATAAACAAACTTATGGACAAAGAGAACAATTTAGTGGTTACTGTGGCAGCAGGAGAGTGGGTACAAGGGGTGAGGTGGCATATCGATATGGTGTTTGATAAATACTGATGTACAACTGAAATTTCACAATGTTATAAACTAGTTAGACCACAATAATTTTTTTTAAACTGGTTTTTTGGAAAGTTCAAAAAAGGTGAGACAACATGAGTGACATCAGCCTCATGGTGGAATTTTCCCCCTTGTCACTCCCCTCTAAGTTACAGCCAAATGGACATGCACTGACCAAGAGAGGATTTCCTATACAGCACTAGAGGATGCCTAAGAGATCCATGCGTCTATACATCTGAAGGTGGGTGGACTCAACCCCCAGTAAGCAGTGGAACTAGGGGAGAAGCCCCCACCACCCTCCCTGAGTGGCAGCAATCCAGGTTGTGGATCCTCACACAGTGGCTTGCACAAGTGGTGAGGACAGCCCAGCCTGGCCTGTGTGACTGCTGGCACAGTGGAGGTGGCCTGGCCCACACAACTGTGAGCAAACGGGGTGGGGGCAGAAGAAATAGCCCCTTTGCCCCAGCAGTGGCAGGTGGAACCTGTGACCAGAGGCTTCAGGAAACACAGCAGATCTGGTGACCTAGCCACCACTGGTGGCACCCCCCAACACCAGCTCAGCAGCAGCAGGAGATACATATAGTTCTCCAGGTCCCTGGCAGGGATAGTGACACCTGTGAACCCAGCACCCCTGGCAGCAGTGCAGTGAGCACCTTCAGACAACCCAGGACAAGCATCACCGGTCATGATGGGGCAGCAGCATCCAAGCCTATGGGAGCCAACAGAAAGCCAGGGGGGTCTCAAATAGACCAGCCTCACTATACCTGGAAGACCTAGAAAAAGAATAAACAAAGCCCAACGTCAGGAAAAGGAAGGAAATAATGAAATCAGAGCAGAAATAAATGAAACAGGAAGTAGAAAAACAATAGAAAGGATCAATGAAACTAAGAAGTGGTTCTCTGAGAAGATAAACAAAATTGACAATATCTCAGCCAGATTCAGAAAAAAAGAGAGAAGACTCGAATAAATACAATCAGAAATTACAGAGCAGTAACTACAATGGACACTGCAGAAACACATTGGATTACAGAAGAATACTATGAAACACTATATGTCAACAGACTGAATAGCCTGGAAGAAATGGATAAATTCTTAGAACCATATGACCTCTGAAAACTGAATCATGAAGAAATAAAGAATCTGAATACACCAATCACAAGCAGAGATTGAAACTGTTATCAAAAGCCTCCCAAAGAAAAAGTCCAGGACCATACAGCTTCTCTGGTGAATTCTAACAAACATTCAAAGAAGATTTAATTCCTATGCTTCTCAAACTATTCTGAAAAATTGGGAGGATGGGACACTTCTGCATTCATTTTCTGAGGCAAACATTATCCTGATATGAAAACCAGACAAGGATGACACAAAAAAGGAAAATTACAGGCCAATATCAGTGATGAACATAGACGCAAAAGTACTCAACAAAATATTAGGAAATTGAATACAACAATACATTAATTGGATCATAGACCACAATCAAGTGGGATTTACTGTAGGGGTGCTGAAATGGTTCAACATTAGCATATCCATCAATGTGATGTACCACATTAACAAAATGAAGAATGAAAATCACATGATCATATCAATAGATGGAGAGAAAACATCTGACAATTTCCAATATCCATTTATGATAAAAACTCTCAATAAAATGGGTATAGAGGGAAAGTACCTCAACATTACAAAGGCCATATATGACCAACCCACCGCCAACATCACACACAATGGTCAAAAAGTGAAAGCCATTCCTCTGAGAACAGGAACAAGACAAGGGTGCCCACTCTTGCCACTCTTCTTCAACATAGTACTGGGAATTTTAGCCAAACAAGTAAGGCAAGAAAAAGAAATAATAGGTATCCAAAAAGGAAAGGAAGAATTAAAACTGTCACTATTTGTGGTTGACATGATTCTATATACAGAAAACTGTAAAGAATCCAACAAAAAACTATTAGAAATAATCAATGAATACAGTAAAGCTGCAGAGTACAAAATCAACATTCAAAAATCATTTGCGTTTCACTCCATAACGGGGGCCTGCAGTTTGCCAGTTGGGATCCTGGGCGTGGACCTACACACCGCTCATCAGGCCATGCTGTGGTGGCATCCCAAATAGAAGAACTAGAACTATTTACAACTAGGATATACAACTATGTACTGGGGCTTTGGGGAGAAAATAAAAGAGGAAGATTGGCAAAATACGTTATCTCAAGGCCAGTCTTCCTCACACACACAAAATCAGTTGCATTCCTATACACTAGTAATGGACCACCAGAAAGAGAAGTCAAGACTATAATCCCATTTACAACTGCAACAAAAAAGAATAAAATACTTGGAATAAATTTAACCAAGGAGGTGAATGCCATATACTCCAAAAACTATGACATTAATGAAATAACTCAAAGAAGACAAAGAAATGGAAAGATATTCCATTCCCACGCATTGGAAGAATAAACAGTTAAAATGTCCATATTACCTAAATCAATCTACAGATTGATCTACAGATCAACCTACAGACTTAATGCAAACCCGAATGGAATACCAATGACATTCTTCATGAAAAGAGAAAAAAGAATCTTAAAATTTATATGGAAAAACAAATGACACTGAATAGCCAAAGCAATTCTGAGGGGGGAAAAAAGAAACAATATTTGGATGTATCATGCTCCCTGAACTCAAAATATACTACAAAGCTGTAGTAGTCAAAACAGCATGGTACTGGCATAAAAAACCCGGATATACAGATCAATGGAACAGAATTGAAAGCCCAGAAGTAAAACCACACATCAAGGGACAGCTAATCTTCAACAAAGAAGGCAAGAACACACAATGAAGAAAGGAAAATCTCTTCAATTAATAGTGTTGGGAAAATTGGACAGCCACATGCAAAAGAATGAATGTAGACCATTGTCTCACATGATACACAAAAATTAACTCTAAATTGATTAAAGACTTGAACGTAAGACCTGAAACCATAAAACTCTTAGAAGAACATATAGGCAGTACAGATTTGACGTAGGTCTTAGTAGTATCTTTCTGAATACCATGTCTCTACAGGCAAGGGAATCAAAAGACAAAATAAAGAAATGGGATTACATCAGACTAAAGAGCTTCTGCAATGCAAAGGAAACCATCAGCAAAACGAAAAGACAACCTACCAATGGGAAGAAAACATTTGCAAATCATACATCTGACAAGGCGTTACTTTCCAAAATATATAAAGAGCTCATACAACTCATTAACAAGAAAAAAGAATAATCCAATAAAAAAATGGGCAGAGGATACGAACAGACATTTTTCAAAGACGATATCCAGATGGCCAACAGGCACACGAAAAGATGTTCGACATCACTAATCATCAGGGAAATGCAAATCAAAACGACAATGAGATATCACCTCAGACCAGTCAAATGGCTATAATTACCAAGACAAAAAATAACAAACGTTGGAGAGGATGTGGAGTAAAGGGAATGCTCATAAACTGGTGGTGGGAATGCAAACCGGTGTGACCACTATGGAAAACAGTATGCAAATTTCTCAAAAACTTAAAAACGGAAATACTGTATGATCCAGCCATTCTGCTACTGGGTATTTATCAAAAGAACATGAAATCACTAATTCAAAAAGATATATGCACCCGTATGCTCACCACAGCATTATTCACAATAGGCAAGATGTGGAAGCAACCTAGGTGCCCATCAAGAGACAAATGGATAAGAAGGTGTTGTATATATATACAATGGAATACTAATCACCCATAAAAACAGACAAACTCCTCCCATGTGAGACAACATGGATGGATCTTGAGCAAAATAAGTCAGACAGAGAAAGAAATACTGTATGATTTCACTCCTATGTGGAATATAAGCAAACACATAAATGAGAATAGATTAGTGGTTACCAGAGGAAAAAGGGATGAGGGAGGATGAAATGGTAAAGCCACATATGTATGGTGATGGATAAAAACTGAATTATTGGTGATGAACACAATGCAGTCTAAAGAGAAACTGAAATATAATGATAGACACTTGAAATGTATACAAGGTTGAAAGCCAATATGACCCAATAAAATAATTATATATATAGAAATACATATATATACATATATATATATTTAAATACAGACACTGACCACTAAAAATAGGCACATATAGAAAAAGCAAGTTAAAATGGAATTTTAAATAAATATTATTAACCCCAAAGAAGAAAAAAAGAGAAAGGGGAACAAAAGCCAAACGGAAAAAAAGAAAACATATAGTAAAACGGATGACCTAAATCTAACTGTCAATAATTACATTAAATGTAAAAGGATAAAATTCTCCAATTGAAACTTAGAGTTTGTCATAACAGATAGAAAAACAGCATTTAAAAAGAAACAAAAAAATATCTTAAATACTCAAATTCTTTGTTAAATTCTATCATATGTAGTTTCATTATTTTGACAAATATTTTGAATGGCTGCATAGCACTCTAACTTATGGTATAATAGAATTAATCATGTTTAGATGATTATGATTTTATACATTAAGTTGGACAACATATCTAAGGTCTTTTCTGCTCTTGCTCTCTGTTAATTTAAGACATGATTTTACTCTCTCTTATGGCCACTAGCAATCCGACTTAGTACTTCTGTGCTTCATGAGTTAGAGGATACTAATGTAGGATGATCCAGAATTATATCAAAGTCATTAAAATTCATCGCATCCTAGTCAGCAATAAAATAGTCATATTTATCATTCAGGAATCCCTTACCAAGGACCATGATCCATATATTTTCAAGTCTTAAATCATATTGCTATTCAATTCCAAAAACCTCACAGAGCATTGGATCTCAGCCTCCAGAGATCGTTCATTGCTGGGCTTTATCACGTGTATCTAGAAAACTCACGTCTGTGAGAATGTCAGAGTCTTTCCCTGCTTGGCCAAATGGGATCTCCATCTCTCATGCAACTACAGTCCTGACACGGGAAGCTCAAATCATTTCTTGACAGGACTTAATTTCTTCATTCCTCCATTATAGCTCTTAATATTACTAAGTTGAACATATAGGAGAGAATAATCTGGTCAGTGAATACATAAACACTGGCTAGAAGAGACTCGGCCACATAAGGAGGACTAGGTTATTTGGAACCATTGTTCAGTTCACTGGAATGGGAGGAACTGGGAAGCACATAATAACATGGGGTTCTTTTGGGTAGGAAGCTTCAGAACAATTAATGAAAACATTTACGTCCCACTATTTCAATGAGAAGGAAACACTAACTTACACATACCATGGTTGTGCACCTGCCAAAACGGATCAGTCCTCCTTGGGATTCCTCTACTGGGAAAGAACAAAGAGAATCCAGAGCTGGGAAAGGAAAAAGAGACCATGAGAGCAAGCATAATTTAGGGTTACCATGAGAGGAAGTAACATTTGGCTCCTCCATTCCATTTTGCATAATACCTCTAACTGTACAAACATAACAATATGAAAAAATTAGAAGGACTGTAGATAAACCCAAACTCTTCCCCTAATGCCCAGGAAACCCAAACACTTCAGCAGACAGTTTTCTGGCCAGACCTCCACTTTGGGGAAGCTGCTCTGCACCTGAGACTAGGCTGCTCAGCCCAGCCCTGAACAGGTCCTCCTCCCTCCATTCACACCTTCCAGGACTGAAAAGGAGCCACGCCATCCAGGCACACCTAACCTCATGGCCTTGGGGTCAGGTGAGGTTGAAGAGGTTAGAAAAGACATAGAACTGGTCAGGAAATATTCAGTATTCCAATTCCAGAAAAACTGACTGTGATTAAACACATTACAACATATCCACGTAATAAACGTGAAGTCAGGAAAAATATCGTGAACATGGAAAGCATTCCGGAAACACTGTCAGTAGAAAAATCAGGTTATAAAACTATAGGTACAATATGATACCATTTGAAGAACATATGTGTATCTCAATATCAAACGACTGAAAAATCATCAGACTTCAATAGACAGAAAAAATCTAGAAAGTTTTACATTTACATGTTGACAGTGCTTATCTTTTGCCCCTGATGGGGGATTTTGTTTGTTGAGTATATCTTAACTTGCTGATTGAATGT
Organism: Equus asinus; assembly: GCF_041296235.1. Taxonomy (NCBI): domain Eukaryota; kingdom Metazoa; phylum Chordata; class Mammalia; order Perissodactyla; family Equidae; genus Equus; species Equus asinus. The sequence continues at coordinate 2,257,995 of NW_027224842.1, forward strand.
TCATTTGTTAAAATATCTATGCATGTGAAGATTTGTTGTGTGTTAAGTGGAAGCTGTTTTCCAAAATGTGGAAAGTTCATTCTTCTAAACAGAGTTTAGTTGGTCTTGGGGAAATGTACTAAATTTGGGTTGTTTTATTAAATGGTTTTTGTTTCCTTCAGTTACCAGTGACACAATCTCCTCTCAGGTTTCTAGGCATGCTCATTGCTGGATTACTGTCTAGACAGATGGCTGAAGTCCCTGAGTATAGCTAATATGTATTGTTGCTGGTCTCAGGGCTACATCCTTTTGCAAGTTCTCTTCATGGAACCCTTTCCCATCCTGTTAGCCACGTCCTCCAGAAAGCTGCTCAATTATCTTATCCCATCAGTCTCACTCAGCAACCATCATCATCAGAATAAAAAATGTAAAGTAGGAGTTACCATGTGACCCAGGACTTCTGCCCTTAGGTATATACTGAAGAGAATGGAAATATGCATTCACACAAAAACTAGTACACAAATGTTCACATTTGTCACAGCCAAAAAGTGGAAGCAATACAAATGTCCATCAACAGATGGATGAAGAAAATGCCATTTATGGATATAAGGGAATATTACGCAGCCAGAAAAATAAGGCTATTTTGATACCGACTCCTCATGGATGACCTTGAGGACACTGCACTAAGTAAAATGAGCTAGTCACGAAAGTATAAATTTTGCACGATTGCTCTACTATGAGGGTCCTAGAGAAGTCAAATTCATAGACACAGAAAGGAGAACAGTGGTTGCCAGGACTGGGAGGAGAGGGGAATGGGGAGTTAGTGTTTAATGGGACAGAGTTTCAGTCGAAGATGAAAAAGTCCTGGAAGTGGGTGGTGCTGATGGTTGTACAACAGTGTGAATGTACTTACTGTCACAGAACTGTACACTGAAAAGTGGTTAAAATAGCAAATGTAATGCCGTGTATACTTTCCAAAATAAAGTAAAAGAATGATGTGCTTATCTACCACATGGACGAACTTTGAAAACCTCAGGCTAAGTGAAAGGAGCTAGACATAAAAGGACACATACTGCATGATTCCATGTAGACTGAATTTCAAGACTCAGCAAATCCATGGAGACAGACGACGTGTTAGTGGTTTCCAGAGTATGGGAGGACGAGGGATAGGAAGTGACAGCTGACAAGGACAGGGTTTCTTACTAAGGTGATCAAATATTTTGGAATTAGATAGTGGTACTGATTTGTACAACCTTGTGAATATAGTAAAAAGTTTTCATTTGAGTACATTTTTACAAGGTGAATTTGGGGCTGGCCCAGTGGTGTAGTGGTCAAGTTCAGCACATTTTGCTTTGGTGGCCCGGGTTCACAGGTTTGGGTCCCAGGCATGGACCTACACCACTCATCATGCCATGCTGTGGTGGCACCCCACATACACAACAGAGGAAGACGGGCACAGATGTTAGCTCGGGGCCACTCTTCCTCAAGCAAAAAGAGGAAGATTAGCCACAGGTGTTAGCACAGGGCCAAACTACCTCACCAAAAAAAAAAAAGGGGGGGGGAATTTTATGATCATGTATATATCTCAACTGAAAAAGTAAGGTAAAAATTTACAACATAAATTCCTTACCATCATGGTGCTCTCATAGGTCATCATAGTTTGATCGCAACCCGACAGTGGTGGCTGCAGTCAGAATGACATCACTGCCTTATCAAACACCAAGTCACATTATCTGAATCTCCCTAGTGGCCTTCAATGCATCTATTCCTATTCAGGGTTTACTTTACCTACCAGAAGGAACATAAGAGTATCAACAGTGTCATTTGAGTCTTTTTATCACCCCAAATACTAAGATGGCATGGTCTGGCATATGATAAGCATTTACTAAAAATCTGATTATTTTACCCCAAATTCTAGTTCTAGACATTTCTTAAGAAAATATTGAGATAAAGAAATGCATGTACGAGTATCTTCAATACAGAGTTTTTGACAGCCAAAAACTAGAAACACAAAAATCTAACAGGGAACAGGTTAATTAATTTGGTTCTGCTGTGTGATGGCATGTACAGGATTATTAATCAGGATGATACTGGTCCCAGTGTAAAGTACACACTCATAACCGGGGAATGGTATCCAGTTGAAACTTAAGACATAGATTCTGTTCTCAGATTTTCTAAATGTAACTGCTCTTAGAGTTCATGACATTTTAGTGTCTTGGGTTTTTCATCAGTAAAGGCAAGAGTACGAAGATCACTTACTTAGCATGAATATGTTGGAGAAATATGATCTACATTAAAACTTAGTAATATGTTGTAATCCCATATAAATATAAATATGTTAGCTATTTTTATTGAAGAACATTGCATGTCCCCTAATTGGGTATTATAAAAGAAACGATTCTCCTTCCTAGAGTAAAATTGTGCTTATCAGCCCTGCTCTGATAATGCTCACAAAAATAATGGGCAAAATTAGATCTTTTGCTTGAGAATGCATTTTTAATTCATACATCAAGAGTTTCTAGAAAAGAGGAGGAGGAAATTTCCCTCCCGCCGAAATGCAGCAGAAACAAAGAGACATTTGTGAATCACAACCTGCGCAAAGAAGCTGATGTGATCAAGCGTCTCATAAAGTGAGAACATCAGTAAGACTCTCAGTGCCCTGAAGCAGCAACAAAAGGCATGTGGGTAAATAAAATGATTCCTTATTTTCTTGTATTTCAATCAGTATTTGGAAATCTTTTTGGGAAGACAACTAAAAATCAGATATTATTCCAAAGTTTTGTTAAATTTTTCTTATATCAATAATTTAAAATCAGTGAATTTATGAAAGAAAGAAACAACTATCCTCAATGTTGATTTTTGCATGAAAACAATTCTTTCCCCTCCCCAAGGTTCTTCTTTGGGGTATGGCAGGACTGAGGAGGAAGTCACCAGGCACCAGGCTGTTCTTGGGGCACAGAATGACTCTCTTACACGACACTCTCCAGGTCCACACCCGCCCTGCTCATACACATAAACAGATGGAAAAGACGACAGAGCCTGGACTACGGGTATAGGTTTACAGCACGTTCCTGGGGTCCGAGCTCTGGGAACCCCGAGGCTCTGAGACAGTAGCTGCCCCTCAGAGCTCCCAAGTAGAGAACTCCCCAGGCTTTCCCAAACTAACCTCGGTGCCCCCTGGCTGGAAATCTTCCTTTAGGGCTCAATATCCTACTTTCCTCTTGCAGCCAAGTGGCTGTGAGGAGAGAAGAGGAGGAAGCGCCAGGGAGCCCAGAGCCACCAGACAGTGACGCCACAAAGCCACAGCCATCACACCCGCACAGGTGAAGGACACGCAACCAAATCCCCGTCACCCCAGCACAGCCACTCACCTGTCACAGCCTCGCAGCCACACCCACGGCACGGAGGCGCATCCCACCGCTCACTCGCGTCTCTCACACACACCCCGCCACACGCTGCCCGTCTGTCCCCACAGACACACACCGTCCTCTGCCGTTCATGCCCGAGAGTCCCCTGAGGACTGGCGTCCTTACTACGGGCCTCCACCCTGTGAGCGCTCCCGCTGCCACCCCACCTGGTTCACGTCGGGCTCCGAATTGACTCGCTTCACAGGATTCCCGCATCCTGTGCTAACACATCCACAAACGAGCTCCACTCACCTTGCAAAGAGGGAGAAGCGCGCGAAAACGGAATGGAAGCCGAAGATCTGGCGTGACCGCTGCCCTCTGGCAAGTGTCGCTCCAACCTGAACCTCTCTGGGCGCGGCGGCTCGTCAGACAGGCCGCCGAAGCGCGGAAGTCCCGGTGGAACTGCAGCGGCGAGAACCGCCCGGAGCCCGGCCCCGGAGCGCGCGATGCGAGGGCACGTGCACGGGCAAACGCCGCTGCGCCCAGGAGGCCGAGCAGGGCAGCCCGGCGCTGGTTCTGAGCCTCTGGCCTGTGCACGCAGAGTCGCACTGGAGTGTCGGGGGGCGGCCCCTGGGGCGCGAGCGCACGGCGGGTGTGAGCTCTGAGGGCGGGGCCCCGGGCGAGTCCCCTCAGGCGGCTGCAGCCTGGCGACAGCATATGCGGAACCTAACTCCTGATACCGCCGGGGGCGGGCTGGTTTATTCAGAAAGCCTGTTAGCTGCGTTTAAATGGTGTGTAGGAGTGAAGTAACACATGTTTACTTAATTCTCTAGGCTAAGCTATAATAATAAAAATGGAATGAATATTTAATTGTAAAGGTGCTGTGGTGAATATTTTGTATATACTTTGCAATATTGATTTAGGGACAGATTTTCCAAGCATACCCAAAGAGAGGAATCTTAGTAAAATTCTAAGAGTTCACTGGATAATTATTGTAATCATCCTAATCACTTGAATGCAAATCAATTAATAAAAGTAAATCCTAGACAAAGATTTGATAGATTTATTTTAACAAATATAATGAGACTGCATTACAGCCCGCTGAATTAGAATCTCTGGAAAGCTTTTGTTTATGTCTGTGGAGGATTTTGACACAGCCAATGCATGGACTAAGATTTGAGAGTCAGTGCCTAATAACAAGTATAATAATGCAAATAATAACTAATGTATACTTAATCCATGCCATGAGCCATGCACCAGGCCAAGCACTTCAGATTATCTCCTTTAACATTCATAACAACCCAATGGTGTAGGTACTGTTACTATTCCTGTTTTATATGTGAGGGAATGGACGTTTAGAGGGGTCAAGTTACTTGCTTAAGGTCACATGGTAGGACTTGAGCTCATGAAACAGACAAACAGCTTTTCAGCCTCTAGCTGTAACCATCAATTATATACAGAGGGCCAAGGAACATGTTAAATGGCACCATGGGGATTCAATCAGAAAACTCCAGAATGTGGGAAATTCCATGACATAAATGACTTGGGTTTTTTTTGACAATCAAAATGGATGAAACAGAGAGGGAAGAGAGACTTGTAGATCAGCACTGTCCTATAACACTTTGTGCAATCGTGGAAATGTTCCGTATCTGCACTATCCATGCGACTATTTGGCACTTGAAATGTGGCTGTTGCAATGGAGGAACTGAATTTTTAATTTTATTTAATTTGAATTAATTTGTGTTTAAATTTAAATGGATACATGTGGCTAGTAGCTGCCATGTTGAACAGTGCAGTTATAGATCAGACTAAAGAGACAGGTCAGTCAAATGCTATGTGTAGACCTTATTTAAATCCTGAGTCAAACAAAATAATTCTAAAAAGATTTTATGAGACAACTGGGAAATGGCCACTGACTAGGTATGTGTTAAAATTTTTAAGTAGCATAATGGCTTTATAGTTAGGCTTTTAAAAAAGAGACTTTACCTTTTAGAGATACACACTAAAATATGTAAGCATGGGGATGATATGACATCTGGAACTTGCTGTATAAGATTCCTTTGGGGGCAAGAGAGAGTACTGGTTGGAGTATAGATGAACATCACTGACCGTGAATGGATGATTGTTGAAGCTGGGTGATGGGCACATGAGGGTACAACTGTCTTCTCTCAATCTTAGAATAGGTTTGAAATGTAAAAAGATATTTGCGTAGTGCTTTTCCATGTATTATCTCATTTAATCATCAGAACTTAGGAAGCAACTGGAACGACTGTTTACAGATGGAGAATCCGAGGCTCAGAGAGATTAGGTAACGTGCCTGAGGTCACACAGCTAGTTGAAGGCCTAGACTCAAATCCAAGCAATCTACCTCCAAATGTTGTGATTCCATCTCCTCATACTCTGTGTGACAACCTGTGTCATTGTCACGGGTTGCTTAACGGTGAATGAAGCAGGAAGGGTGAGGGAAACAGAGTAAACACCATGGCTCTCATTCAGAATGATGGCTCTGCAGCACGTGCTCCTCTAATTAGGAAGAGATGACCGTCAGCCACCAGCTGCATGAGCTGATTAGTGAGCACAGAGAGAGAATGCTGCTGAACAGGATTAATTTGTAAGTTCCAGCTGTGAAAGAGGCTTTATTAACCTTTTTCTATATACCACAAATGATGATAATAAAAGCCATTTAAGACATTAAGTCCATTGATTGCAATTGCTCTTCTCAGGACTCAAAGGTTATATTATGCTCCTTTTCCTTCAAAATATAGTCAATATGTGCTGAGGAAAATTTTCTCAGGGTAGTATCTGAAACAAAAGACAAGTAACTTGTATTTGATCTTGTTAATGCATCTATTCTCAAATTAAATGATTTTGGTCTTTAATTTCTTATACCTTCCTCAAAGGCCTTGGTTCCTATCGGCATATGATGACACGTTAACGTTTCCTACATAAAAGATTTCACAGCAGAGGCACAGCTCGGCCAATGCTTTTAGGCAATATTTTCACTCCTTGACAATTATGATACAGTGAAGTATCTTTCTTAAGCTAATAAATTAACCACTTAGTATCTGTGGGAACTACAAACAAGAGAGATGAATATACTAATTATTACCCTTCGTATCCGGACCTTTGTCTAGGCTTCACTGCTTACTGGTTGTAGCCTATGATAGTAGTCACTCAGCACTTGAGTGAAGAGTCACATGTAGCTTCATCTCTAAAAATATTTGCAAATATTTGCCTGGATCTGTTGGAATGTAATAAAAGGGACAAAAAAATAATGGCCTAATAATGACAGGATGCAGGAAAAAGGGTTATGAATTGAATCTTGAAGCAATTAAACTGTGTCCCGTAGAATTTTATTCCTGGGCTGAGAGTAACGGCCTTGAAGCACTGAGCCTTCTTGCTCAGAACAACTGCCTGCTTCCCAAGCAGCTGCTCTGAATCCAACATCTCCATCATCTCAAGCAGCCGTCACTCCCTCCTCAGGTCTGAGCTGACCCATCTCACCTGAGAGCTGGAGTTGCAGGAAGGCACGAGGCAGGAATTGGAGTCAGAAGGCAAATGGCAAGCGCAGATTTATGGAATGGTGAGTTCCAATAATTAAGTAACCAAAATGTCATACAGAAATGAGATGTGCCACACAAATTGTAACCATGAGTGCCTTAGAGTTTGCTGAGGAGAGAATAGGATTACGAAGACTTTACCCTAATGGTCTAAGAAGGCTTTGAAAACTACGGATGTCTTTCCACGTGCTTTGAGTCAAGACTTGTTTTCTTCACGTTCTTATTAAAAAATCCACCTCTAGCCAAAAGGGTTTAAAGACATTACCGCCTTCTAAAGATCATGAAAATTGAAAATCAAAATGACTTTGCTTATGTAGGATCCAAACTTTTCTGAAGTATTTGAGTTCTCTTCAAAGGAAATTTCACACATAATTTGGAGGAATGCACGTGTTGAGGTAAAGATTCTTTTAGGGACATTTAGATGGTGAAAGAAAGTAAGCCCTACCCTCACCCCCACAGATAGTGCAATAAACCATTATTAGATCTTATACTGTTATTAAATAATATGTTTTACAAAAAAGATTGAACACATAAAATAAGAACATACCTCTGATTGTTCCAGAAGTAAAAATATCATCATTTTGTGTCAAAAAGCTCTTCCTGATTGACCACACCTGCTATGTTCCTTGTTCACTGTGTAGTTTATTGCTTATTTCTACAGGCCGGCTCTGCAGATGTCACGTCTGGTTATGCAACAGGTTTGGAGTTTTAGTTTATTTTTGGCTGGGATGGCGTGACAAAGTTTAATGTCTTGCATAAGCTTAACATTTCAAAAATTTTTAGCCTGAACTTTGTTACATCTAGGACTTTCCTGAAACTTTGACCTGATAATGAGGAGAAAGTGAACATTATTCAAAAGATGTAGGACAAGGAAGATAGGGAGAAAGGAGCATCAGTACTGAACCCTCCAGATCAATCTTCGCCCTCGACCTGATACAGTTATCAATGCTGCATTAGACAACCCGGCTCTGGGCAGTGAGCAGAAGCCTTTCAACGAAGACGTCTGGCTACTACATACAGTGTTTAGCATGGTTTCCCAATTGAAGGTTTCTGAATTTAATTTAACCTCACCGTTAGCCTCCCTTAATATCTGGCAGGCAAAGTGTTGCACAGTCTGGATAGAATCCTGCTGCAGGATTACCAGATTTCTGGACTATTAGTACTATTCTCTTTTAATGTCATCGTTGTGAAACAAAATGAACAACCTGAAAACTATATTTGCAAGTTAAGCTGCAGTAACCATTTACTGCCAAAACTAAACGTGACCAAAAACCTCTAAACATGACAAAACACACGCACACCACCCTACACCACACACACACACACACACACACACACACACACACACACACGGGCCAGGAGCCATAAGGCAATAGTTTGATAAATTATACTACTATCAAAATCATACAACTCCCAAACACAGAGGATACACACAAGAGACAGAAAGGATGTGGGTAAGAGGAATCCTCACTTACTACTAGGGAAAAGTATGAACTCTAGGAGACAACCACGCTGAAGAACACTTTACAATAGCCAGTAAGGAGGGTGCAGGACTCACAAACCAACAGCCTCCCTTGTAGACAGACACACTAGGGAAATCCTTGGACACGTGCACAAGGAGATATGTCAATGCAGCATTGTTTTTACTAAAGGAAAAAGGAATAATCTAAATGTTTATTAATTTTAAAATAGAAAAATATATTCATAAAAGGGACTACTATTCGGTAGTTAAAAGGAATAATCTCAATCTATATGCATCCACATGGATAAATTTTGAAGTCATAGTGAATAACCATGCTGAATTGCAGAATGATATGCACAGTCTGGTGCAATTTATAGAAACTTTATAATTTTAAAAAATTATATATATACATTTTTTAAAGAAACAGATCTGTGAAAAAGTATAAAACCATGGGAGTGTATTGTTTAAGGTGTTGTCAAAATCACAGGTGACTCCCTTGTTTAGGCCAAGCCCAATTTGGGTTCTTTTAAAAATAAGCAATGAGGTAGAAGTTTCAGAATATCCAAAGACTAGAGAGTATTCAGAAGTTTCTTTTACCGTCCTTTAATTCTTTCTGCAAAAACGTTCAGACATGAGCACATTGGTTCCATCAGCCTCCTCAGGAAATGTCTTCATTTTTCATGTGCCCGAGCAGATAGGAACGCCCCAGGCCCTCTGCCTGCAACCTTTCATAGAGGCAGACGTTAGAGCTTTGACCCCAGCTAAAATCTGCTCCAAAGTGGGCAGAAAGAGGTATTATGGCCTTTTTCAAATGAACCTCTCCTAGGGTCAAAATAAATTATTGTATAATATATAATATATCCAATCGCAACTCAACGACCTCCTTTGAGGCAAGTTTGACGGGCAGATTCTTCTCTGTTCTTTATTAGCAACATCAGTCAGAAGGTGGCACAGTTTGTGAACAGCTTCTCACGGGAACTTTGCGAGCCTCACTGTTGCAACGATGTGAACCTGGTCTCTCTTGGAAAGATGCTTGCAGATCCCGGGAAGGCTTACTTGAGAACAACTGTCCACAGACAATTCATTATTGCTGTCTTTTTTTCTTCTAAAAGACACAGGAAAATATTTAAACCTTTGGTGCATGTGAGGGGGTTTTCAGGTGTACAAAGGGTCTCCACAAATGATGCACGTCACCTTCGAGGTGGTGGTCACCTGTGGGGAGACGTGGAGAAGAACGGCATCAGTGAGAGTGGAAGAGAAGCTTCAGCTGTACCTGTAACATTTTATTCTTTAAAAAACAAAGGTGAAGCAAATATTGCAAAATCACGGTAACATTTTAAAACTGGATGGTGGACATATAGGTGCTATTATATAATTCTCTCCTGCTTTCTGTACACTTGAAATGTTATACTTAAAAAAATGATAAAGAAACAAAGCAATGCTGAAGGGTGAACAACAAACTTGGAAAAATATATTCAGAACATGTATGGGTGTGGGCCCTGTGGCCGAGAGGTTAAGTTCATGTGCTCATCTTTGGCAGGCTGGGGTTTGCTGGTTCGGATCCTGGGTGTGGACCTACACACTGCCCACCAGGCCATGCTGCGGTAGCATCCCACATAGAAGAACTAGAATGACTTGGAACTAGGATATACAATTACGTACTGGGGCTTTGGGGAGAAAAAAAATACAGGAAAATTGGTAACAGGTGTTAGCTTAGGGCCACTCTTGCTCACCAAAAAAAAAGGAAAAGCATACTTAAAAAAAAAAGGAACATGTATGAGAAAAGGGTCTATTTTCCTGATATGTAAAGACAAATCAATAAGGACAAGATAAATGACCCAAGAGAAAAATCTGTGGAGGATATGAATGGGGAATTTATAGAAAAATAGCTAATGAATTTATAAAATATATAGCCTAAATATATATGAATCTCTCTCCATGTGTGTCTATGTGTGTGTATACACTCATCAAACAAATGCAAATTGAGAAAACAATACTGCTTTTCACTATCATATTGGCAAAATTTCTTATATTTGGCAAAACACAGTGTTACTAATGGTGGAGAAGAAACATTCTCATGTGTTTTTGAGAAGACTGTATTGGTATAATCATTCTGGAAGGCAACATTTTTTACATTCCCTTTGAAAGACCAATTCCATTTCTAGGGTTTTTTCCCTTTGGATATAATTGCATGAATGCACACAGATATATGTATAAAGGTATTGTTTATCATAGTAAAAAATTGAAGAGAAAATAAATTTTCACCAGTGGAAGACAGATCAAATTGATGATGATACATCCAATTGCCGAATAGTCTGTATCAACAAATGAAGATCTCCACAATACAACATAAGTTTAGAATGAGCAAGTGGTGGAACCATGTATACAATACAATTCGATTTGCATGAAAGGCATGCGTTATACATACGTGTGCACCCAAATGTCTGAACGCAGCATCACAGTGATTACCTCCGGGGCATGAAACTGGAGGTTGGGAACAGGCAAGAAACCTTTTCTTTCCTCTTAGACTTTTATTGCATCAGTTAGGACTCTATGCTGCAAATGACGGAAAACGGAAACTCAACCTGCTCTAAGAAGTGGGTGGATTTGTTGGCTTAATGTAACTGAAAAATCTGGGGGGAGTTTCAGTTCATCTTGAATCACGGCTCTGCAATGTCACCAGGATGCTTTTCCTGGGTCATGACTTCATCTTTTGCGTATGTGAATGGTGTCCTCTAGGGGTGTGTACCTGATGGCCCTGATCATCTGGATAGCTCCCCTATCCATTACCAAAGGCAGGGGGGAATGCTTCCCTTTTCCAGAAGCCTCTACTTACTGGCTCTCAAGGGTTCATCAGTTCTAATTGGATTGTATACCAATCTTTGAATCAAACATCATCAATCGTGGCAACGGGCTTGTGGATCAATTCCAGGCAAACAAATTAACATAAAATGGAGTCTGGATGGTTTCCCAAAAGAAAGAGGGATGCTGGGCAGCAAAGAGCAAATATCCACTATTGCTAGATAATGTTTTCCCAAGGGCATGTAATTATCTGTCTGTCTATCTATCTATCTATCTATCTTTCTATCTATCTATCTATCTATTTTATAGTCCACTAGGGCCTAGACTCTGAGCTCCACAGGAAGGGACTATGTTTGTGTCACTCATTATCTGTCCTTTGGGTCTAAGACGGGTTCCTGGAACATGATAGGTGGTCAGATAATATTTGTAGAATAAAAACAAGATGAAACAACCTACATTGCAACCTGACTCCTAATCACTGTCTACAGATTAAGAAAACTTAGTCACAGAATGAGCATCCTCAAGGCTATCTTTCACAATATTTTCATCCCAAGTGATCAGAAGAGAGGCTGATGTAGTGAGAGAGACACAATTTTTAGGAGAAACACTGATGGCTCTTTTAAACATTTGCTGATACTGCTTTTTGTTGATAGAAATTATTTGATACATTGTGTGAATTCATTACTCCTGAACTATTGCAATAATGGTTGAACTCAGCTAATTCACTTACTCTATTGTTCAAATAGCTTAGGGTCAGGCTAATTTAAGACTTTTCTTCTTCTTTCTCTTCCCTTTCCTTGGCCCTCCTTTGGGTACTCCCCTCACCGGGCCACCGAGAACTGCTTCTGCCTGTGCAGCTTGCCACATATTTACGGTTGCCAGATAAAATACAGGATGCTCAGTAATGTGTGAATTTCAGATAAACAGCGCATTATTTTTCAGTACGTGTATGTCCCAGATATTGCATGGGACCAGATATTACATGGGGTATGCTTATCTAAAAGATTATTCATTGTTTATCAGAGTTCACATGTAACTGAGCATCCAGTGTTTTTATTTGCTGTAATTTCTTATTTTTATTTGCTAAATCTGGCAACTCTACACATAATGCCGGCTACCTGCAACTACTTTCAGTTTCCCAAAGGGTAAACCCCTGGGCTTTCTGGACCATGAAATAGCTGATTATTGGATTTTTACTTGTTAGTATGGCTCTTTTATACTTAAAGAGCAATCCTAAAGTAAACCCGTGTGTAACCACCCCCCAGGTGAAGAAACATAGCAGAACGATGCCAGTACCTTAGCGCCATCTGTGGTTCTTTCCTATATCAGCATCCTCCTCCCTCCCTTGAGGGGTAACGACTGGCTTTTTTCATCATTCTCTGGCATCTCTTTAGGTTTGCCACCTGTGTAAGCATGCATAACGATATAGCTCCTTTTGACTACCTTTGATAGTTTCTTTGTGACTTGTTTCTTTCACCCAACCTTGCACTTGTGAGGTTTATCCATGTTTATGAGTGCCGCTGTGCTTCCTTACTTGTCATTGCTGCACAGTGTTCCAAAATGTGATCATACCCATGATTATCCATCCATTGTACTGTTGTGCGGTTGATGGTACAGTTTTAACTTAAGTTGAAAATTTTAGAATGTTTTAAATTTATTGCAGGAAACTAAAATAACTACCATAAAATAGTTTCATACCGTTTAGGGAAATTTCTAATACTTAGTACTCCTCTGAAAATTTCTGTTGCTATATTCAATAATTGGGCAAAGTTTAGAGGCTTATATAAATTGGTTCTCATTTATATTCACAAATTGTTTTTTATTGTGGAATAACAGACATATAGTAAAATGCACAAATCTTAAATATATATCTTGATGAATTTTTACATATGTATATACCTGTGTAACCATCACCCAGATCAAGATCTAGAACGTTTCCAGCATCCTTTTACTATGACTGTCTTGCAGCTCTTTTATTTCCTGTTGCTACCTACAAGATAGCTGTCTGTCTAAATTTTTGGACATGCCCAATACAAGTCTGTATGATGATGGGTTTTGGGCTTTCAGGTGCACCACATGGTGAGTCTGCACAATGCTAAGTGGTTCCTTTAGAGAAGGGCTCAAGCCATTCGATTTCCAAAAGGAAAAGTGATAATACAGATGCTGATGGGGCTAACAAAGTAGATGAACTAATGTTTCTATTAAATAAAAAAATATTTATCTTCCAAAAGGAGGATTTAAGATCAGGCAGATAGTAACATCACATGTCTTTATAGTTAAATTGAACATATAACTCTCTGCTTGTGTATTTATCATATAAAGAAAAAACTGACTTATTGCAAATATTATCACCCACTAGCTGTAAAATGCCTTGAACCTGGTGATGTGTAGAAAGTATAAGAATAAAGTTACATGCAAGCAATTTATTCAAAACTTTGAACTTATTGATATATTTTTTATTACTATAATGTATTCTGTATACTGCTCTGTATTCTGACCACAAATTGCTGTGATTCCCCTCAGAATTATGCCACTCTCTAATGGCTACATAACAGCAATGTCTCTTAAAATATACCCAGTGGCACAGTGGTTAAGTTTGCACCCTCCACTTCAGCGGCCCAGGGTTCACCTGTTCGGATCCCGGGTCCAGACAAGGCACCACTTGGCAAGCCATGCTGTGGCAGGCATCCCACATATAAAGTAGAGGAAGATGGGCATGAATGTTAGCTTAGGGCCAGTCTTCCTCAGCAAAAAGAGGGGGATTGGCTCAGGGCTAATCTGCCTAAAAAAAAAAAAATATATATATATATATATATATACACTCTGAAATTTATTTATTTATTTATATTTTAATTGCAGTAACATTGGATTATAACATTATATAGCTTTTGGATGTACATCATAATATATTTCGAATTCTGTGTAGATTACATCCTGTTCACCACCCCAAAATTAATTATAGTCCATCCCCTCACATGTCAGCCTAATCACCCCTTTTGCCCTCCCCTCCTTTCCCTATGGCAACCACCAATCCAATCTCCATTGCTATGTGTTTGTTTGTCATTGCTTTTATCTTCTACTTATGAGTGAGGTCATACGGTATTTGACTTTCTCGCTCTGACTAATTTCACTCAGCAGAATACCCTCAAGGACCATCCATGTTGTCAGAAATGGCCATGTTTCATCATTTCTTATGGCTGAGTAGTATTCCATTGTGTATAAATACCACATCTTGTTTATCCATTCATCCCTTGATGGGCACCTAGTTTGCTCCCAAGTCTTGGCTATTGTGTATAATGCTGCAATGAACATAGGGGTGCATGCATCTTTATGCTTTTGTATTTTCAAGTTCTTTGGATAAATACCCTGCAGCAGAATAGCTGGATCATATGGTAGATCTATTCTTAATTTTCTGAGGATACTCCATACTGCTTTCCATAGTGGCTGCACCAGTTTGCACTCCCACCAGCAGTGTACAAGGGTTCCCTTCTCTCCACATACTCTCCAACATTTGTTGTTTCCTGTCTTGTTAATTATAGCCATTCTGACCAGAGGGAGGTGATACCTCATTGTAATTTTGATTTGCATGTCCCTGATAACTAATGATGTTGAGAACATTTTCATATGCCTGTTTGCCATCTGTGTATCTTCTTTAGAGAAATCTCTGTTCAGATCTTTTGCCCATTTTTTAATTGGATTGTTGGTTTTCTTGTTGAGCTGTATGAGTTCTTTGTATATTTTGGATACCAGCCCCTTATCTGGTATATGGTTTGCAAATATCTTCTCAATAAAGGAATACAGTCAAGTCGCAGGAAACAAAATCAATGTACAAAAATTAGTTGCGTTTGTACATACTAACAATGAAGCAGAAGAAAGAGAAATTAAGAATGCAATCCCACTTACAATTGCAATCAAAAGAATAAAATACCTAGGAATAAACTTAACCAAAGAGGTGAAAGATCTGTACACCGAAAACTATAAAACATTGATGAAAGAACCCAAAGAAGACACATAGAAATGGAAAGATATTCCATGCTCTTGGATTTGAAGAATCAACATCATTAAAATGTCCATACTCCTTAAAGCAATCTGTAGATTCAATGCAATCCCTATCAAAGTTCCAACAAAATTTTTCAAAGAAATAGAACAAAGAATCCTAAAATTTACATGGAACAACAAAAGACCCTGAATAGCCAAAGAACACCTGAGAAAAAAGAACAAAGCTGGAGGTATCACACTTCCTGATTTCAAAATATACTACAAAGCTACAGTAACCAAAACAGCATGGTACTGGCACAAAAACAGACACACACATCAAGGGAACAGAATCGAGAGCCCAGAAATAAGCCCACACATTTATGGACAGCTAATATTCGACAAGGGAGCCAAGAGCATACCATGGAGAAAAGAGAGTCTCTTCAATAAATGGTGTTGGGAAAACTGGACAGCCACATGCAAAAGAATGAAAGATCATTCCCTTACACCATGCACAAAAATCAACTCAAAATGGATTAAAGGCTTGAATGTAAGACCTGAAACCATGAAACTCCTGGAAGAAAACATAGGCAGTACGATCTTTGACGTCGGTCCTAGCAGCATATTTTCAAGTCACACGTCTGTCCGGGCAAGGGAAACTAAAGAAAAAATGAACAAGTGGGACTACATCAGACTAAAAAGCTTCTGCACAGCAAAGGAAACCATGTGAAATTTCTGAATGCTCACTAGAGATACGTTGTTCAGACAGATCTCTCCAGTATTTTACATTTTCAGCATGGGAAGGAAAGAGAACTCAAGCACTGAGAGTTTTAGTGAATCTTAAGGAAAAGTATTCACGTGTTAAATGAAATGATTTTGTGTGCACATGCAATACATGTTGAAGAGGAAGAGAGGGAAGAAGAAAGTGGATGGGCACTGAACAATGTTTTATTTCTATAAATGTGGAGCTTACAATTGAGAATCTCTTGCAGGAAAGATTCCAGGTCAAGATGTACGCTGTGACACATGATTAATCCCCACTCTCTCATCTCCCACTGAAATTCCAACACAGATACTTTTCAAAATCACAGAACTATATCTGTAGAAAACGATTACAGTCTCGTCAGTGTGCCAGAAATTTTGAGGACTACCTGGAAAATAGAAAGCAAATGGGTTGAAATTTCCTGTAAAAATCAAAAGAGAAGAAATTGCATCTCAGGACACCAAAGCCAAGCCAGGTTCTTTCTAGGAAGCCTCAGATAAGCTCTAGGCTCAGCATCAGCGGATTCAAAGGGAGGAGCTGGCTGTGGAGCAACCATCAGTGGAGTTCCCTCAAGATGCTTCCTCGTGAGAGTATTTGGGCCTGAGAGAAAAACCAAAGCCAGACTTGTAGTAATGTCAGAATTTAGACCCAAAAAAGCATTAAAACAAGATACTTTATAATATTAAAGGGGGAATTTGCAATGAAGGTATAAAATCTCTGCACCAAATAACATAGCATCAATATCGATCAAGCAACAACTGTAGGAGATGCAAGGAGAAATAGAAACCCACTAGAGATGGAGCCTTCAGTTCACCTCTCTCGATCTATTTTAGAGCAAGTAGACAAAAGTAAGAAAATAGAAGAAAGTGCAGTAATGTCTTCAAAGGTCTAGGGAAAGACTTTTTGAATTTAGCCTTATTGTTAATTAAGCATCAGGATAAAATGAAGACATCTGGAAATTAAAAAGTTACCATTCAGTGTCCCCACGAGAAAACAATTACTTGAAGTTCTTCAGGCCAAAAATGGGAAACCAAGACATCAGATTGTACATAATGGTGGCAACTAAGTACAACCAGAAAAAATAAAAGAAAAATTTAAGCAGCAAACTTTTAATGTCGTAGCCTTCAGTTTCCTTCTAAATTAGTTCAATCGCAATGTTTGGTTTGCGGTGAATAATACTTATGTAATCTTAATATTGTACATGCCGTGTATTGGTTTTCACTTTTGGGTGTCAAACAATGTCAAAAGCACAGAAGATTTAATAATTATATTACAGAACAGCAAGTAAATCTCATAAATCTTGGCAATTTAAAGATTACGTGGCAGGGTATCTCAGCCAACAAATTCAAGTGTATAAGAAATATCACTTTATTTTCTACATTTCAGTTTAATTTCCACCTCTGGGAAATATTCTCTTTCTCCCTCTACCTCTCTCATAAGACCTGCTTGATGGGAAATGTAACCACAGACATTCCTGGGCTTTCTCTGCCCTCCTGGGGTCCCACCAAGGTATGCAGTTGCCAAATATTCAGAGAGAAGGGCGCCCCCCAGGCTTCAGTGATCTGCACACCCGGGTAACCGGGAGCCTCCATGAATGACTCTTTGCAGCGCAGCAGATCTCTGCTCCTTTGGGGCTCCACGCGCGGCATGGGAGTCTCAGCTGAGGTTGGAACCCTGTGCTAGGGTCCTGCTTTCCCCAAATAGCTGACACCACTACCTTTTCTGAGGTTTGCCCCTCCTAGGGCTCCACCATGGAGCAGTGTTTGTTTCCCACGTAGCTTCTCAGCACCGCTCCGGCCCTCGCGGACCTCCGACGGGGGAGCCTCTCCTGCCCCTGCTCCTCCAGGGCCCCTGCGTCCTCCTGAACGTCGTGTGCTCCTCGCTGAGCTCAGGTGTGTGGACAAGTAAAACAGGCAAACATTTGACTGGCTAACTCTGCCCTCCTCCCTGCCCTGTGCCTCTCCTGAGGCAATAAAATTCACAGCATGTTACTGCTTGAATGGAAAAATGGAAAAGGGGAAACATGAATTAAGATCACACAGTATTTTTCAGACAATATTAACATAACTGAGAACAATAGGGAGGTAACTAGAGAGAAGAGGAGTAGAAGGGTAGTGTTCTTGCCTTTCATTGTGGATACTGAATCCATAGTAAATTTGATAAATCAAGAATTAAACATTTATATATGCTATTTAGAGTAAATAAGGCAATGACTAGAAAATAAAAATATAAACAATATAATCCAGAGGTGGAAGGGGAGTTAAATCATGATAAATTCTTAGTCCCTCAGAGTGGAATATCAATAGATTCTGTATAAACTTGATAAAACTTGAAGAAATATGATATAAAACTAAACTAAAAACTATTAACAGAGGTGATTTCTGGGAAATGAGTTAGGGCCTAGGGAGAAGAGGAGAAAACTGGGAAGAGGAGGGAGACTTTGTTATTTTCATTTTAAGCTTTTTTATTTTAATTTTTTTAATGATGCAATCCTTTTCTAACAAAAATTAGGTTAGTTAAAAATAAATGACTATTTTAACACACTGCCTCATCAACATTTATAAGACATACTTAATAAAGAATTCACACATTAAAATGTGCCTATGGGCACTAGGCCTTTACTTTAAAAATTCACTATTAAATTCCTTCCCATATTAGGAAGAGCTGCTAAAAAATCCACACCGAAAAACAAACCCCCTTAGCTTTATATAGATAAACAAATAATTTAGCCAAAAAGAAATACTTGAGAAACGACTAGAAGGAAACACTAACAAAAATTAGCAAGAGTGACAAGGCAATGGTAATGAGCACGCCGTCTTTCAAAAGAAGAAATCATTCAAAATATTTCTTTATCAGAGTCGCAAAAAAAATCATGTCCTCTGGTACAGTAAAACCACTTTAAAGATATATTCCAGCACCCTGCTAAATTCCATCAAAGTTCCTGTATGTAATCTCTATCAGTGCACACTACACTATATATTTACTCCTGAGATCTAAACTTCATGTAAAACTACACATCATCCTGAATAAGAGAGAGTGCAAGATGGCACAGGCAAGCACACAGACTCAGTGCCCTCTTCACAGTCTACTTTCCTTCAGAAGGTGGGCAAGTTCCTTTACCTCCAGCTCTTGTTTTTCTCCTCTGCCAATATGGAACTTCCAAATCGAGGTCTTATGAGGCTTTCCACATATGCCAAGAAGGAACCCAGCTACCAGGCAAAGAAGTCCAAGAGAGACCAAATGGAGAATCTGCTGGGGAAGGAAAGCCTAACCAAAGGGAGAGAATGGCCCCACTTGATAGTCAGCAACTGGGTCCACAAAGATGAGCGAGACGGCCGTGGATTCTCTCACTCTAGTGGGAGAATGAGAAGAGAGAATTAGAAAGGGGATCAATACCCATCCCAGCCAGTGCCTGGCCCTTTGAGCCAACCCAGCTGAGAACACAGACATGAAACACAGATGACTTCTTCCACTGAGGTCTGCCCAAATTCCTGACCCACTGAATCAAGAGCAAATAAAATGGTGGTTGTTTTATGCTGCACATTTTGGGGTAATCTGCTACAAAGGAATAAGTAACGCATATAGTCCCCTTTGTGTATTCTCATTCATGATACTGTTTGTGTCTTCTTTTTTTGATCAATCTTGCTAGAGTTTTATCTATTTTAATTTTTTCAAAGAATGAAGTTTTAACTTTGTCGATTTTCTTATTGTATCTTTACTTTCTATTTCACTGGTTTGTGTACTTTCTTTTACTATCTTTCTATTTTCTTTGACTTTACTCAGTTATTATTTTTCTAATTTCTTAAGAGGGACACATATTAATTTTAAGATTTTCTTCTTTTCTAATATAAGCATTTAAAATTTCTTTCAAAATTCCTTTCAAAGCACCTAATCCCACTAGTCTTGATTTGCTTCTTCATTATCTTTTGGTTTTAGACATTTACATTTTCCATCATAAGTTTCATCTTAAACCCAGAAGTTACTACACAGGGATTTTAAATTTATTTTTCGCTTTTAATTTCTAACTTTCTTGAGTCTATGCAGTTTGTTGAAGTTTTCTTCATGGCCTAGTGTGTGATCATTTGTAACTCCTCCATACGTGCTCAAGGAAAATATGTGTTCTCTGATTATTGAATGTCCATTCGGTCAAGTTGGTTAATTCTTTTGTTGAGATCTTCTTTATATCGTTGCTGAATTGTGTCTGTTTGGTCAATCAGTGCTGAGAGAGGTGTGTTGAATCACTCACGATAACGGCGGATTCATCATTTTTTCTCTGTAGTTCTGTAGATTTTTGCTTCATCAATAGTGAGCCTATTTTATTAGCTCCATACATGTTTAAAATTGCTCTAGCTTGGCGAATAGAATGTTTTATCATTGCACCATGACCCTCTCTGTTCCTAACAATGTGCCAGCTTTCTTTTGGAAAACTGCTTGGCAATTTCTTATAAAGTTAAGCATACCCAGAATGACCCAGAAATACCACATCTATATTTCCCCAAGAGAAATAAAACATGCCCACAAAAAAGACTTGTACAAGAATGTTTATAGCAACTGTTGACCTTAAACAGACAGTCAGTTATTTCTCCAGCAAAAATGGGTTTATGGGGGACCAGGAAAGAATTGCAGTTCAAAGTCTGAAACCATCTCGAGCCAGGTGCAAGTCGCTAGCAGCATGGAGGAGAAACTCTATTCTGGGAGGAAGAGCAAGTTGGGACGGCCATTGTAAACATGGAGTCCAGAGGTATAGCAGCGTTTCACTAGCTGAGTTGTGATAGTCTCTCATTGGCTGAGCTTCTTGGTCAAGAAGAAGTCTGTCTTCTTCCTGTTGGGCTCTGCTAGAAGGTAGGGTGTGAGAGCTCTGCCTTTGGGCCCCAAGACTCCAATTTAATGAAGTTTCTATTTATTAATTTCCACACAACTTTATTCATAATCGCTAAAAACGGAAACAATCCAGATGTCCAGCAATGGGTGAATGGGTAGACAAAGTATTCGATGGAATACTTTTCAGCAATAAAATCCAACTCCTGATCACGCAACAGTAGGGATGGATCTGGAAAGCATGGTTAGAGAAAGAAGGCCCACCTGGGAGAGGACCTACCCCCTTTATGTGTGTGGTGATGGAAATCAGAGCAGAGGTTGGCTGCCTAACAGTGGGCGCCTGGAAAGGGGATGAGGGAACTCTCAGTGATGGAAATACTCTGTATCCCGATTGGGTGGTGCTTACACAGCTGTTTACGTTTAGCAAAACTCATCAAATCACACACTAAAAGATCAATCCTTTCCACGGTATTTAAATTTTACCTCAATAAAAAGCGGATGGGAAAAAAAAAGCCTGGCGATGTTGGAAAGTAACGCTAAGCGATGTAAGGAGAAATCTGCGGTAGTAAACCCTTTTTAAAAAATATTAAGTGAAGAAAACGTTCCAATAAGCTGAGCTGTATTTGTGTGACTAAATAAGGACGTTAAAAAGCCCTGCAAACAGTGAATCCCTTCTGCTCCGAGGAGCGCTTTCATTTTTCCTCAGATGCTGGGGCCCTGGAGCTCCGGTCGGATTAGGGACCCTAACGCCTCACCTGCGCCCCGGCCCCGCCCCTCAGGCATAATCCCGTCGTACCCGCCCATCCTTTGAACCGTGCGTTCACCTTTCAATCAGTTCGAATAGCACAGGGAGAGAACCAATCGCAAGCCTCGTGGGAGAGAAGGGGCGGGCCCCTTTCCCGCAGGGGTTGCTCAAAGGCCCTCCAATCAGAGGCTGGGTGTGGGAAGTTCGGATTCTGGGCGGCTCAGGTGTAGGCGGCACTGCTCCGAGGCGGCGGCGGCGGCTCTCCAGACAGGGAGCGTTCCTTTCCTTTTGGTTTGACTGAGGTTTCACGCGACAGGCTGCCTGAGGAAGGTGAGTGCTGGGAGCTGGAGGAAGGGCGCTGGCTCGCCTCCTCCTAGAAGGTCTGGAAGGGTCTGAGGTGGGCAGTGGCGAGCTGGACGCCGCTTGGGGGAGGCTCCTCTAGGACCACTTACCTGTCCTTCCCGCAGCCGATGGCTCCGTCCTCCAGAAGAGTAAGTATTTGTTGCCATAATCTATGCAGCAGTCAGCGTTTCACCACTGGGCCGTGATTGGCCTCTGGGGCGGGACGATGCTTAGCATCCTTGGCCCCGACCTTCAATTCCAGTAGCTGCTCCCAGAGCCAGCGACAACTAAACCCGCCCTGGTTGGGAACCTCTAGGCAAGCAAGACGAAGGCATTCTAGACTTTCAAGCTGGAAGAAACTCCACTCAGCCAAGAGGGGAACTTAGATGTCCTGTATGTGAAGAGCCAGGCTGCGGGGCTTGAGATCCCAGCTCCAGCGCCTGTTGGCAGTTCTCTCCCTCACCTGTGTAACAGCGATGACACTAACCACCTGTGCTGGTTTAGGTGACAATTAAACACGCCTTTACTATTAACTCGAGCTTTTGCACACACCCTGTCTCTCTTTGTGGAGCATAGTCCTATGCAGTATTTTAAAATAACTAATGGTTTATTGTTTAACATTTAGCACATTAATACTTGCAGGAGGTGGCAAGTCAAATAGTAGAGGAGCATGCTTACTGAAAAGTAGAGTCCTTTGTCACTTCCCCTGGGCTCTTACAGGAGAATGTTATTAGCATCCAGGTCAGAAGAATTCTCATTTTTTATATACTCTGTTGATTGCTTAAAATCATGTAACATTTTAATGGGTTGCATTTCTTGTGCAGATTTTTCTTTTATCTGGAGTTTTCTAGTGGACTGTCTCAGTTATTCTTGTTGTTGAAGAGTATAGTGTGCTTAGAACTTTTCTATCTTCCTATTGCAGACCTTCCCCTTTTTCTTTCTTTTTTTTTTCTTTTGAGCCAGCAACACTTGTGGAGAATCAGTCATCTTTCTCCCATTGGGCTTGGTTCTTTTCTATACCAGCTGCATAGGTGACTCCCTTAGACTTTCCACTTTCCTTTATTCTTTTCCTCATTTGAATGAAGGATTTCCTGGAACACATGGCATCCTGTTTGTTGTCCTTCTCCCTTGTTTTGCTTGAACACGTTCTCAAGAATCTTTCTAAGAAAAGAGTATGGGCCAGGTAAACAATATGATTTTTCACATGGCCGAAAATAATTTCATTATGCCCTCAAATGGCAAACTATGGTTATCCTTCTGTATCACCATGGTAGTTCTTCTAAAATCCCATCTTTTGCTCAATCTTGTATATCCAACTGCCTGCTTATCATCCCTGTCTGTCTAATAGGCATCTCGTGTGTTTGGTTTGTTTTGTTTTTTGGCTTGAGAAAAAATGCCAGGCTGCCTGCCTTCATCACAGGGAAAGGTTAGGAAACGATTCTGTATACTGTCCTTCACTTACTTTCCCTATTCTCTCCTTTCCTTCACTCTTGTCACTTTGTAATGCTGTGCGGTGAGCCTAGAGCCTCTTGTTTGTGTTATGGCCCACAGCTTCCTGGGCTTCACTTCATCTGTCAAGCAAGGCCCTATGTAGAAGCCCAAAATAGATCGTACTATCTTTTGATAACTTTCTTCCCACTCTGCAGTGTCGTATATTTATTCCATTTTGTACTGAAAATTTTTTATTTCAGAATGCTCTGAGGTGGGGCAGGAGGTGAACTGGAATCTTAATTTTTTAAATAATATGAAAATCTATATAAGTTGTCTACCTTTCTTTTCCCTGGCAGGATGGCTGCATCACATTTTGCCAGTCAACTGAGAAAGGATTTAAGTATTGAGATGATTAGAACTAAAATTGCTGAGGAGAGTTTTCTCTCTCAGAAAGCAGACAGATATGATAAATATGAACGAAAAAGACACTCTGGTTTGACGGATGTCAACCTTCCAACCTTGGAAGGTAGAAATCTTGAATTAGAGGAGACATCTCAAGAGCCTATTCCAGAAGAGATGAGTGTGAGGCAAAGTAAGTAAAGAGCTATTGTAATTTTAACTGCTTTGAAGAGGGGAAAAAAGTTGGTTTAATACCTGAGGTTAAAAAATCCTTGACCAGGGGCCAGCTGGGTGGTGTGGTGGTTAGGTTCACATACTCTGCTTCTGCGGCCCGAGGTTTGTGGGTTCGGATCCTGGGCGTGGACCTACATACTGCTCCTCAAGCCTGTGGCAGCATCCAGCAAACAAAATAGAGGAAGCTTTGGCAACAGATGTTACCTCAGGGACAATCTTCCACATCAAAAAAAAAAAAAAAAACTTACCAGAAGAATGGAGTTTTGAAATACCATTCTAAATAACTTGATATTTTCTATGACTAAATACTTCCTATTTAAGGTAAGGGCTGTGAAAGTTCCATTCGCTTGTGGAGTGTTGTAAGTTCTGACTTCTGGAGTTTGAATAAGATAAGTGTTGACAAGATTAATTGATAAGGGACATTAAAATAGAAGTTTTGTAGCTAAATCAGGTCTCAAGTTGTTTAAATGTTCACTGCTTCAATTTTGTCATTTTCCAGGACCAGTGAAATATGCAGCCCAAGGGCCTTCTTTACAGGGAGACCAGCTTTACTCTGAGTGACATGAGAAGCCATTATTGGATTAGTGTGTTTATAATCTGCTTTATGTTTTAAAGCATCACTTACGGATGGTAGGGTGACCAGCATGGCCTCCAGAAGACCAGCTGGGAGATAACTGCAATAATTTAGCTCATGGTTGACCACAGTGGGAACGGCAACCCTGGGTGGTTTCATTCTGGTTACATTTTGAAGTTTGAACCAATAGGATTTCCTAATAGAGTGGATGTAGGTTGATAAAGAAAAGTCAGGATGGTTCTAAGGGTTTTGGCCTGAGCAACTAAAAAAATGGAGTGGCCATTTACTAAGTTGTAAAATACTGAGAGAAGAACTTGCCATCTATAGATGGCAAGTCAGGGTGCTGTCTAGTATGGTCTGATGATGTGAAATATAAAGCTGGGCTGTTTTAGTGAAGAGGAAGAAATAATTGAGAAACAGCAATGAGGGACCACCCCCCACCCCGGCCCGCTTCAGGCCCAGTGATATGACCTTTGTGGGAGAAGAAAACAGTCAACCACTTGAGAGGACAACTAGGGGAGCGTTGTCTTCAGGGGAGAGCCAGGTTACGGTTAGATCAAGAGATGAAGGGAAGAGGAACTTCAGGGAAGTTGAGGATATAGGGGTTTCATCGATGATTAACCACTTCATCATCTGAGCTTTCGCATCTTCTGTTCTCTGCCTGGATTATTTCTTTTAAACAACTTTATTGAGGTAGAATTTGCATACCATAAAATTCACCCATTTAAGTAAATGCCTTTTGTTTAGTAAATTTACTGAGTTGTGCAGTCATCTCCCTGGATTATTTTAAACCCTCACCCAGTGGGCAAACGCACTCTCATTCTTCAGAAACCTTCTCGGGTATTCTCTCTTCTGACAAGCCTTTCCTGACCTCCCCAGACAGGTTTATACTGATTCTCGATTGTGCATTCTCGTAGTCTTCATTCCATGCTAAACCAAATTGAAACTGTGCTCATCTCCCCCACGATACTGTGAGCCCTTCAGGGGCAGAAATTCTCTTATTCTTACTTCCTAAAAATGTCTGGTACATAGTAGCCACTCACATTTTTCAAACAAGTTTAAATAAACATGAAAATACATAGTAGAAACCTGAGTTGAGAATCACAGGTGGGAGATAAGGAATCTGACAGGTCAAGGTGTCATCCAGGGATGCCTCTGAAGCTTGACTGAGGCTGGAGGAGCTGTTTCCAAGATGACTCACTCACATGACTGGCAAGTCGATGCTGGCTTTTGGCAGGAGGCCTTAGTTCTTCGTCATGTGGTGTCTCCATAGGGCTGACGCGGGGTCGGTGAGCCGAGGAGTCGAAAGAAAGATTTCTTAGACTCTCAAGATCTGGCAGTAGTGCTCTTTTATTTAGAGAATAGTGTGGAATAGCATGGGGACAGGACCCATGGGCAGTCGGAGCTTCTGCTGCTGCCGCTGCCCCGAACTGAGGGTTGGGGCCAATATTTAAGGCATAGGTGTGTGAGTTATCTCTTTATTAGTGCCCGTTTGGTCTGGCCATTTGGCGGTCCCACAACTTTTAGATAAGAATCAAACCGGATTGAGTAAATGGCAGAAGTCACCGCTCAAATATTATCCTCGGCTAAAGACAAAGGAGGATTTTGGGGTGGGGGGTCAGTTACATGAGGTTGCCAGACAGTTTCCAAAGATAAGGCCATCCCCCCTTCCTCCTGGCTCAGAGAGGGAGGCATCTTCACAGATAGAGGTTTCCCTTAGAAATGTAAATGTTTTCCCAACAAGGGGCAAACAAATTCCAGAGAGGGAGGCATGAAGATTTCCTTTACAAATGCAATTGCCTCTGATCAAAGGGCAAACAAATTCCACTCCTTGGAGCCTGCTTCTTATCTGTAGTTTTAAAAGTAACCAGCCTAAAAATCCTCATCATAAACTGTTTTAAAATTAAGCAGCCTAAAACTCCCCATCAGGGCTGCCTGAATCTCCTTAAGGCTCCACATGGCCACTGACTTCCCCAGCGCAAGTGATCTGAGAGAGAGCAGGGCCAAGCTGCACTGTCTTTAATGATACAGTCTTGGAAGCCACACTCCATCATTCCCACACTTTTCTTGGTGACACAGCTCAGCCCTATTCTGTGTGGAGGGGACAACACAAGGGCATGACTACCAGGAGGTGAGAATTGTTGGAGGTCAGCTTGGAGGTGGGTGATCATAGAAGTTAATTAATTTAAAAGTGAAGTAATGGATGCCTAGGGGATGGCAAGCAGTTAATTTGTGAACAAGAGAAGGCAAAAGGGAGAGAAATTTTGAAAGAACAGGGGTTGAAATGACTTGTGTGGTTAGCGTGCTAAGGAATCAATACGAAGTTACTGAAAGTATTGCTTAGCAGCTGTTGAAGTTAGATAATGGTATTTTAGACATTTGGATAACTTTTTATTTGAATGTTTTATATGCTATTTTCCCCCCTGCTTAGGATCAGCAAAGTCTCTTCTAAGTGATCAACGAAGACAAATGTTCCAGAAATACCTAGAGGAAAAGCGACTGAAAAAATTGAGAAACCTTCAGCGATGACCATTTATAGTGGGTGTTTATAGACATGATAAGACTATTTTTCTTTCATGAATACCAGCACACCAACCAAAAAAGGTAAATTTAGTATCATAACTTGATATTCAGGAATAGTTCTTAACCAGACTTTTCTTTAAGAGATTATACTTGATCTTAGCCAAGAGGCCAAGAAGCGATTATTTGAGAGTTTAAATGACTAAAACAACCCTTTCCCTGTAGTCCCTTTATTCACTTAGCTAGTTGGCAGGAGCTGGGAGTGACATCCTAATAGTTCAGAAGATGGAGATGAGGTCTCTCGGTGCAGCCATAGGTAGGTTGACACGGGATAAAACTAGCAAAGCAGTCAGAGCCAGGCTGGACGGGCAAGGCCGGGCGAAGGATCTGGCGTCCACCCTGTCGGATGCGGAGAGTCAAGAGAGGCTTATACATGAGCTTGTACCATGATCAGATTAATAATTCAGGAAGATTACCCTAGGCTGGAAGATCGTAGTCTGGAAGGGGAAGAACTTATAGGTAGGAAGACTGTAGTGAGACTGTCGTGATGGAATAGATGAGACAGGATAAGGGGACTGGGGCAGTGGGCTTAAAGGAAGAAACAGGTGTGAGACATCTCAGGAGATAAATTTGACGGGGACCAAGCAGATGGTGAGGGGTGAAGGAAATTGAAGAGTCGGAGATAAGATGATTCTGAAGATAAATTAGTTTGAGCAACCATATAAATTATGCTGCAGCTAAAAGAGGGGTGGAAGCCAGGAAAAGGAACATGCCTAAGTGGGTGCATATTGATAATGCTTTTCCTGCTTTTTCTGCAGCTCATTTGGGCCATCTGGATAACAGGCAGTTGGGAATAAAAATTTGAAAATCAGGACGGAGATCCATGCTGAGTGGTGGATTTAGGATATGATATTGGGAGTATGGATGGGGGTTTAAGCTGTAGGGCTAAATGAGACCACTCCAGTAAAGATATACACATTGTGAAAGAGTGAGGTCTAGAGAGCACCTTCAAGTGGGCAGAAGTCAGGTACCAGTGATAGGTCAGATTGGCAGGAGAGCTAAAACAGGACAGAAGCTGGAGGAGGGGTGATCTAAAGAAGAGAATGATCCATGAGTTAAGGGGGATGAAGTTTGAACACAGGCAGCTGGATTTGTAAATTAGGTAGTCACTGGTGATTTGCTCTTTTCAAGGTAGTCTCTTGTTGGCTGTGTATTCATTCCTGATTTAAATAAGAATTGAATAATATAAAAGCTCAAGATATCGCCTGTTTTTGTTTGCTTCAGGAATGTCATTGATTTGAGAGACCTTTGATTACTCTGCATGTGACCTTAGGATAAGGTGGAAGTGACCAAAATTAGTAGAATGTAGCTCAAGGTGGAAAGATACAGAAAAATATGGTGTGTATGTGTTCGAGGAGGGCGAGATTGTTTCTGTTTGGAGGAACATCAGAGAAGACCTCTTGGAAGGGGCTGAATTTAATCTGGCTTCTCAAGAGTATGTAAGGCACCAGTCATTGGTCTAAACTGTAAACAGCTATTTACAAAGTGTTATATGTAGGGGGAAAAAGACACACATTGTTGTGTTAAATAATACGATTCACCAGTAGTTTTTTATTCTACTTAGACAATAGCCATCGCTGAATATTGTTTACTTTGTGCCTCGTTTCTTCAGCACTAGATCTTCCCTGAGATTTGGAGAAGCAAGTGGCTTCTAATCTACAGAAGAAGTCTGATTGTGCTTCTTCAGGAATTTTAG
The DNA here is from genome assembly GCF_041296235.1 of Equus asinus. Classification (NCBI taxonomy): domain Eukaryota; kingdom Metazoa; phylum Chordata; class Mammalia; order Perissodactyla; family Equidae; genus Equus; species Equus asinus. The sequence continues at coordinate 2,286,702 of NW_027224842.1, forward strand.
AGTTGATAAATAACTTATCACTTTTAATCAATCCTTCTCTTGCTGGATTTCTTCCTTGCTTTGTGATCAGGTCTCCATTTTCTTATGGACAGAGGACAAGTGCACAATCATTGGATTTGAAGGCAAACTGTCAAAGCTAAGAAAGTAAGCTGTGCAGTATCTTTTCATAAACAGGAGAGAAGAGATCTTAATACTCTAGTTTCTTCATTGACCCCTTCCAAATATTTCCAGTTCATCATATTAACAAGGATTCTAATACCTGGAAAATATAGTATGAAATTTCTCCTTTGTGCTCACTGAGAAATATGAGTAAGTTTTGAGGCTTTTAAGCATAATTTAAATCAAACCAGAACCAGAAAAGAGAGTAATTTAAGTTAGCAAGTATCTTTTTGCCATAAATGATTAAGGATTGGATGACTAAGGGTAAAATTTAACTTTAAAATGGAGACTTTATTTTGTAATGAGACATGGAAGTAAATTATGGCAGTTCATTTTTTTTAACTTTGTCTGCTTTTGATTGTTTTAATGCTGTTCCATCTTGTATGGATTGCCAGGTCAAAGGCCAAAGCCCAAATGGAGCTGACTAGGGTGAAGTTGATAGTAGATAATTGTTACTAAAATGATGAATCGTGCTCCTTTTCTCAGAGTAAGTAAATTCATTTTAAATCTATTATCAGCTTCAATCAGAGTGATTATTTTACTAGAGTTAACAGTACCAAACTCCCTGTTATTGGCATGGTGACATAGAGCAGTTTTGGCTAGATGCTAAGGAAGTACTCACTTGAAATATTCATTGCCAAACATCCCTTATGAGATCTATACCAACTCTGTGTGTCACTCTGTTTGTTTACTGGGCTCTATTATGCATCCATGTCACTATAAAATGCAGATAGGGATATAAAGCACGTAGGGTGGGGGATAAACTTACGGGTCTTCAGAACACCATTATGGACAAAGTTAATAGGACGATTACTAAAATAAAGTGAAGTGGGCAAGGAGGTAAATAGTATGTCTCTTTATCAGGTGAGAAGGCTCCGTTTCATGTATTCAATAAATTGAGTCACTGCCATGTTCCTCTAGGCTCTAGGATATAGTAATGAATAAAGCAACATTCCCTGTTTTCATGGAGCTTACATGTGAGATAGGCAATGAAAAGAAAAATATATAGTATGTGATGGTCCTAAGTATTATGCGGGAAATAAAAAAAAAAAAAAGAAGGCAGATGGGGAGTATTGAAGCTGGTACAGGGTGAGCTTCCGATGGGGCCTCACTGAGACGGTGGCGCTTTGAATGCAGTCTCCAAGGAAGTTGCAGAGTGCACTGTGGGAAGAGTTTTCTATCCAGGAGAAGATTTTTCCAGACAAAATTCAAAAGTTTTGAAGCGAAAACATGCTGGTATGTTTAAGGAATCTCAGAAGATTATAGTCAGCTATTTAGAATAGCTTAGGCTATTAGCATTTTCAAAATTCTAGGATTCTACAAAAAGTTTGTAAGGAAATCTATATAATGGAAAACTTTTTTCATCTCATCTTATTTGGGGTGGTGGATTTTTTGCTGGGTCATTTACAATAGATTTCAGATGAGGGGTCAAAATACCGATTGAAAATGTGGTAATTTGATTCATCAAGCAATTAAATCACATACCACCTAATCTTTTCAATAGATCATTAATAGGAGTGATGTTCGAGCAACACGATCTGGTCAAAGACAAACCTCTGAAAAGAAAGTGTCCAACGAGAAAAAGGTAGCTTATTATTATAAGCTCTGACGTTGCCGCAACAATGCTTTAGTAATTACCGAAAGCATTTAATTTCATGGTTCCCGCAGCAGGGCAGCCTGCAATGCCCACGTGCGTGAGAACCACTCGGTCGATGACTCAAAGAGCGAAGCAGACCTCGGGGGCAGGCACCGCCAGTGCAGCCTCTGCGGGAGCAGCCTTGGCTGTGCCGGCCACGCGAGCGGCACGTGGTGAGAACTGTTCCTTCATCAGTGGCTGAAGTAGAATGCTCTGGTCCCTGAGGTTTTTCGTGTTCAGATTTTAAAGTCATCGTGTACTTCTTTGAGTAGGAAACGGGAGATTCCAGGTCCCCAAGACAGGTTCAGTGCCCCACCATCCAGTTAGCACACAGTGGGCGCTCAAGCGGTGAAGCGTGTGCATCGGTGGGCAGCGCCACAAAGTGAAGATTAATGGCCCCAGTAAATTACAGCCCATTTGTTTGGTGGAATACAGTGTAGCGTTTAAGAACGATCCTGTGAAAGACACTTCATGACATGGTCCAGGATGTATTAAGTGGGCAAAGAAAACAGGTCAAATTCTGAACAGTGTGATCACAATTCTAAAATATGTATGTGAATATGTGAACATAGGAAAAAAACTGGAAAAGCATACCCTGAATTGTCAGCAGTGATGATTTCTGAGTAAGGTCATCTTGAGTGATTTTTATTTATTTATTTTTTGAGGAAGATTAGCCCTGAGCTAACATCTGCCGCTAATCCTCCTCTTTCTTGCTGAGGAAGAGTGGCTCGGAGCTAACATCCGTGCCCATCTTCCTCTGCTTTATATGTGGGACACCCACCACAGCATGGTTTCGACAGGCAGTGGGTGGGTCCGCACCCGGGATCTGAGCACCTGGGCTGCCAAAGCAGAAGCGTGAACTTACCTGCTGCGCAGCGGGGCCAGCCCCTCTGGGGTGATGTTTTTTGCGCTTTGCTTTTCCTGATTTTCTATAATAAATATGCATTTGATAGTCAGAGGCAAAAGGTAAAATACTTTAGCACCTTTGGTTTTGTAAACAGATATCCTATACTTGGCAGGAAGTTTTATCTGTATTTATCGTATTTAAATAGGGTATTTTAAATAGGATATTTTAAAATGACTTTTAATCATAAAATCCATTAAGGCATAGATTCATATTGTTGCCTTTTTTTCTTTCCCAAATTACCTAGTACTTTTTAATTTTTTTCGAGGAAGATTGGCCTTGAGCTAACATCTGTGCCCATCTTCCTCTAGTTTATATGTGGGACAGCTGCCACAGCATGGCTTGATAAGCAGTGCATAGGTCCATGCCCAGGATCTGAACCAGCAAACCCCGGGCCACCAAAGTGGAGTGTATGAACTCAGCTGCTATGCCACTGGACCGGCTCCTTACCTAGCATTTTTAATGCAGAATTTTCTATCTAGTCAAAATGGATCTGTTATGTCATTTTTATTTTAGATAATATAACAGAAAGAAAAGTACCAGATCAAGGAAGGCCTGCCAAAAAGATCGAAGAAGAACCAGGCAAGGTAGAGTATAAGTATCTGTTTATTTCTAGACATTTGGAAAATCTCATTTTTATTTTCATGAAGCTGAAATTAAGCTTACAAAACTGCTTCAAGAGGTTAACCTCCACGTGTGTGAAAACCTCTTGAAGCACAAGGAAGCGTCAAGAGGGTTTACTGTTATGGTTTGTGAGGTGTCTCATCTTTAAAACCTTATAGGTAGAGAATGTGTAGTTTGGTTAACAGAAGAGAGAAAATAAAAACACAGCTGACGGAAACCTTCATGTGAGCATCGGCTAGGAGATGGGTGCAGTGGGTGAAATGCGTTGACTCTGGATTCAGCTAGGCCTGAGTTTGCCTATTGTCTCGCTTCCAATTGGCTATATAATCTTGGGGAAGCTATGAGTTTGTTCTCCCAGCTGTAACATGTAATATCTACACAGAGTAGTTTCAAGAATGAAATCACCTGACGTTTCTGACAGCATCTAGCATAGTGCCTGGTAGAGTCTTCAAAAAGAGCCACCATTTCGAGGACCCAATCCCTTAATTTATAATCCATGCTATAATTCCTTAGCCTTAAAAAAAAAAAACAAAGTTATGCCAAAGTGTAAGAAACCTGGCTAGGTTCTTACCAAAAATCAGACATAGATCCTCCAAGGAAGGCAGTACAGGGTGATCTTCACAGGCGAGCAGCTGGACCTCACAGCTCCTCCCTCAAGGTTGGTTTTCTCCTTAAGGATTATCGCTAGTGTCTACCTTTGCAGCCACACAGGCCTCAAGCACAGTGTTACCCTTAAACTCTAGTCCGGGTAGAAATACGTATCTCATTAAAACTCAGAAACGTAGAAACCTCTAAAAATTATGTTGAAATGAGTGGATTAAATTGGCAAAGGTGGTTGAAAGGTACAAACTTCCAGTTATAAAATAGGTAAGTAGAGAATGTAATGTACTGCATGGTGACTACAGTTAATAATATTGTATATTTGAAAGTTGCTAAGAGTAGATCTTAAAAGTTCTCATCACAAGAAAACAAAATTTGTAACTGTGCATGGTGATGGATGTTAACTAGACTAACTGGGGTGATCATTGCACAATATACAAATATTGAATCATGTTGTATACCTGAAACTAATGTAATGTTGTATGCCAATTATATTACAGTAAAAAAAAAAAACTACCAAATAACAAATTGACTTGAAAAAGAAAATACGCTTCACATTTTATATGGTTAATCTTACTGTGCCACATTGAAAAATAGTTTTGCTCATATGATAAACTTATTTATAATAATCCAAAGTTATTAAAAAAGATTTTGTCCTTGACAATACTGGTAATCCAATAAACATTGGATTTCTGATTCTCAAACCTTTGTAATTATCAATATAATTTAAGTAAAAAGATACGTATTTGTTAGGTGAGTGAATTTTTCCACCTTAGTTTTCATATATTTTAATTTTTGGTAATACCTAAAACCTATTACATAGTTTTTTTAATATGGATTGGTTCTCCCTCTTTCTGGACCATAGCAATGGTTTATGTAGCTGGTCTTCTGACTCCATGTAAACATTTAATTGTATTTGTTTTTGTTTCTTAAATTATGTACGTGGGATATATCTCTTAACTTTCACATTTTCGGGCCTAAAAAATTGGTGGAATATATCCCAAGAAGAGAGACTCTCACTCTATTCTGTTTATTCACATCCAGGTCATGTCTTTTAAAGTTGATAGCGAAGTAAATACTTTGGAATCACAAACCAGTGTGACAAACGGAAGGGATCCAGATGGAGTCTTATCCAAAGTGGAAAAGTTACCTGAGACAAATCCTGCAGAAGTGAAAGGGAGGCCATCCTTCGCACCAGTAGATTTTCTGTTTCGGCCACCAGATGGTCTGAAGAGCTATGACGTAACACCTAGACTCCAACAAGCACCGCTACTTTGACAGCCAGTGACAGAATGAGATGTTATTAATGAATTCCTTGCTGACATGGAGAACGAATGCCTTTCTTAAATTTGGCCTGTGCTTTTTAAGTTATTTAGTTAGTAAACTATGTTCATTACAAATCATGAAAATTTGACCTCTCCAAAAAATTTTTCAGAAGGATACAATAATGTATTTGACAGATTTGATATTTTCTGTGCATTATTATTTTCACGATTCAATTTGCTTTTTTTTGCTTTTAAGAAGTGACTTAATTGCAACACTTAGAAATAAATTTTTAGAAAGAAGAAATTGCTATACTGCAGCTCAGACATGGTTTGGATTTTTTTGTTTGTGTTTTTTTTACTGAGTACTACTTTATAAAAGCTATCTCAAAAGACAAAATGATTAACTTGTAAAGTGGGGAGAAAAAATCAGTTTGAATCTTTACAAGAAATGGCAAGGTTGCTTTCCAAAGGCTGGCTGGCGGCAGATTGACCGAGAACTGCTCTGCGGCATCTGAGACTCCTAAGTGTGTATGTCCGGTTGAGAGGGCTTTGCATCTGTGGATCTCATCACAGGGGGCAGAGACGGGCCTTCCCGCTGGAGGTGTTTACGGTTTTTCCCTCTAGATTAGACATGTTTTAAAAAACAGAAACATATTTCTATTTTATCCCATGTTTTTAAAAAACAACATAATTTTGAAATCCTTCAGTGAGATGTATGGGTTCATGTTTTACGAAGTGTATTTTTGCTCTTGCTTAGTGATGAGGCTCCAGAAGTAACAAAAGAAATGTTGGCACACAAAAGTGAAACTTCAGTACATCAAGATTCCGACGAATTACGCCGTCCTTTGAGTTCTCTGACAGTTGGGAGCACAGGTATGGTATTTTCATGAATTTTTTACTTGTTTCTCTGGGTTATGGTTTATCAGAGATCGTTTAGAGTCTTTTCCACCATGTGTCTCACCATGTAGCTCAGGGTGTGATCTCAGGGTCAGAAGAGACGGAAAAGCATGGGGAGGGCTATCTGGAAACAGAGCTGGAATGAGGACTGCAGACTGAGAGGGGGACCGAAATGTAAATTTCAAGAGATGAAGAACATTGAGAGACACTGTAAAAGGAGATCTGATGAATGAAATCTTTGAGGCAGAAATAAAATTTTATTTAAATTTTAAATTTATTTACAATTTTAAATTTCAATGTTGAAAAAATTGAAGGATTTAAGAAATTTGTCTTGTGGGGGATGTCGTTATAGGAGTTGCTGCTTTGAAATGTATATGTAATGTTTTCTTTAATCTATAGATCGTGTCTTAAATAAAAATGAAACTACTACTGAAAATTTACATGGCTTTCCAATAAAAGAAGTCCCATCACTTGAAATAAAGGAGGATCAGACATCTCAGCAGCGACATGTGCTGCATTTCAGGTCTGTGCGTTTGTTCCCAGTGTAAGCATTTTGTATTAATGTCTAGACATTTAAAACCAAAATTAAACTATTTTAACCTTAATATAATACGTAGATGAATTAGGAGGAAACTGACCTTGAGTGATTTTTATTTATCTTTTAAATTAAAAATCTTTTTCAATGGCTAGTATATTCATGTGGTTGCTAACTTAAAAGATAGAAAGAGGTACAAGTGAGAAGCCTTTTTTCCAACTCTGCTCCCAACCCTACAGTTCGAACCTTCCACAGAGGCAAGTGTTATTCATTTCTTGTGAATTCTTCCAGAGATACATAATGCATATGTAGATAAACTTTTTTTAAATGTAAACAGTAGCATACTATTCTGTTTTCATTTAATGTTAAATGTAGGAGATATTCCATTTGAGTCCTTTAAGAACTTTCTCATGCTGTTTTTGTGTGTGTTTTAATGGCCGCATGGTATCCAATTGTATGGCTACACCACGATTTACTTAGTAGGTCCCTGTTGCTGGTTGTTTCCATTGAGTTCAGTCTGGTAGTATTACTGTCAAGCCTGCAAAAAACAAGCCTGGATGCTTTTCAATCCTCTCCTGTGCAAATAAATAAAGACCTCAATTTACATTCCCTCAGCAAAATATGGGAGTTCCTATTTTATCATACCTTTTTTTTCAAACAAAGAAACTAAGTTAATGTTTATTTTACAAAAGAAGGATAGAGGGAGATGATGGTAGGCTCCTTGGCCCACTAAATCATAAGATAGGATTATGTTTCTCCAACTATGAAGACTGAAAATTAGAGTTCCTGTTTGGGAACCTAAAAGCCATGTCACCTAAATGCCTTGGACACAGATCAGAGGACTGCATCTGGAGAAAGGCCCCAACGCTCCACATCACACAGGAAATGATGACATACTATGTTCTTGAGTGAATGTAGCAAGGAGATTCTCACATCTTTTCCAATACAGTACTAACCACTTTTTTGGGCTTTGACAATCAAATAGAGGAGAAATATTATCTTCCTATACTTTTAATACTCATTTGTTCTATTATGAATGAGTATATTTCAGAGCCACTTCAGCTGTTTGTAGAACGTAAGGTTTTATGATTGTAAGGGATTTTAGAGATGAGCTAGTCCACCGTGTTGTTGGACTGAGACATTGAGATAATAAGCAATTTACCCAACTAAATAATGTCGGATCTAAGACAAGTCTCCTTTCTCATTAATTAAGTTTTCATTAGATATAAACAGCTAATTTTTTTCTTCTAAGAAAAAAAACTATCCTCAGTTTCTCCTGCTAAGATGCTTTTTATAAAGAGACAGATTCAATTTATCTTGGGCCGGGGTTTCTCAACTTGCACTACTGACATTTCAGATTGGATAATTCTTGTTGTGGGGCCGTCCTCTGCATCGCAGGATGTTGTGTAACGTCCCAGACCAGTAGCACTCCTCTGGTTTGTGACAAAGGTGCTCTAGACACTGCCAGATGTCCCCTGGGGGGCAAAATTGACCAGTGTTGAGAACTACCGCCCTTGGACAAGCAAAGCCTACTAATTAGAATCTGTGAGGCCCTGACACTGTAATTCCAGTCTTACAGGGTTTAGCTTCAACTTACTCTGGGCAGTTGGGTTGGTCTCAGTTCCATGGGCAATACCAGAAGTAAAGACAGAACTCAGGCATGTCTGGTTCTTTCTGTTTCATCTCTGATAAATGAGAATGGAAAGAACTAGAAATATTAGCTTGGAAAGTTGCTCTTGGCATTAACCATCCACGTAAGTTTTAGGTGTAGAAAGATGGACATGTATAGGATATCAACTTGTATTTATGGATTTTAATATATCACAGTTCATAAAATAAGCATCAGCTCTGGAAAATCGCTATTGTATAAGTGTCATATTGCTAGTACTTAGATATTAGTATGAGAAACATTTGTAAAGCTGAAACATGTCATAATTTTAGAAAGATTCTCTGATATGAAAGAGAGGAATTAATATTGACCGACTGCCTTGAGTGGGAAAGGAAGCTTGAAGTATAGATTCCAAACAAAGGGGAGGGAACATTTATGTTTTTTGTCTTAGCTTTGTTTATTTTATTTTATTTATGTATTTATTCTTTTTAGGAAGATCGGCCCTGAGCTAACATCTGTTGCCAGTCTTCCTCCTTTTTTTCCCTCTCCCCAAAGCCCTGACATATAGCTGTATATCCTAGTTGTAGGTCATTCTAGTTCTTCTGCGTGGGATGCCAGCACAGCATGGCCTGATGAGCGGTGTGTAGGTCTGGGCCCAGGATCTGAACCAGTGAACCCTGGGCTGCTGAAGGTGAGTGCATGGACCCAACCACTTGGCCACCAGGGTGGCTCTGCATTTGTTTATTTTAATATGTGTACATTTATCTGAAACAAAAATCTAGTGTTGCCGAACTTTATAGTTTTGTTAATCAAAATAGCAAGACTTTTCATTTCTCAACATACGTTCACTAGTATCTCTGTGCTAAAATGGTAGATGACTTATAAGGTGTAAGTAATTAGAATGTTAGCAATCATTCCTGGGAGTTAAACGTTTGCCTATTTATTGTTAGATTTTTTATGACTTTTTGAGTGACATCTATATCTAGTATTGTTTAATTATGCAAAATATTTTCTGAATGAAAATGACCTAAATAAATATGGAACAAATTTTCTGATATTTCCTTAATCTTATTTGGAGAAGCTTTTTAGAAAAAATCATTTGTGTGCTGTGTGAAGTCCTTAGATGCTGATGTACAGTGAGTTGTTTGAGGTTGAATTCTTGTAAAATACAAGGTGAGCAGAATGCTGTTTACTATGTAGCAACATATATGAGAATGAATATTGCTACGTTTTAGTGGGAACAGAAGCAGACAGTTAATGCTCAGTATTTGTATGACAAAGTTTTGTAGTCGATGTTTTTTTGTTTTGCTTTAAGGTAAGAGTTTGATTCTGGAAGCCCCAGGATATTTGGGGTGAGGTCGTCTTATCAGCTGGCTGACTTGCAATCAAGGTCCTGTTTTGTTCTCTAGCTTTTAAAAATCTCATCTTTTCCTTAGCAGAAGATCTTATTCCCCTCGCAGTTGGTCAAAAAAGACTCCTTAAGGCAGAAATATTCAAACGGCTTGAAGAACTGGTGGACAATTTGGAATACAAATGAGGCAAAAAGGATACCACCTGTGCAGACCTGGATGGGTTCTGGAACATGGCCAGCCTTCAGGTATGTGGCCAGGATTTGGAATGGCTTAACTTTCGAGTCGCATGTTTTTGGAAGTGAGGTAACAGTAGTAAAATGGGAGTAGTAGAGGCGGCTTAGGTATCTGTAATATTAAAGGAGATATTAGCCCCTTTACAAACTGTAAAGCACTGTCTAAATTTTATGGCTGCTGTCCCCTCCTCCTGCATACTGTCAGGGTAATTTCTATATGGGTTGGAAATTGAGATTCTATTCAGCTGTTGCCTAGTCTGTGATGATTCCATGTGTGCGAAAATGAGGACGAGTCTTCAGTAGCTGGGTCCATCGAGCAGTTATTGTCCCTGCTGTGTGTCAGGCGTTGTATGAGGAGCTGACAAATAGGCACATTCTCTACCCCAGAGGAGTTTATAGTTTTATCAGAGTCAGACATAGCCCTCATACCAATCTGGTGTAGAAAGCGCTGATAGAGGCCGTTACTAGGAAAATCAGTGAAGGTAGGGAGATGACAATTTCTAGCTTTTTGAGCTTATTTTAGAAATAAGCATATAAAATACTAATTCAAGAACCAGTGGCCAAGAACCATGAGACATTTGCAGACAGCCCGAAACCTGGAAGAAGGGGCCGCAGCAGCACAGGAAGGAAGCTGTCTGGATGAGGCCGTGGGCTGATCCAGGAGAAAGAACTTTAAAAGCAAGTGTTAATATGCTCAAAGAGACCAGGCATTTTTTCTGCCAAATGAGAACAGCTATGCAAAAAAGAACATTCAGAGAACGACAACAAGAGCTCTTTGAAGTTAAAAACTATATGAGCAGAAATGTAAGATTCACTAGAAAGATGGAATATGAAGCTGAGATCTCCCATAAATTAGAGCAAAAAGAGAGAGATAAAAGAGGAGAGACTAGATAAGAATATTAAGGGGACCAGTCTAGGAAGTATAATATCCAAATAACAGGGATTCCAGAAAAAGAGAACAGAAAAAATAGTGGAGAGGAAATGATCAATGAAATAGTTTGACATTTTCCTGGAACTGGAGGACCTGAATTCCAGATTGAAGGAGCCCATTGAGTGCCTAGCACTGTATGTCAGTGTAGACACACACCAATGCACAATGAAATATAATTGTACAACTCTTGGGATGAGGAGAAACATCTAGAAACTTCCAGAGAGCAAAAACAAGTTTCATACAAAAGGTCAAAAATCAGAATATCCCTAGATTTCTCAACAGCGACATCGAAAGCTGGGAGAACAAGGCCCTCGAACTTCTCGGGGAAAATAACACTCAGCCTGGTGTTGTATACCCAGCCAGTCACGCTTGAGGGTGGAAAGGCATGTTTCAGACACACACAGTCTGAAATTTTACCTCCCAGGCACCCTTTCTCAGGAAACTGAGAACGGCCCTCACAAAAATGAGGGAGTAAGCCAAGAAAGGGGAAGGAGCTGGGACAGATCCCCAAAAAGTCTAAGGGAATTGTGGCTGAGGTGAGTAAAGAGGGTGAGCAGCAGGCTTAGGAAGCAGCTGTTCAGACTGGAGCAGGAGGCTGGGGCTCGGCGAGATACTGTCTCTGAGGCTGAACGGAACAGAATACCCGAGTGGTTTGCTTTTCTAGTTGTATTAAGAGGGAATTTATACATACTGTGCAGACTTTAGAGGCAAATTGATGATAGATACATTAAAAAACTAAGCAAACAAAAAGCAAAGCAATGATGAAGTCTAGAGAAAAATGTGAAGAAACACAATATTCTGGTAATTATATGGCGCAGAAGTGAATAGTGTTTATGGAGTCACTTTATGACCAGTTGACATAATAATGAGTTGGTTCACTAGCATCCTTCAATGGTGACCAATTAATTTTGTCTTTCTTAGTATCATAATTATTTTATGGATTTAAAAGTATTTGTGTTGGCATCTTTTACAGTCATTATCTTTAGTGATGCTCATTTCCCAGTTTTGGCCAGTGGGAGCCTCTTCAAGTTGGCTCCTGGGGCTTTTATTTATTTTAAAGAGCTATACTGAGGATAAACAATCTACATATGATAAAATCTGCCCATTCTAAGTGTAAAAGTCAATGATGTTTAGTAAATTTACAGAGTTGTGCAACCGTCGCTGCAATCCAAACTTAGAACGTTTTCCTCACCACAGAAAGATGCCTCTTGCCTGTTTTCAGTCAGTTCCCATTGCCACTCCCAGTCCCAAGCAACCACGAGTCTCCTTACTGTCTCTGTAGATTTGCTTTTTCTGAACGTTTCATTCTAAGAATCACCCAATATGTGGTCTTTTGTATGTGGCTTCTTTCCCTCGGCGTGGTGTCTCTGGGGTTCCTCCATGTTGCAGCACATGCCTGTACTTTGTTCCTTTCATGGCTGAGTAGCGGTTCATGGAGACATCAGTCTGTATCGTCCAGTTGATGGACATTTCCACTATTTGACGATTACGAATAATCTATGAATATTCACTTACAAATCTTCATGTGGGCATGTTTTCTTTCACTTGGGTAGATATGGCTGGATCATGTGGTAAATTTCTGTTTAACTATTTAAGAAACTGCCAAACTGCTTTCCAAATTGATTACACCCTTTCACGTGCCCGCCAGCAGTGTGTGAGAGCTCCTGTTGCTCCGCATCCTCACCAGTGCTTGCTCCTGTCTCTCTTAGTATCGGCCATCCTGTGGGGTGTGAACTGTCATATTGTAGATTTGATTTGCATTTCCCTAATGAGTAATGATGATCAGCATCTTTTCATGTGCTTATTATTAGACATTTGTATGTCGTCTTCGGTGAAATATCTATTCAAATCTTTTTGCCCATTTTTAATTGGGTCTGTCTTTTTATTATTGAGTTGTAAGTGTTCTTTGTATATTCTGGATACAAGTCCTTTATCAGAAATATTTGCAAATATTTCCTCCCAGTTTGTGGCTTGTTCTTTAATTTTCTTAATGGTATCTTTTGGAACACAGCTGTTTTTAATTTTGATGAAGTTCAGTTTATCAATTTTTTTAATGTTGTGATTTTGGCATTATTTCCAAGAACTCTTTTTGCCTAACCATAGGTCACAAAGATTTTATCTTATGTTTACTTCTAAAAGCTTTATCTCTTTCACTTAGGTCTGTGAACATTTGGAGTTCATTTTTTAAAAAAATTAAGTTGTGATTAATTATTTTTTGCTAGGAAAGATTTGCCCTGAGCAAATCTGTTGCCAGTCTTCCTCTCTTTTTTTTCCTCCCCAAAGCCCTGGTACATAATTGTGTATTCTAGTTGTAAGTCCTACTAGTTCTTCTGTGTGAGCTGCCACCACAGCATGGCTACTGCTAGACAAGTCATGTGGTTCCACACCCAGGAACTGAACTTGGGCTGTCGAAGCACAGCATACTGAACTTTGACCACTAGGTTATCAGGGCTGGCTCTGGAGTTCATTTTTGTGTATGGTGTAGGAAAGAGCCCAAATTCATATTTTTTCTTGCAGATATCCACTTTTCTCAGTCCTGTTTGTTGGAAAAAACTATCTTTTCCTCACTGAATTGCATTGGCACTTTTGTTGAAAATCAATTGGTCATAAGTGTAATCCTGAGTCTTTTTGACATTTAAATTTTTTTGAGAAAGGGAGATTGAGAGTACCTATTTGTATAAATGCAAATAGAGTACCTATTTGTATAAATGCAAATAGAGTACCTATTTGTATAAACGGAGACTCAAAGCATATTTACCCAACTGTTGACAGTGGTTACCACTTTGAGGAGATTGGAAATACCAGAAGGATGGGATCATACATTCCCATCCTGCTAGTATGTATATTATTTGAATCCTTTAAAATGAGATTGTGCCAGGGTCAGCCCAGTGGTATAGTGGTTAAATTTGGCACACTCCACTTCATTGCCCCAGGGTTTGCGGGTTCTGATCCCAGGCATGGACCTACACCACTCATCAAGCCATGTTGTGGTGGTGACCCACGTACAAAATAGAGGAAGACTGGCACAGATGTTAGCTCAGGGCCAGTCTTCCTCAAGCGAAAAGAGAAGAGGATTGGTAACAGATGTTAGGGCCGATCTTCCTCACCAAAACAATAAAAATGAAAATAAAATGAGATTATGTCAAGAGAAAGAGAAGGCAAGCTACAGACTAGGGGAAACTTTTGCAAAAGACCTATCTGATAAAGGACTGTTTTCTAAAATATACAAAGAACTCTTAAAACTCAACAATGATAAAACAAGCAACCTGATTTAAAAATGGACAAAAGAACTGAACAGACAGACACTTGATCAAAGAAGACAGATGGATGGCAAGTAAGTGTATGAAAAGATAAGATGCTCAACATCATATGCCCTTAGAGAATTGCCAGTTAAAAGTAAAATGAGACACTAGTACACACTTATTAGAATGGCAAAGATCCAAACCGCTGACAGCACCGGATGTTGGTGAGGATGTGGAGCAACAGGAGCACTCATTCATAGCTGGTGGGGGTGCAAAATGGTGCAGCCACTTTGGAAGACAGTTTGGCAGTTTCTTACAAAACTAAACAGAGTCTTACCATACGATGCTGCAGTCACGCTCCTTGGTGTTTGCCCAAATGAGCTGAAAACCTGTGTCCAGACAAACATGTGCACAGATGTTTATAGCAGCATTGTTCATAATTGCCAAGACTTGGAAGCAATGGATATGCTCCTCAGTAGGAGAAGGGATAAATAAACTGTAAAAAAAAACCAAAAAAACAAAAAAAAAAACGGAGAGATTGTGTTCACACTGTATAATTTAGGATATCTCTCCTACCATAATAGTTTGGGAGTTATTCACATATGACATCCTTTATGTAGATTTTTAACATAAAATAACAATGAACAATTTTACCATAAGAATTCATTTGAATACAAAATTGACAATGACAGTCTAATTTTATGTCAGCAGTCCAAGTCGTTGTCAATTTGTTTGAAGCTTTTGGGCATTAATTTGTAAATTTAATATGGTTAGCATTAATCTGATAAACTTGTGCTTCATTTATTAACAGATACAGGATCTACGCCAGAAATTCAACAATCTGACCATACTTGAGGAGTGTGGATGGGAGAAAGCCAGCAATACGAGCAAAGATGTGTTTCAGGTAAATTTGTGGATTTCTAATATAGACTTTTACTTTAATGAATTTAAGCTTTAGAAACATTTAGCTTCAGGTTTTTCATTTCACAAAACGTGTCATCTATTACAATGTCCTGATTGTCTTGAAGAGTGAGGAAAGGTCAACACAAAATTCAGGATGGTTATTTCTGGCGGGGGAGGTGGGGCTGAGATTGGATTTGGTCCTCCTGAGAGCTTCTGAGTTGCTAAGTAACGGTATGTACCAGTGTGTTTTATTCTTTAAACTGTACCTATACATTGTTTTGTAGTAATAATAGCAGTAGTACATAATTTATATAATGTGCCAACTATGCTTCCCAGGCCCTCACACACATTGACTCAGTTAATCCTCACAACAGTACTGTGAGGTGGGTGCCGTTATCCCCGGGTGGGGAATCTGAGGCCAGGAAGACTCGAGCACGTGCCCAGGGTGGAGCTGGGTTTCTCATTCCAGAACCCATGTTCTTAACCCACAGGTTATGCCATCTCTGCTTTCTATACTCTTGTGCGTGATATATTTCAAAATGAAAGAACTTTTTAAGTAGAAAAGAGGAACAATGACTCTTAGACTCTCTCTCTTCTTCCCAAATTTTATCATGTAAAATTTCCTATTTTCTCTGTAAAATTGGCTTTGTTGACATGATAGATTCCATTCTTATCTATTAGTACTAATTTTTTTCCCAAAATATTTTAACTCCAAGCTTTTGGTTCAGAATTGCTACTTCTCAAGCCAGCTTGGAGCCCTGCCACTTTTTCTTTTAGATTTTAGAAAAATGCCTCTGGTTGTAAAATCAGGTTTCTAAACTGGTACTTTATTATGCTGTGTAATCCAAATAAAAACTCTGTTTTGAATTCTGTCTTAGGAGTTTAAGATGTTAGAGTATTAAAGGATTATTGTAGGATTGTTTTACTAATGAAGTCTCCTTATTTTACTAATGAAGTAATGTCTTAGTAAGACGTTAGTAATGTCTTACTAATGACAAAGGCCCTGAGGACAGTGACGAGATTGATTGAATGAATTTCAAGTCTGTTAAACAGGAAGGATGCTGGGACATTTGGACCTGCCGTGCGCATTTCTTATCGGGTGCTTAGTCCTGGGGACATAACACCATCAGTGACGCAGATAACGGCTGTGTCAAGACAGCATTATGTCGGAGCCTTGTAATTCTGCCCCTTACCACCAGTGTTTCTCTCCTACATTATTTTATAGGCCACCGTTAAGACTACTGAATTTTCCATCAGTTTTTAGACATGTTGAAGGGTCCTATCTTTGTTTACATTAAACGACAACCACAACTAACTCCTTGAGGGCAGGAACTTTGTCCTTTACCTTTGACCCCCAGCATGTTTAGCACATACTAGGAACTTGATAAGCATAAGATGGATGTGTGAAATATTTTAGGCATGCTTTATTCATTTTTCTTATAAGATGGTAATGAGTTGCTTTAGTAAATGTCATAATTTCTCTTTGTAGGAAAAAGTTGTCTCGGGTATAGCGAGTGAACCAAAACATGATGATGCTGGGATCGCAGATGGGGGTCGCCTCGCTGCTGTGAAGAAGGCAATGAGAGAGAGGATGCAGCCGGGAGAGCGTGCTGAGGGCGTGGGCTCTGCGGTGCCAAAGGAAGTTGATCATAAAGCGTTTGACACTGGATCTTTTAGAATTGAAAGTCCCGTTAAATCATTCTCAGGTTAGTTTTTCTGTTGAGACTACTTAAGAAACGTACTTGGGTTGGATGGGAGCTTGTACAGGAGGTGAAAAAGTTTTCACAGGAAGCAATATAAGCTGTCTGTGATTTCTGGAAAATAGACCACATCCTCACCACCAAACACTTGCAGATTTTGTTTGATGGATGGGATTAGATTACCTGAAGTGACATATCTCCTAAAGTTGCTTTTCTGTGTTTTCTAAGTGACTTCACTTCCATTATTAGCCCCTAACCCCAAGGTCCTGGGAGGAAGGTCCCAGGTCCCAAGAGGGAAGGGCGATGAGCATGAGGAGTGAGGTGATTTCCTTCAGGTTGGTGCCAGGCTGGATGAGAATTTCAGCAGGAAAGGAAGCTTAGGCACCAAACCATCACACTTCTCTGGCTGTTCTTAAAAAATGACGCTTAGGGAAGGTGGGTTTGGTTTTATTTTCATTTGTATCAAAACTTTTGCCCAGATCTTTTTGAAACACAACAGGCCAATCCACAGACAGAAAGGGGACTCATGGTTGCCAGGGGCTGGGCGTGGGGAATGGGGAGTGACTGCTACAGAACCCGGGATTCCCTTGTAGGGGGATGTGAATGTTCGGGAACCAGACAGTGGTAATGGTTGTGCAACACTGTCTATGAAATAAAGGCCCCTGAATTGTACATCTTAAAATGGTTAAAATGCTGGTGGAACTTTATGTGAATTTTACCACCATAAAAAGAATGAAAGTATCTGCAGTATGATTTAGTTTATGTACAATTCTAGAAATCCCTAATCAATAGTGACCACAGGGAGCCTGGGGCTGGGGGCGGGAGGGATGAGAATGAAGCAGAGTTTAGGGGCCAGTGGAGACGCTCATCATGCTGACTGTGCTGACGGCTTGACAGGCCCACTGGAGCTCACCAAACTGTCCACAGCAGACACCCACTGCTTCTCGCCCAGCAACCGTGCCCGGAGAAAGCCGCCAAAGAAGTAGAAAAGCTACACAGGTTTCAGCTCGTGGGGTCACTTTCATGCTCCCACACGAACATGCAAAGCGAGGGCCACCTCGCCAATGGGGAGTGATCGCCACCCATAATGTTCAGAGAGAACACACCCAAGCATAGAACAGCGTGCTACTTCTCATCCAAGAAAGGGAAGAAATTAAATATGTGTGTACATACACAGATGTATATTTGTAGGTATTTGCTCATATTAAAAAATAAAGGATAAGCCAAATTTATGAAAACTGTTACTTATGGGGGAGGAAGAGAGCAGAGTTGAACAGACAGGGGTAGACTCTGGACTTATGGGAATATATCTGGTTTGTGAGTTTTGACCTTGGAACCATGTACGTTTTTACATACTTATAAAACAAAATTTAAAAACATACTTTAAAAAGGCGATCTCTAACAGAAGAGAAGGGGACACTTCCGATCTTCCTCTTGGACCAGTGTTACCCTAATACCAAAACCAGACACAGGAATCACAGGAAAACTGCCAGCCAGTATCTCTTCTGGATACGGACACAAAAACCATCCACAGAATACCAGCCAGTGAAATCCAGCCACGCAGAAAAAGGACCACACACGATGGCCAAGTGGGATTTGCTCCAGAACGCAAGGTTGGTTTAACATTGGAAAAACCAACTCACGTAATGCACCTCATCCATAGAATAAAGAACCAAACCACACGGGCCTCTCAACAGACACAGGAAAAGCATCCGACCAAGCTAACATCTTTTCTTGATAAAAACGCTGACCAAACCAGGAATGGAAAGGAAGGTCCCCAACCCGATAAAGGGTATCTGTGAAAACCCACGCTCACAGCATGCTTAGCGGTGAAGGACTGGATGCTTTTCCCAAGGGCAGGATCAAGAACCTCCACTCTCGGACATCAACACCACACCACGCTACAGGTTCTTCCCAGAGCAGTCGGGCGCGACGAGGAAATAACAGATCCACACCGGGAAGGAAGAAGCGAAACTATTTCTAGCCGCAGGTAACATGATCATGTACACACAAAATCCCAAGGAATACGCTAAAACACTATTAGAACGAATAAATGAGTTCAGAGGACTGCAGGATACAAGATCAGTACACAGGAATTAATTGCATTTTTATACACTTGCAATGAACAAGCTGAAAATAAAATTCAGAGAAGCATTCCAGTTATAATAGCATCAAAAAGAATAAAATGCTTCAGAACAAATTTAACAGAAGATGTGCAAAACTTATACTTGAAAACTACAAAACATCTTCGAAAGAAACTAAGACCTAAATGAGTGGAAGACGTCCTATGTACATGGATGAGAAGACAGTAGTAAGACGGCCATACTCCCCACACCGATCTACAGAGTCAACGCGAGCCCAGCAGAACCCCAGCTGGCGTCTCTGCAGAAACTGACAAGCTGACCCTAAAATCCATAAGGAGTTGCAAGGGTCCACGGAGAGCCAAAACAAGCTTGAGAAGGGACTCACACGTCCCATTTCAAAACCGACTACAAAGCAGCAGTAATCAAGACAGGGTGGAACTGGCATAAAGACACAAGGACAGGTCAAGGGCTAGAATCAGAATCCAGTACTAAACCCTCATATTTATGGGGAACTGATTTTCAACAAGGGGGCCAGGGCCGCTGGACGGGGAAAGAATGGTCTCTTCAGCCTTGGTGCTGAGACAACTGGATTTCCAGACGTAAAAAATGGAGTTTGACCGCTGCATCACTATATTCAAAAATTAACTCAAAATGGATCAAAGACCTAGACGTAAAGGCCGAAACTAGAAACTCTCAGGAAAAAACAAAAGCAAATCTTCATGACCTTGCATCTGGCAATGATTTCTTGGATATGACGGCAAAAGTACGGGCAACAAATGAAAAAACAGATAAAGTGAACTTTATCAAACAAACAAAAACTTTTTGGCATCATGGAAGACTATCAAAAACTGAAAAAAGGGGTCAGCCTGGTGGTACAGTAGTTAAGTTTGCACACTCTGCTTCAGTGGCCCAGTGTTGGTGGGTTCAGATCCTGGGCACAGACTTACACACCGCTCAACAAGCCATGCTGTTGCAGCAGCCCACATCCAAAATAGAGGAAGACTGGCACAGATGTTAGCTCAGGTCCAGTCTTCCTCAACAAAAAAGAAAAGGTTAAAAAAGACTCAGGTCAATTCTCAGTTTTTCAGGTGCTGAGTACATATAATTAAAAAAAAGAAAAAACAACTCAGAGAATGGGAAAAAATGCACACCAAGTATTGGATAAGGGACTTGAATCTAGAATATATAAAGAACTCTTACAATTGGACAATAAAGTGACAATCCAGTTAAAGAACGGGCACAGGATCTAAACAAACATTTCTACAAAGAAGATGCACAAATAGCCAATAAGCAGATGAAAAGCTGCTCAACATGACAGTCTTCAGGGAAATGCGAGTCAAAACCACCAGGAGACACTTCGTGCCCCCTAGGACACGCTGTCTACAATCAGCAAGACACAAGTGCTGGCGAGGGTGTGAGAGATCGGAACCCTCCTACGCTGCCGGTGGGAATGCAAAATGGGGCAGCTGCTTTGGGAAATGGTCTTGTGGCTCCTCAAAGCGTTAAACATGGTGTCGCCATGTGTCCCAGCAATTCCACTCCTAGGTGTGTATATCTGAGAGAACCCTACACCTGCACACCAAGACTCGCACACGCGTGTTCCAGCAGCCCTGTGCACCACAGCCCAAAGGTGGGCCAACCCAGACGTCCATCAGTTGATGAATGGATAAATGCACAACGGAACGCTGAAAGGACGTGCTACTGACACACGCCCCAATACAGACGAACCTTGAAAACACAGGCTCACTTGTATTTTTGCTTTATTTTGCAATAAAGCACTTCCTTTATTGCTCCTCGCTTTACCGCGCTTTGCTTTATTGCGTTTTTCACCAGATGCTCCACCAGCAAAGAGAAGATGACTTGCTGAAGGCTCAGGTGCTGGTTAGCATTTTTTAGCAATATGGTATTTTTTAATTAGGGTATGCACTTTTCTTTAGTCATAATGCTATCACCCACTTAGACTACAGCATAGCATAAACCTAACTTTTATCTGCACTCGGAAACCAAACAATTCGTGTGACTTGCTTTATGGTGACATTCACTTTGTTGTGGGGGCCTGGAGCCGAGCCCCCAGTGTCGCCCGGGTCTGGCTGTGTGCTGAGGGAAAGAAGGCAGACACAAAAAGCCACACATGGTATGGATCTGTTTACATAAGATGTCCAGGATACTCGAACCTACAGAGACAGGAAGTGGATTAGTTGGGGGTGGGGGAGGGGGGATGACAGCTAAAGGGTACAGGGTTTCTTTTAGGGGGTGACAAAAATGTCCTCCAGTTGACTACGATGATGGCTGCACAACTCCGGGCATACACTGCATTGTGCTGAGTTGTACGTTTTAAATGGGTGAACTGTGGTCCGAGACTTATATCTCAATAAAGCAGTTCCAACAAGAAAAGAGGACAAGCCCTAAAAACTGCAAGCAAAAGGAAGCACGTGAACCATTCAGCAGGTGAACAGAACCTGCTCACAACACACATGGACGGAGGGTCAGCATCCAGAATAGGAAGAGACATTCCAGAGGGGAGGGTGGGGATGAAGAAAGAGAGAGAAAGAGAGAGAAAGCACCCCGGAAGCACAGGGGCAAAGGGGAAGCACAAGCACCCCAATGCGGCCTGAAGGCGGAGCTCAGGAGCACAGCCCAAGGCAGCCCGATCCATGGGGGAGCGGGACGCGTCAACGCCAGCACCCAGGAGGGGCCGTGCCAGCCGCCGGCTACACGGGAGCCTTCCCACGCGGCTGAGGCGATGTGGGAAACCACGATTGTGCTCGTCTACATGTGTCTACACATGTCAACATGGATGGCCTGGAGACATGCCACCGAATTTCAAAACCAAATGGTGAGACAATGCACGGGGGATCATGTGTTAGGCTAAGTTCAAAATCGACATGTTGCTGCGCATGGACTGTGGGTCCACTAGCACCCACCCTACACAGGGAGAGACACGGGGCAGGAGGGCGCAGAGGAAGGCCCAGGCTGGACCTCAGGGGATCAGTTGCTTAAAAAATGCAAAGGTGAACGCTGCTCCATCTGGGAGGGCAACAACGCACAGGCATGTCTGTCTTCAATATTTGGCACAACCGTTAATACAGAGTCTCCACTGTGTTTCAGATCCTGAAAACAGAACACAAGCACCAACCCGTGAACGTGGTGCTGCCCAGAGGCAGCACGCAGGGCACCCACCTTGGCCACCTTGCCCATGTCCTCCATGGTGGCTCTCTCGTGCGGAAACTGGGCGAAGGTCCGCTCAATCTTGGCGATGACGGCATCGACGTTCACTGTCCCCTGCGGACGGCCTCGGGGGAAGTAGAAGGTGGGGATGCTCTGGCTGCTGGCTGGTGGCAGGGGCTCCTCCTTTGTCTGGACCTGAGAAATGAGACAGGTGGTGAGGACTTGGGAACAGGAAACATCGTCCTCACATGAACCCGTAACAGACAGGGGCGGCACCGTTCTCAAAGTGAGCGCACGGGGCCACGGAACCCCAATGTGCACAGAACGCCAGACAATCCTGGGGGCCAACTCCAGCCATGAGGCCACCCGCATCCGAAAGGTCACACACCACAAGAGAGCGTCACATACCACTGATCCACACTGCTGAGCCTCCCCCAGCCCTGCCTCAGTGTGACCCCGCAACAGTGACAGCTGACGGCCCAGGCTGCCAGGGAGGCTGGCACAGGTCCTTGTGGGGAGCCTGCCCCGCAGTCCTCCTGGGGTCAGGGTCCTCCAGGCGGGCCGTCAATGGCGCTCGCTCACAGCCAGGACAGGTGTGGCCTCTCTTTGGGGCCCACACCTGCAGTCGCTGGTTCCCACGTGTGCCTCCCGGAGAATGGGACGTACGTCTGTCACCTGACCTGGGATGGCCCTCCGGGAAAGGATCTGGCCCTGCAGCCTCTTTCTCGCCACAAGGCAGAACGGCAGCTGAGCCACCCCAAGTGAAGCCAGCACCTTCAGCAGCAACTACTTCGGAGAAGTTTGACCTCCTGACATGCTTTCCAAGACACAGTGGTGTCGGGACGTGCCCTCGGGGATTCAGGGAGCTGACCTGCTGTGGGGCTGTCGTTACAGGCGGAAGGGGGGACTCTGTATATAAAACACGGTTGTTTAAAATGCCCCCAAGCAGAAAGAGCTGTTCAGTGGACCCGGTTAAGGAATGACTGCCGAAAGTTGGCCCCAGGCCGGGTCTGCAGCACCGAGGGGGGAGAGGCTCTGAATCTCCTCTGAGGCCGAGCCCATGAGGCTCGCTGTTCCCACTACGGTGGGCACGGTCGCCCAGCAGGACTCAGCAGCATCTCCCTGCTGACTCAGGAGAGGCCTTCTGGGGCCAGAAACAGCTCCTGGGAGCCGGGTCGTAGACGGCCGCCGAGGACCAGGCACCCGGTCGGCCTCGACGGGCAGTGACGGGGAGGCACAGTCTGGCCCATGGACGCATCTCCGGTCTACACCCTACATTCTCTAGGGCTGGGGACACGAGGCCACAGTCTCAGGAGGCAGGAACAGCCCAGCGTCCTACTGGGGAAGGACTGGACTGAGCAGCAAAAACCCAATGCCTGAGGCCACGGGGGCTGATGGGGCCGGGAGTGGGCAGATGGTCAGGAGAGTGCACTGTGAGGGTCCCCAACTCAACAAGGTCTGGGGAACCCAATGCACACGGGACACCACGGGACCACATAGGACCTGCAGACCCTGAGCGTGCAGGAGACACACACACAACACAGCAGGCCGAGGAAACACCACAGAGGGTTCAGGGCCGGCCCAGTGACCGGGCACAGCGTGGTTCTTACCCAGAGGAATGGCACCGCCAGCAGGCCCGAACGCCCAGGTGGGGGGTCCCCTCCATGCGCCACGGGGCACTCACATGTCAGCCACCCTCCCCAAGGCCGAGTGACAGAGCACAGCTCATGCAGCCGCCGCCTCATGCCACAGGGACCAGGGGCTGGAACACCAGACACCAACAGCACTACCAATTTGCCACCAGGATACACAGTCAACACGGCTCCCCACTGAAACCTGCGGGTGTCCTACACATCTCGTCCTGCAACGGGGGCCTCTTCGCCACCCAGCTGCAGCCTCTGGGACCGGCTAGTGTCCTCCTCAGTCCATCAGTCCATCTCAGGGACGGCCCATGTTCTCTCAGTCACGTCTCGGGATGGCCGCACGTCCCCCTCACTCATGTCTTGGGATGGCCCCCCACGTCCCCTCAGTCACGTCTCAGGATGGCCCCACGTCCCCCTCAGTCACGTCTCGGGACGGCCCTGCATCCCCTCAGTCACGTCTCAGAACGGCCCTGCATCCCCTCACTCACGTCCCGGGACGGTCCCTCGTCCCCCTCACTCACGTCTCGGGAGGGGCCCATGTCCCCCTCAGTCATGTCTCAGGGTGGCCCCGCATCCCCTCAGTCACGTCTCAGCATGGCCCCATGTCCCCTTCAGTCACATCTCGGGACGGCCTCGCGTCCCCTCAGTCATGTCCCGGGACGCCCTGTGTCACCTGTCTGTTTTCCCTCCAGCACTAGGAGGAGGAGTCACTTGTAAACGCTTTCTGTCCTGCCCCACTGACGTGACCCACAGACGACAGCAACACGTCCAGAGGTGTTGCTGTCCTGAGTCTGCTGTACTGGGGGGCTATGGGGAGAGCCTGCAGACGCACGACAATGAGCCCTGTGATCACAACAGGGCAAATAAAACAGTCAGGGGTTTGACGCAGGGTCACCTCAGTGCTGAGAGCCGAGAGGCAGATGTGGACGGCACGGTGATCAGAAAGGAGAGGCTGCAAAGGGCGGCCCTGAGGTTCCGGCACCTATTGCAGGCCGGCTGTGCTGAGCGAGGTGGATCTGCCAGGGACGGTGGGAAGCACGAGGACCACACTGTGGACTAAGCCTCAGAGCAGAGCAAAGGCTGGACGATGACCTCGGGCCCACCCTTCACGAGACTCGGCCCGAGTCAGCACCCAGGGACACAGGCTGATCCCCCTCCTCCCAGCCCGGGATGTCCTGTTCCACGGGGATTGGGTTACAGTGTCAGAATCACTGAGTCCTGATGTGACAGCCCTGCACAGCAGCACTGAGCCAAAACCACACCCACCGTGGCCCAGGGACAGGCGGGAGGGGAAGCCACACCCAGAGCTGCCTCCTTGGAAGGAGAGGGTTCGGTTCAACAGATCTGCTGGGGGTGCCCACGATTCGCTTTGAGGAAGATAACTTTTCCCCTCGATTTCTGGAACAAAGACTGAGGGCCATTTTTCATTTTTTTAATTTTTTGTGAGGAAGACTGTTACTGAGCTAACATCTGTCCCAATCGTCTACTACTTCATATGAAGGAGGCCGCCTCAGCGTGACTTGACGAGCGGTGCTAGGTCTGCGCCTGGGATCCGAACCCGCGAACCCCAGGCCACCGAAGCGGAGCCTGTAAACTTAACTGCTGTGCCCCCGGGGCAGGCCCCTGAGTGCCTGTTTCCTTGCCTTGTGGCGGTGGTTCCGTTTTCCCGTCTTTCTCTTTTCTTCTCTCCCGCGAGGCGGAATGAATTGCGAGCCCAATGCCCTGAGCTGTCGGCCACAGTCGCTGCCCTTGTACCTTTGTGCAATACGGTGTTGGTGTTTCCTGAGCACCGACCACATCTTCCCATGAGCCATCTCACTCAACTGCCGCGTTCAGGACAATCTGTGACTGACGTGCCACCAGCATCCTGTATTCACGGTGGGAAAACTGAGGCACAAGGAGTCTGGCGCTCCAGGCAGAGGGCAGGGCACCTACACTGTGGGGTGGCTGCCCCTGGGCTGGTTCTGGAGCCGTTGTCAACCATGTGCCTTCTCCCCAGTCCATGGCTGGGCTGACACAGACCCCTGGGCTGCTAAGTCACAGGGACGTCGTTCGCTGCTGGTCAGCGCTAGGAGGCCGCGCACCTGGTCACCTAGGAAAGGACAAGGAAGAGGGATGACAGCGCTGCTACGCCTCCATGCAGACACACTGCTCGGCCTCTCGCCTACGACCAGGTGTGATTCCTGAAAACGAGGTTGCTGTCACCGTGTCAGCCGGCTTCTGCCAGACCCGTTACACAGTTAATACTCAGGCCGGTCCTGAGAAATGGACTTTGACAAAATGGACAGAACGTGACAAAGAACTTAAATCAAATCTTCCTGCGGCTGTCAGTGCACAGCAATCCACCACGAGGCTCACCCTCGCCCCCCTGGCTGGCCCGAGCGTCCCCATGGGTGCCCTCCTCCCCCTGGATGGCCACAGGCACACTCCAGCTGGCGACGGCGTGATGCTGACTCCACCACACGAAGCCCTGAAAGCAGCGGGGTGGGCTCACTGGGGCGTCCTGGACATGTGGTGTCAGGCCCTGTGTCGCTCACGCCCACTATCTGTGCCCCCCTCCTGTGGAGACATAGGGACATTTCCTGCCCAAGGGCTGCCAAGCGACAGCTCTGGAACCTCGCTGGACACTCACGAGGAAGTCTGTCTTCATCTGCACAAGTCACGCGTGGCGACCAGACCTCCTCATGAATCCGCAGTCTACGCAGATGCGAATCCAGGCTGGGATCCGCGAGCAAGGCTTTGCCCTGGGGTCCTGGCGGCTCTGCCTGGGGAAGTAACGTGGCCTTTGTGCCCTGGTGACCTCGCGGTGACCCGGCCGCCACCACACGTGAGGGGAGGGCGGGAGGCCAGCATGCCCCTTTGTGGAGCAGCAGCAGCAGCAGCGAGTGCTCGTGGCTCCTGTCCTAGGCGTGAGGATACATGCGAGCACCTCCTGAGGGGGCTTTGGGGGCCTGGTGTCCCTGGTGCTGGTGTCTGCACACACCACAGTCCTAAAGGTGGGCGGTCCCCACCACGGGCTAGGCGCCTGTCCTGCGTTGTTTAAAGGTGAGCGAGTGCAAGAAGCTTACAAAGGCCCCAATCTGAATGGGAGCACAGGGAGGCAGCCGGCACGGCCTCAGCACCGCAAGAGTGTGGCTCGTCCACGTGCTCCTGCGGGAGGAGCTCCGGGGGCCACCACCATCTCCGACACCGCATTCCCTCCTGCCCCGTCAGCAGAGGGCGCTGTCAAACTGAGGTTCCGCCGTCTGGGGGAACTAAGACACCACACAGGCATCATGCTCCACCCCCACCGTACTCTGAACCAGGTGGAGCATCTCCTCATTTGTCTAAAAGGCAAGGACACCATCTTCCCTGCCCCTTCTCTACTCCACGCTGTGCCATCATTTCTGTTCCTCCTCTGACCATTCCCAGGGCGGCACGTGTCTTCGACTTTGTGAGTTTTGTCCTCCGTCCCCAGGCCCCACGTCTTTTTATTTACTTTGTGACGTCTGTCACCACACGGGAGTTTTTAGATCACGTTTGTAGTCGGCTTCATTCTCTCGTTGGTCTAACAGATGGTCCAAGGCAGCACTGGGAGCTACTTTATGACATCTGAGCACGTGCCCTGTGCTCACGAACTCAGAACGACTGGCACCACGGGGACAACGTCTGAGCTCTGTACAGTGGCCCATCGACCCTCCCATGGCCCTGCTGGGCGGGGAGGCCTCGGACAACAGGAGAGGCCAGAGGTATAGAGAAGGACATGGGGGGCCAGTTCCAAGGAGGATGGACACCGGGCCCCCATGATGCAGGCTCGGCCGCAGTCCGAGAGGGAGAAGCTGATGGGCCACCCGGGCAGAGGGGCCAGCCTGGGCCAAGGGCACGGGGAGCCCCAGGTCCTGTGTGGGCCTCGCAAGGGGCAGAAACCACGCGTCAGGAGCAAGTTCACCAAACCTCTGTGGGTGGAGACGCGCCAACGTGTCTTCCGAAGCTGCAAAGACTGAGCACTCTAGGAGGCAGTATTCACACTGCACGGGATGAACCACATCTGACGGTTTCTACCCGCTTCCTGAGCACATGGCGCAGAGATTCCCACGACAGCGATGGCACCGGCTCAGTCACCTGTTCCTCCTTCTCCATCCCCCACCGTCTGCTGGTCCCCTTGTCTCCAGGGGCAGGAACAGGAAGGGGATGGGGCCCAACAGCCAAATGGGCCTCCCAGTCAGGACTGGCGGGAAAGGGCCTGCTGGTCGCGATGGAGACACACACACAGACGCACACACACGCATGAGGCCTCCACGCCCAGGGCTGCCACGCGAGGGCCTGTCTCTGCCTCAGCTCGTGTGTCTGTTCCTGGGGGTGGACACACAGCTCGCTGATCTCCAGGAACCCCTCGCCTCGTGCGGCAGCCCGGGTCCTTCTGACCCTGGAACACAGCAGAGCGCCTGTCTTCCTCTGCTCCGGGCCCTGAGGCCTGGCCCCGAGGACACACGCATAGCTCCATGAGACATGACCTTCTGGACAGCGGCACAGGACGAGCAGAGTGGGACACGAGCGAGCTTACTGCCTGGGGAGCTTGACCATGGTGGAGGGAGGACGCCCACATGGGCTGCGCAGTGAGAGACGGCCCCTGTGGTCAGAGCCATGCGGACGGGGGGAATTTGGGGGGAATTTGGCAGATGGAGGGAGGGAGGAAGGGAGACAGCTACAAACTTAGGGGCAAAGACACAACCACAGGTCTTTGGTGCTCTTGACAGCGCCCTGCAGACACCCCGCATGGCCACACTGGCTGCTGCCAGCAGGAGGGCTTCCCTTGAGGGTGCCACACGTCCCTTCCACCAACACGCTGGTACAGGAGGACGGTCCCCTGGGTCAGGAGTTTGAGAACCACTGCACCACAGCTCCCTGGGGCACAGCGGGTGTGTGGAGGCGCTAATGACTGCCCCTGTCACTGCCCACCTCAGGGCCTTTGTGCCTACTGTTCCCAGGCGCCCCACAAACACTGCCTTACCTCATCTAAGACCATGATCAGATCCCACCTGCCACTAGCATGTCATCAATAGACAACACAACACCCCCCGCCTGAGCCCACTCCCACCTGCCGTCCCCTCACACCAACCATCACCCCAGGTCACAAGGTCATCCCTGACACACCACACATCCCACCCCACCTGCCGCCCCCTCATAGTAACCGTTACCCCAGGTCACAAGGTCATCCCTGACAGGACAAACATCCCACCCTACCTGCTGCCCCTTCACAGGAACCTCACCCCAGGTCACAAGGTCATCCCTGACAGAACACACATCCCACCCCACCTGCCGCCCCCTCATAGTAACCGTTACCCCAGGTCACGAGGTCATCCCTGACAGAACACTCAGCCCACCCCACCTGCTGCCCCCTCACAGGAACCATCATCCCAGGTTACAAGGTCATCCCTGACAGAACACACATCCCACCCCATCTGCTGCCCCCTCACAGAATACATCACCACAGGTCACAAGCTCATCCCTGACAGAACACACATCCCACCCCACCTGCCTCCCCTTCACAGGTACTGTCATCCCAGTCAGGCTCTGTAGGCTTTTCTGTCATCCCAACTAGAAGGTGCAGCTACCCTCCAGTGCCTGGCACAGAGCAGGCCCCCAGCAATATGCAGTGATGGAACGCACATCCCAAAGAGCTCCCCTGAAAGGAAAACACCTTTCGCTGTGTTTGGAAAGCTGCTACCTCAGAGAACTTGGCCACATGACTCTGTTTCCCTCTGTCCACAGTGAGTCTCTCCCAGCCTGGAACCTTCCATGTCTCTCACACTCATGGGGAAGCAAGCGTCTCCCACCAACTCACTCCCTGAGGCACAGCGCAACACTGGATGACCCAGTTCTGGTGCTGGACTTGCAGGATCGACTCAGGGAGAAGTAAATGCTAACATGTGTGCTCTTTCTGCGGCCCTGTCAAGACCCAGGTACCCGGACCAGCCCTTCTGAGGAAGGCAGCTGGAAATGCTGGGGAGAGCACTTGACAAACATCTTCCTGAGTGCCTCACGGACTGGCAAGAGAGGAAGGACTCTCAGGGCACGGACGCTGGGAAGGGGCACCCAGCGAGGCCAGGAGAGGCTGGACAGGCGCTGCCTTCAGGGAGTGCACTCAAGGGGGTGAAGTGACCGTCACCTCACAGTGTTGCAGAGCTCGGGGACAGGAGGCAACATCCAGCATCCTCGACGGAGGCTGCCCCCTGAGCGGGATCCTGGGGGCTGCCCCTGCAGCGAGAAGAATGAAGTGGAAATAAATCCCCACCAACCTCTGACCCCAGGAAGGAAAGGACAATCATAGGCCTGAAAGCTGGTGCTGCATCAAGGGGCTGTGGGCAGGGGTGGTGGCGAAGCTCCCGAGAGCTCACAGCAGACTCCCAGTCAAGTGTGCAAACCAAATGTACATCCTGTGCCTGGTCCCCAAACCCTCCAGCCGACGACGTCAGGCTGCCACAGATCAGCAGTGCCCGGAAGCAGCAAGATGTGCTGAGGTGAACCATCCTCAACTCGGGACTCAGAAAACGCCCCAAGTTCCAAGGAAAGTGAGGCGTTCATGATCAAAATGCACAAACACACATGAAAGGAAGGCACCATGGGGGAGAGCCGGCAAGCAGGGAGCAGCTGGGCTGGCAAATACTCCGGACTCTGACGTTGTTGAGAATGAGAGCCGACACGCTTCATATATCAAGACAGGGAGAGGCTTGAAGATGCAAGAGTGAGGAGACTTAAGACAGCCCCAAATAAAACGTCCAGAAGAACAGGAAACACACTTGCTTTCTGGGTTGGAGAGCAGAGCAGCACAGCTGGGAGGGACTCGTGCCCCGGGAGGGAGGAGACGCAGGTGCTGAGCCTGCAGCTGCAGAGCTGGAGACACATCCTGAGACCCGAGGCCCAAGGAACCCCAAGCAGGAGTCCTTGGAGTGACCCACACTGCACACCGGACGACGAGACTGGACAACACCCAAGACAGCGGCAGATCCTCAGAACCTGCCACAAGGAGACGGAACGGAACAGAAAAGGGGACCGTCTCCAAAGGAGCGACCCAGGAGCCCTGCAGCCAGCTTCTCGACAGAAATGCAGGGGCCAGAGCTGGAGGAGAGCGGCTGCCCTTTCGCCCAAACGCCACCTCCCGGGAGGTGTCTGCCACACAAAACCAACATGGAGACAGTTTGAGACCAAAACGGAAGAAAAGCAAAAGCGAGCCGGCCACTGTCAGCAGACGCTGGTCCAGGATGTGCGGGGGACCGTGCGTCAGGCAGAAGCCAAGTGCTCCTGACGCAGGTCGGAGATGCAGGAAAGGGGCGTATGGGGGGCAAATCTCAACACGCTGACTGTGTGAATCATCATAAGGCGGCGATTTTATTTCTTTTTAAAAACCCTCCGAAGGCAACAACAGCAGTATAAAATGAATGGGGTCATGGAATGGAAGTGTCTGAGAGTTTTGTTTTTTTTTGTTGAAGAAGATTAGCCCTGAGCATCTGCCGATCCTCCTCTTTTTGCTGAGGAAGACTGGGCCTGAGCTAACATCCGTGCCCATCTTCCTCTACTTTATATGTGGGACGCCTACCACAGCATGGCTTGCCAAGTGGTGCCATGTCTGCACCTGGGATCCGAACTGGTGAACCCCGGGCCGCTGAAGCAGAACATGCTCACTTAACTGCTGCGCCACTGGGCCAGCCCCCATCTGAGTGTTTTGAGCTGGAAGGCAAAGGTATTAATTTTTCACCTGGAAAAATCCAGTAGTGGCCATTTCTAGGATGAGCAGTCAGCTAGGAGCAAGGGAATACTCCAAAGTAGGAGAGGAAAAGAGAAAGAGGAGGCAAGAAAGGACAGGACGAAAATAAACCAAGATGGACGAACAGTCATAACACGTGGAAACAGACAAACGGCACAGTTAAAAGATGAAGATCAGAAGGAAAAAGAGAATCGTGTCTATTCACAAGAGACACACATAAGACGTAAGGGTGCAGAGGGTGAACATCTTCTCAAAAGACGGAAAAGGGTAGAGGGGCCGTGGGGTGGCTGGACTGACGTGCACACAAGAGGTGGAGGTGTGGACAGTACTAGAGAGAGACAGGGACCGCGTCAGGGCAGGCGACCAGGGGAAACGACATGCCTCAGAGCTGGCCGATGCCGGCCCCAGGAGCCCCACACGGACACGGCAGACACTGCAGGGAAAAGCAGAGGTCCAGCCCCCAGGGAGGCCGGGCCCAGCTCCCCGGAGCGATGACGGAGCTGACCGGACAACGAGAAACAAACAGCCTGCTGCAGACACAGGAGATTTACAAGTTTAATCTCCGGGACAGAAATAGATGCGGCCCCAGCACAGCTGCAGCTCTCACATTCTTTTCCAACACACAGGACGCCGTTGGGGGCTGGCCACCTCCTGGGCCGCAAAACAGGTCTCAGCAGGTCCTGCAGGGACCGTGGGGCGCATTCCCCGACCTCCAGGGGACGCGGCCAGATGACTGGAATGAACAAAAGTGGCAAAAACACACACGTGTGTGTGTGAAAGGAGAGTCCTAAAGTACGGCTCAGGCCTCTTAAAAAATGACAACCAGCCGACCAAGGGGCATTCGGGTCCCCAAGCCTCTTGCCTGGGCTCCCACCCGCCCCGCCCCACGCAGGCCCCCTGCAGCCCCGATCAAGGGGCACGGCCTCACGGAGAGCTACTTCTGTAGAGGGCCCCAGCCGCCTGCTCCCTGACTCGACCCCACTCCTGGGACCTCAGACTCGCCCATGGGCCTCCCAGAACACACAGTGGGGCGGAGCGGTGCCCCCACGACCAAAATCCAAGCCCTGGGATAAAGCAAAGGCATCTCTTCTCCCGCAGAAGGGTGTGGGGGAGCCCAGCAGAAATCCGTCCAGCTGTGTCTCTGGGGTCACACCTCCCAACACCAGCCTCGGACGGTCAGGTCCCAGAGGGGTCAGACGGCACGTGCTGGGACATCAGATGGGTCCCTCCGACTCCAACGGGCCAGGACAGGGCACAGGTGGCAGAATGAGAGCAGGCCAGGCAGGGACGCTGGGCCGGAGCGGCCAAGCCCAGCAGCGTCCTGGGCGGCCCCGTCTGAGACCGGATGCAGCAGCAAGGCCGGGACGGGGCCCTGGACGGGGCCAGGGAGCTCAGGGGGACAGCCTGTGGATTCCAGGTGAGCCCAGGCCCCAAAGATGCTGCACCCAACAGGAGGCCCCTGTGGGCCACGAGCTTTCTCCTCGGCTCCCGTGGACCCTCCACACCAGCTGGCAGGAGGTGCGCCAACTAAACGCGTGAACGACACTCCACGCTGACAGATGGGAGCCAGAGGTCAAAGTTTAACACAGGGGAGCCAAAGACAACAACGGGGGAGCCAGGCCCTGCACACGGATTCGTGCGAAGGATCTCCCTCCAGCACAGGAGGGGCCGGGCTCACTGTGGAGGCTGCTGGGCCAGCCGCGTTCACAGGAGGGAGCAGAGCTGTGTTCCCAACACTGACACAGACGGGGGAGCCCGGCTGAGCGGGGTCCCCGGCCTGGACACTGTCAGCCTGGCTCTGCACCTGCCCCACAGGACGGGCTCCCAAGGGGGCGTGTGTGCGGCTCTGGAGTGGCCTGTGAGGGGAACCTGCATCCACAGCCGAGTGGACAGAGGGGCCGCTTCCAGCTGCCAGGGTCCTGGGAATGTGGATCAAAGGGGGTATTCATGACCCTTCCTGCAGGGTACTGTGACCCCACCCAGACTAGGACCCCAGACTGTGGCCCACTTGCCATCTGGGACAGGCAGAGCTGGGAGGCCACGCTGTCACCCCAGGGAGGGGAGGTCAGCTCAGAGTCCAGGACTGTCCCCAGGGGGTGGCCACACTGGGGTCTGGAATGACGCTCAGCGGGGTCTGTGTGCCCTGAAGGACCCTGCAGGGAGGCTGGACAGCGTGTCCGGGCCCACAGCAAGGTGACAGAGTGGAGGAGCAGAGGCGCCCGTCAACTGTGCCTGAGCCTGTTTGTGGAGAGTGGGTGATGGGACCCCCGGGGTACAGGACGCTCAGGACCCCTTCCAGCGGGGTGAGCCGAGCATGTCCTGGGCCTGAGAGAGCCTGCAGTGACCACCGGGAGTTGGCGCTGCTCGGCGCCCAGAAGGCCCGAGAATCCCTGGGCAGGGTGGGCGGGTGGACATGGGAGGCGGGAGCAGGGATGGCTCCACTGTGGACGGCACAGCCGTGCCCCAGGGTCCTCTGCTCCGGGCCAGGGGGGCCCACTGAGCGGGTGGCGTGGCCGTCAGGCTGAAGCACCACCTCCCTCCCTCCACCCCCAGCCTCTCCCTCTACCCCCAGCCTCTCCCAAAGATGTTGGCTGACCCCCCCAAGGCTGTGTCCCGAATCCGCCCTCCAACATCTTGGGATGAAAGGAGCCAGGAGAACTCTCCTTCTGCTCCTCCCACAACCCCCATGAGAAAGACCCACTGGTCCACCGCCTGCAGCCCAGGGAGCACTCACGTTACGCAATGCACATCGTCACGGCTGAGAAGCAAGGTTGAGACATGTTTTCTGTGACAAGAAACAACTTCCCATGAAATGAATTCATAAAGTTTGATTCCCAAAAAGTGATTTTCATTTGATAAGCAGCAGCCCTAAAGCAATGCAGACTTTCCTGCATGGGCTCTGTGGGGAGCCGGGCCCCCAGGCACGACCATCCTGGGCGAGGCTGGAGGGATTTCCGGGTCTCCCACACAGCCCAGTGGACCATCAGGAGAAACCCTAACTGCCCCACATCTGTTTTCCTATCGTCAAAGCAGGACCCGCGTGGGACAGATTCCACTCCTGGGTCTCCAAATGCAGGCACTTTCCTTAAAATCTAGGGACAGACTCACACCTTCCCCAGCTGCAGACAAAACTTCAGAAGTTGGAAGACACAAGACAGGAAAAATTCCCAAGCTGTGTAAAAGCTGAGATATGATCCCAGAAAAACTCCCATTAAAATATCAGCAGAAGGCAGGTCTTTTTTTCCCCCAGATGGCCCGGTCTGATTGGATGTCATTTTTTTTGGCCACAACAGGACGTTAAGTCCTGGCCTAGAGAAAAAGTGCGGGTGTCTAACTGCAAGAGGTGAGGCGTTCAGGAGCAGGAGCCCCGGCCCCAAGCCCTGTGGCCCTGCCCCCAGCACCGGCCCAGAGCTGAGGCGAGGACAAGATATGCCACGGAGACCCCTCGAGTCACAGACAGACTCTGGGGATCACGGGCTGTCTGATGCTTCCAAACGACTGGGTCCCTCAAACTAACTCGTAACACGTCCAAGGTGTAGACACAGCAGGTCTTACTCCTCCGAGCACACACAACCATGGAGAGGGTGTCTACACGCCAACTACTCACTATCAGCACCGAGCCATCCACTTGCCCGGCCCATGTGTGCAGATCCCCACAGCCCAGTAAACACCATGTGGCTGAGAAGGCCAGGCGTCCCACAGGGCCGTGTCATCACGGAGATGGCCGTGACCATGGGCCAGGCTTCCCACCGGGACCACAGGGTCAGGTCCCCACCCGAGCCAGAACCTGTCCACGCGCTGGGGGCTTGCATCCTGGCCACACCGCGGCACCTGCCGCCAAAACTCCAGCAACGGGCGAGCTCTTAGGAGCTCTCCCAGCGACTTCACGCGGGACCCACGCTCCCTGCACGGGTGGGTGAGAGCAGCCCCCGCCCCCCCCACACCAGTGAGGGACTCGGGAGGGACCCGGGTGGGCCGGGGGTGTGACATGCGGCAGACCTGGACCTGCTGGAAGGCCTTGAGCCTCTTCTTGAAGCGGGAGGGCAGCACGAAGTCGCAGCCGCGGGCCAGTGAGGCCAGCTCCTGCCTCAGGCTGGGGTCCTGGCACAGCGACGGCTCGTGGAGCCGCATGTCGGCTCGCGTGGGCCGCCAGGGCCCGGGCCAGGCACCTCGCTCTGGCTCTTGCTCTCGGGGCTGGGCCTGGCTGGGGCCGCTGGGCTCGGGGCGGCAGCTGCGCCCGGCAGGACGGTTGGGGTGGCTGGGCTCAGCGCACTCCGTGCGTCGCTGGCCAGGCGCTGTGGGGGCCGGCCCAGGCGGCGCGCGTTCCACAGGCTGAGGAGGGCACATGGCTGGAGGAGGGGTGGCAGGCCACCCCTCCCGCGGGCGGGCGGGCCGGCGGCTGTGCAGGTGGGAGGGGACAGCTGGCGCGCCCTGACCTAGCAGCTCTCTGCGCGGCTGCTGAGGGTGCGGGAGGCCTTGCAGGGGGCGGTGTCTGCAGGGACCCCGGCTGTGGCTCAGTGTGGACGCACAGGGCACAAACAGGTCAGCAAGGACAGCCGATCTGGGGCAGATCTGGGGCCGCCTGCCAGTGCTCGCACAGCGGGGAGGTGGCGCTCTCCCCAGAAGCAAAGCCTGCCTGCCCGCCCACGACTAAAGGGGACCTGCCACAGGCTCCTCGCGGAGGAGCGGGTTCTACGCTGAGGCCCCAGCCTGGGACCCAGATGCAGCCAAGCAGCTGTTCCCTCCCTGAAAACGCACTGGGAACAAAGGGGTCTGCCCGCCCCAGCTTCCCCTGCTCGTTAGAGGCTGAGAAAACATACTGAAGCTGCAGAGGACACCGGAAAGTTTTCTCTTCAAAAATCGGGTGAGGGGGTGAGTATTCTGGCTTCTGTAGTCTTGGTGCCGGTTCCACACGACAAAACGTAGAATGTCAGGACAGGGCAGAAAGTACCACAACATACAAGGTAACAATATGGAACGACAGTGTGGAACGTCACGACAAAGTACCAAGTAACCAGAACGTCCAAAATAACGACAGTGCACAAAGTACCAACAGGGCAGAACGTAACCACAACGCAGGATGTAGCGCTAACGCACACCATAAGGTAGGAGCCAGTCACATAAACGTCAACAGGGCAGCAGACAGCAGGTGCACTGAGGATGCGGCCAGCGGACACACGGACACCCGGCACCTCCGCCCGCTCCCGCAGGAAGGACCAAGGCTGCAGTGGGGGCCGAGTCGCCTGGGCCCACGCAACTCAACAACAAAACATCAAACAACCCAATCAAAAAATGGGCTGGAGACATGAACAGACATTTCTCCAAAGAAGATATACTGATGGCCAATAGGCACAGGAACAGATGCTTATCATCGCTGATCATCAGGGAAATGCAAATCAAAACTACACTAACATATCACCTTACACCCGTTAGAATGACAAAAATATCTAAAACTAATACTAACAAATGTTGGAGAAGTTGTGGAGAAAAAGGAACCCTCATACACTGCTGGTGGGAAGGCAAACTGGTGCAGCCACTATGGAAAACAGTATGGAGATTCCTCAAAAAATTAAAAATAGAACTACCATACGATCCAGCCATCCCACTACTGGGTATTTATCCAAAGAGCTTGAAGTCAGCAATCCCAAAAGTCCTATGCACCCCAATGTTTATTGCAGCACTATTTACAATAGCCAAGATGTGGAAGCAACCTAAGTGCCCAGCAACAGATGAATGGATAAAGAAGATGTGGTACATATATACAATGGAATACTACTCAGCTGTAAAACAGAACAAAATCATTCCATTTGCAATAACATGGATGGACCTTGAGGGAATTATGTTAAGTGAAATAAGCCAGCGAGAGAAGGATAATCTGTGTATGACCCCACTCATATGAGGAATTTAAAATTATGGACTAAGAACAGTTTAGCGGATACCAGGGGAAAGGTGGGGTGGGGGGTGGGCACAAAGGGTGAAGTGGTGCACCTACAACACGACTGACAAACATTAATGTACAACTGAAATTTCACAAGATTGTAACCTATCATTAACTCCATAAAAAAGTGTTAAATGTATATCTTTTTTTACTTATTAAATACTTAAGGGAAAAAAAGACTACCCATTGTAGGACAACTTACTCTGAAGTAGACACTCTCACATATGGACAGTGGTAATAAAAGGATTTAGAAAACAACTTGGCAATAAGCCTTTGATCTCTTGAGTAATTCTGCTTCTTTTTATCTATACAAAGATAATAATTCTTAATAAATAACTTTACTCACAAAAGATACTGATCTATGAGTTATTTACAACAGCGAAAACACTGTAAATAATTAAAATGTATAATAATGGCTAAATAAACAGGTATGCATAAAAGTCATACAATATCATACCATCCATTAAAAATAATTCAAAAAAGTTCAATTATAATATGGAAAATAGTTCACACTACAATGCTAACCAAAAATAGCAGGCTATAAGTTGTAGACAAAATATGATCACAACTATGTTTAAAAGCACATGAGGTAAGCCCTGTGGGATAGTGGTTAAGTTCACGTGCTCCACTTTAGCGGCCCGGGATTCATGGGTTCAGATCCCAGTCTCAGACCTACACACCACTTATCAAGCCATGCTGTGGCGGTGTTCCACATACAAAATAGAGGAAGACTGGCACAGACGTTAGCTCAGCAACAATCTTCCTCAAGCAAAAAGAAGATAAGCAACAGATGTTAACTCAGGGCCAATCTTCCTCAACAAAAAAAAATACAATAGGGGGCCAGCCTGGTGGCATAGTGTCGTTAAGTTGGCAGCAGCCTGGGGTTCACAGGTTCAGATCCTGAGCACAGACCTAGCACCACTGTCAAACCACGCTGTGGCGGCATCTCACATAAAATAGACGAAGATTGACACAGATGTTAGCTCAGCAACAATCTTCCTCAAGCAAAAAGAGGAAGATTGGCAACAGATGTTAGCTAGGGCCAATCTTGCTCACACACACCAAAAAAAAAGGAAATAAAATAAAATAAAACTATTACAGTAAAATACTGTCAGAAATATTAATAGTAGGTGTTATCTAGATGATAATATTATAGGTGATCTTTTTCTACCTTTTCATATTATAAATTTATCGCTTTTATGCTGTAAAAGTTTTGTTTTCTTTTTTAATTCATGTAATTTTCTTTTATAGTTCATAAATGAAGATTGGAGATGTATGAGGTAAACTAAACTTAAAAGTTGAAAACTTAATTTTCCTAAGATTTTGCAAGGTAATCCACTCCCATTCAAGAAATTACTCATATGTGCATGTGTTTTTAGTTTTAAAATTATAGTATCTATTTACAATGCATTATAAAATATACAGCTCATTTATTTGTTAGTATCCATAATAACTTCAGTTATAAATCAAACAGTATTTGATAGTTAGCTTTTCACACCTCCTTTATTTACAAGTTTACTCCTTGCTTTAGTGTTAGAAATCTTATGTCCTTATTCAAGTAAAATTATAAGAAATTCTATCAAAATCTTCCAAGTATTAATTACATAAGCATATAAAATAAAGTCTAATTGTCTATAAACTTTTTATGCCTTGATTTTAGTCGCAAATGTGATACAGGCCCATACAGGTTTCCACTATGCTGCTGAATACTTAACCACTGCTTCCGGTTGTTAGGGTAAATGGTGGAATTTTTCTCAGTGGGTCCACGTGTCTTGGGTTTCCTTACAAAAACTTACCAAATTTTAACATGTGCATTTTATGCACACTGACCTGATTTAAACCTCATGAGAACTTTATTACAGGAACCTGAGGCTCAGAAAGGCACTTATTTGCTGAATGCAATAAGGGAGTTAAATAATTTGCACTTACAGCTACTAAGTGGAAAATTAGGAATTCTATCTCCAACCAAAGCCTACGCTATACTGCACCCCTTAGGGGAACTCCAGGCACAGTGACAAATATAATTTAATGAATAGAAAAAGTAGTTACCCTAAAAGATAATCCTCAAAAAACTCAAAATCTGAAGTACAGTTTCTACTGAATGTGTATCGCTTTTGCACCATTGTAAAGTCAAAAAATCGTTAAGTTGAACCACCATTAAGTTGGGAACCGTCTGTACTTAAAAGGACTATGGACAAACTAAGACGTCCATGAAAGTGCTTTCAGTTACTAGAGCATACTTTTCCAAAGTTTTTCATCTTTGTTCATTGCTATCTTTATTGTTTTATATACGCTCATTGATTTAATTTACTTTTTTAATAAGACACTTTATGGACACATGAAATTACCCGAGTTCTCTGGCTTTACTGCTCATGCTTAAGCCACTGTGCTTACCACACTATTTTCACTTGGACATAGCAGCAACTAAAGATAAGTCACTAACAATAAGAAAAGTAAATCATTTTAAAATCAATTCCTAAAACTTCCAACTAAAACTGGAACCGATCCTCACAAAGACCAAGACTTGACAGGCGTTACAAAAGTATTTCAAGCAAAGGACAGTACGAAAACTAAAGCCACAGACAGCTATGGCATTTCACATAGGACCATTTAAAAAAAAAACAAAAAACACTAACCAGTCAGCTACAGCCCATAAGGAGCTTATAAGTCCTCACTCCTATGCTCACAACAAGAAAAAAGATAAAGGAAACTGTAAATCAATAACATCTTAGAAAACTGAGGTCACAGGGCAAATCACCACTGAAAACACTGGAGACAGGCAGATACAGAGAATCACAGCTTATCTGGAGTGGGAACACTTCAACAGTAACTGACAAACTGTAGGAGACCAAGTATGGATCAGCCTGAGAGTTAAAATATCTTGGGGTCCCAGTTTTGGGGGGGGCCCCACACTTTCCTGGGTTTTACGTCCAGGAACCCTAGGAGGTTTTCAGGTTTTCACAATGAAGATCTGAGGAAAATCCTCTTCTGCTTTGAGCAGGAAAAGGGGAAAGTAACCATACTGAAATATGCCCAGAACATTCTCTTCTTAACAAAGTCACACCCTGAAGATAAACTACTTTAGCAGAGCATCATCTACCTGGAGGAAGAGCAATTAGGCAACCTCAGCCTCCACCAGCCTTCTTGTCTCACCGAAGCTGGGGGAGGGAGGGAGGGCTAAAAGACACTTTTGAAGGTCACAGTCCAGGGACTCAGGACCACTAGAAAAAAATGAGATTTAATCGTAAGATTACAGAACACTTTCCCTCCCCAACTGCTTATCACCCCATCAACAGGGATCCACCATAACAACAGTGAATTACAAGTGAGAATACAGCAAGATAACAGACTCTGTTTAAGAAGGAGTTTTTACTTAGGGAAATCCAAAGAAAACAGGAAGAAAAAAATTAAAACAAGGAAACTAGAAGAAAATGAAGCCTCTGTCACCTACGGGTACAGCAAATATTAAACACAACCCAGTTCCTAGTGAGATTAACATAAAAGCTCACACTAAAAGCCTGATTACCTCAGTTCCTATCACCAGAAATATCATATCTGGCTTTCAAAAAAAATTGCAAGTCATGCTAAAAGGCAAGAAAAAACACAATCTTAAGAGACAAAGACTGCATTAGAACCAGACTCAGATAAGACACAGGTTTTTGGAATTATAAGACAGGGGAATTAAAAATAACTGTGACTAGTATGATAAGGTCTCCAATAAAAAAAAGCAGGTAACGTGCAAGAATAGATGGGTAATATAAGCAGAGAGATGGAAACTCTATTAAATAAAACAAAAGGAAATGCTATAAATCTAAAACACTGTAAAAGAAATAAAGATGCTTTTGATGGGCTCATCAATAGACTGGACACAGGCAAGGAAAGAATCAATGAGCTCGAAGAGGAAAGAACCAGTCAGGTTGATGATACGTCAACAGAAATTTTCCAAACTGAAATGCAAAAGAGAAAAGAGAGAAAAAAAAGAAAACAGAAAAACTAGTAACTATAGGACAATTACAAAAGTTGTAACATACACATAATGGAATAAGAAAGAGAGAGAAAAGAGCAGAAGAAATGTTTGAAATAATGGTGGGTGGAAAATCTTCCAGAATTAATGATAGATACCACAGACGCAGGAAGCACAGAGAATATCAAGCAAGATAAATACCAAATATCTACACCGAGCTATATCATATGCAAACAGGCAAAAAAACAAAGACAGAGAAGAATTTTAAGAAGGCAGAAGAAAGACACCTTATCTAAAGAGAAACAAGGATAAGCATTCCATCTGACATGTGGTCAGAAACCATGCAAGCAGGAGGAGCACGGAATAAAATATTTAAAGTGTTTAAAGGAAATAAAAAAACCACCAAGCAAGAACAACGTATCCAGCAAAATGATCCTTTGAAAGCGAAAGAAAAATAAAGGCTTTCTCAAACAAATGAAAACTTAAAGAATCTGTTGCCAGGAGACTTGCCTTGCAAGAAATGTTAAAAGAAGTTTTTCAAAGAGAAAGAAAATTATATACGTCAGAAACACACATCTGATAAAGAAAGGAAGAGCATTAGAGAAGGAATAAATGAAGGGAAAATAACATCTTTTATGTTTCTTATTCTTAACTTACCTAATAGCAAAAATGTATCGGGTGAGTGTGATCCCCTTACAGATAAGAGGAAGAATTGGGAACGCTCTATTATCAGGTACCTACACTATTTGTGAATGGTATGGTTTTATTTGAAAGTAGACTCAGACTAGTTATAAATGTATATTGCAAACTGTAAGACAACCAATAAAAATTGTTTTAAAGAAGTATAATTTATAAGTTAAAAGAGGAAAGAAAATGAAATCATATAAAATGTTTAAAACCAAAGGCAAAATGGGGAAGATAAAAAGAAAACAAAGAACAAGTGCAATGAATAAACAACAGCTACAAACATGGCAGATATTAATCCAAATATATAAAAATTAACTTTAAATGTAAATGATCTAAATACATCAACTAAGAGTCAGAGTGTGTCAGAGTGTCAGTGTGGATACAATCAGGTGTCAGAATGAATTAAAAAACAAGACTCAATTATATGTTGTCCACAAGAAACCCACTTGAAACATAACAATATTGGGGCTGGCCCGGTGGCACAGCAGTTAAGTTCGCATGTTCCGTTTTGGTGGCCCAGGGTTCGCCAGTTTGGATCCCAGGTGCAGACACGGCACCGCTTGGCAAGCCATGCTGTGGTAGGCGTCCCACATACAAAGTAGAGGAAGATGGGCATGGATGTTAGCTCAGGGCCAGTCTTCCTCAGCAAAAAGAGGAGGATTGGCAGCAGTTACCTCAGAGCTAATCTTCCTCAATAAATAAATAAATGAATAAATAAGTAAATAAAAATAAACATAACCATAGTGATTTTAAGTAAAGGGATGATGGGGGAAATGGGGACTTGTTGTTTAATGGGTATAAAGTTTCAGTTTTGCAAGAAGAGAAAGTCCTGAAGATTGGTTGCACAACAATGTAAATGTACTTAACACTATTGAAATGTACATTTAAAGGTTAAAATAGGGGCCAGCCCAGGTGGCCCAGTGGTTAAGTTTGGCACGCTCCACTTCGGCAGCCTGGGTTCAGTTACCAGGCACAGACCTCTGTCAGTGGTCACGCTGTGGTGGTGGCGCACATACAAAAAGAGGAAGATTGGCAACAGATGTTGCCAGGGTGAATCTACCTCAACAACAACAACAACAACAAAAGGTTAAAATGGTAAATATTATGTTATGTATGGGTAGTTCACCACAATATTTTTTTAAAAAGTAAAGGGATGTATATTCAAGTCCTTTGCCATTTTTTAATTGAGTTGTTTGTCTTTTTGTCACTGAGTTGTAAGAGTTTTTTATATATTCTAGATAGTAAACCCTTATCAGATATATGATTTGCAAATATTTTTTCCCATTCTGTAGATTATCTTTACACTCT
This sequence comes from Equus asinus, assembly GCF_041296235.1. NCBI lineage: Eukaryota > Metazoa > Chordata > Mammalia > Perissodactyla > Equidae > Equus > Equus asinus. Next base: position 2,329,828 of record NW_027224842.1, read on the forward strand.
CTTAACAGTGCCCTTTGATGTGAAAAAAGGTTTTAATTTTAAGGAAATCCAAACTATTTTTTCTTTTGTTGTTTGTGTTTTGTGCATCTTATTTAAGACACCACTGGCAAATCCAAGGTCATGAAGATTAGCCCCTATGATTTCTCCTGAGAGTTTTATAGTTTTAGGTCTTTAATTTAGGTATTTGATCCATTGTGAGTTGTGGTATAAAGTATAAGGTAAGGATCCAATCTTCATTCTTTTGCATGTGGATATCCAGTTGACCCAGCACCATTCACTGAAGAGACTATCAAGAAAGGTATACAGTTTTTGTCAGGGATGATAAAAGAGCTCTGAGTATAGATGGTGGTGATTGTTACATACTGTGAATGCATTTAATGTCACTGAATTGCACATTTACAAATGGCTAAAATTATAAATATTGTGTTAGATATATTTTACCACAATAAAAATAAATGTGAGATACTACTTCACATCCACTAGAATGGGTATAATAAAAAAAGATGGACAATTGGATGTGTTGGTAAGGATGTGGAAAAATTGGAACCATGATACAATGCTGATATGAATGTCAAATAGTATCGTCACTTTGAAAAACAGTTCTGAAAGTTCCTCAAAAAGATAAACAGAGTTACCACATGACCCAGCAATTCCACTCCTAAGTATATACCAAAGAGAAGAGAAAATATATGCCCAGACAAAAATTTATACACACTCATAATTCGATTCATAATAACCAAAAAGTAGAAACAAACCAAATATCTGTCAAATGATGAATGGGATATTATTCAACAATAAAAAGAAATGAAGTTTTAAGTCATGCTACAACGTGGATGTACCTTGAAAACATTATGTTAAAATGAATGTAGCTGGTCACAAAAGACCACATGTTGTATGATTCCTTTTATATAAAATATTCAGAATACACAAATACATAGAGATAGAAAGTAAAAGAGTGGTTGTTAGGATCCAGGGTAGAAGTTGTGAGGGGCAATGAGGCATGCCCACTAATTGGTATGGGGATTCTTGTTGGAGTGATAAATATTGTGGTGACTATACTAAAACCACTGAAATGTACTCTTTAAATGGGTAAACTGTGTGGAATGTGATTTATTTTAATAAAGCTGTTATTTTAAAAAAATGACGCACATTAACTGAATTGCTGATAGATCTTTTGACAGTAATTGCACTGGAATTTTGTCCTTTAATACAATTTCTAGCCCAAAGAAGAACGAGGGAGGAAAAACCTAACTCAAACTAAAAGATTTAACATGATCTGAAAATATTATTTGAATCCTGAGCTTTAAAAGGAATAAATAGGAAGTAATCAATCTGTAATTGCTTGAATTTTTTGCTTCAGCAGAGATTATAAAATTATGGAATGGAAATAGAAATTAAAATAATCTGTTATAAATATACATATTTTTTAACTTATCTGTCAAGACAATTATTTTGTTGCCTTTTGAGGCCAAGCAGTAGTGAACATTGATTGACTATATTAAAAATGAGCAGAAGCAGCACAAGTTCCTTCCACCAAGGATCTCACCCTAGGATATCAACTCTTTAATGAAGCTCTGCTTTCTGAAAAATTCCACATTCAGTATTAAGAAAAAAACCAAGTGTCCACACTTTATGTTCATCAAGGGCACAAGGTTTTTACAATGTGATTTTACAATTTCTGTTCTCTATAATAAGATTTTTTGGCCTTCAACTCTACTTGAATCTTATTATTGTATTACTTTCTATTTAACATTAATTGCTTAATATTAATTTTGTACTGGGACACAGAAAGGACCAAAGTACCAGACAGTCTGGCAGGAAGCTTGTGCCACAAGTAAGGGAAGTCAAATGGTATCTTCCCTTTTTAATTCTTCAGAGATCTCTCTAGAGATCCTCTAAAAGACCTAGACTTTTTAAACCCACGTGCTTCTCTTGACCCTTGAGAAATATTAACATCTTAAACTTCAAAAATTTCTGGGAATATAACAAACTTTTGTTCCTTTTCAAAAAGAAAAAAAAGGAGGGGAAGAGAAAATACTGAAACAAGAAATAAACAAGACTGGTGTCTATTCTACATCATCTCAAAAAATCATTCAGGCCTCCCAGCCATCTAAGGATATAAAAATTAAGTATATGAGACAACAGGTCACACCAGCATGGGTAACACAGAATAGTCATCTTAGAAGATTAATTTTATTTTTCTAAAGACAGCGTCCAAAGTTTACCACAACCAACATGGCATTACTGAAACCTAAGACCTTCTCTTTGAGTCCTCACACAAGATACATTAAAAGGTAGTCCTTCATAAATAAGTATCCTGCATACAAAGAGCCACGGAAAATCTCTTGAATACCACTGAAGATTTCTCTAAAAACAAAAAGGAGGCGATCCTTTTTTTCACAAAACCTTGGATCTAACTCATTTGAGTAAAAACTCAGAATAGCGGTTCTACATTTTGTAGAAGCCATCTTAAGACTTTGCAGAAGTAAACGGAAGAATTCATAAGGAGTTGATCAGAAGCAAACTAATTCTGTACGCCGTGCCTAACCATTAAAGTTACATGAAGATTAGCATAAAGAGAGGACTCAACTAAGAAGAAACAAGAGAAAATCAGTAAGTTCTGCAATTCTGATAGATGAGGAGTAGAATACAACCCAACAAACCTGTCCAACATCAGCTCTAATCCTCCTACCTCAAGACAACTAGAGTTCCTAGTCTGTGTGTACTCATTCTGATAGTTGAGCATCTTGCCCTGTACGTAAAACCTAATTCTCGTCTTACCACCCAAAACTACAACTCATTCCTTGTCACTCTGGTTAAACTTCCTCATTCATTTCTTTTCAGCTGATGGCACCGATCTCAGAAAACTAAAATTAATACCACTCCCAGAATGCAAATAGCCTATCTTCTTTAACTATTAAATGGTTTTCTTATAATTCCATTATGATTAATAAAAGAGATTCAGAAATGGCCAAAGATCCTGAGTTTCGAATTTTCCAGTCTGGTTTAACACATGAAAAAGTCATATGGGTCTGTTTTAGCAGGCTGATGCCTCAGGGGAAAGATGAGTCATAATCTAGGAGTAACAATATAATAAGGAAACAAGACTAATAGATATAACTTTCTAATGGTTGATGCTTTTTTGAAAATCCTTTAAAGTAACCGTGTAGCATTAAAATTACAAAGCAAAGGCAATTCAGGTCACCTTCACAAATATCTGTTGCCTGGAAAACTTCCATTTAAACTCTTCCCGAATTGATAAGGGTTTTAACCCCAGTTAACCAGTCAGATTTCACGTCTTATTCATGAGGAGTTAGATTCACTTAGTCATTTTACAATATTTACCAAATGCTGAATCTATTCTGGACACTTGGTATTGGAATAAAAAATATATTAAGACCTCACCTCAAGGAACTCACAATCTAATAGTGAAAAAAGGCTGTTAAGTAGCCCAGGAGTAATCTAGGGAAGAAAGGGGGGTCCGTCCCTATAACTATGAATTACCTAATGCTTTTTAAATCTTTGACTACACCTAATTTTTATATAGCTTCCTTTAGGGTTAAAACTCTTTACCTTATTTCCAACAACTGCTAACCTCCATTTTAAGAACCAAAATTTGCTAGAGGGTCAGGAATTTCCTGAAAGAATACCTTGGAAAAGCAAACACTGAACCACAAATGTTTCCTGTATTAAAAGAGAAAGGTGTAATGGTTTAACATAAAGTCAAGGGAAAACGTAGATCACTTGAAGGTGGTAAATATTTGCAAAGCTTAGATTTACCATTCCATTCAAGGCAAATCTACCCAAATTCAATACATTCTATTCACTTTAACACAAAAAGTAAACAAGTATTACTGCCTTTATTTTCTACAAAAGCATACCTTTAGGAGGTTTTTAACAGGATGAACTTTATTTTAGCTCAAAGGGAATGAATTTAGATTTAAGTAAGTTAAAAGACAAACTACCCTCAAATGAAGCAGAAATACAATTTTACTTCTACTCATTGTAACAAAATCTATTTTCCTCTAGAACTTGATTCAGAGTGAATTTATATCCCTATATATTGTCATACAAAGAGTACTTAAACCCAGTTTAAATAAAAGCCTTATTTCTCTTTTGGTAAAGAAGAAAGTGGAGAAAACCAAAATCTAGATTTCCTGAGAGAAAACAAAAGTCACGTTCCTATTCTATAGCTAAATACTTAGTGTCATAACTAAGCCCATCCACAAGCTACTATGGTAACCATTTAATTTGTGGACTACTACTCAATTTTGAGAGAGTGCTAAAAAGCAAATCTCTCCAGATAAAAACAAAGCTTATTTCCCTAATCAATAAAAACTGAATCAGATAAAATCTGCAACACAAGTGGCTATCTAAACAGAGTTTTGAAAAATATTAATTAAGCTCTGAAATAATAAGTTTTTTACACAAGCAATAAAACCATCATGCCAGAGGCAAAAGATATATAAACACATTAGATCATCTTCGAAAAAACAGTGTTTAGCTCATCTTTAGAATGTAGTGAACTCGATACTCCAGGTGATAGACACCTGAGAAGGAAGGTATGAAAAATCAGAATCAACTTATATGGTAACTTCCATACTTTGGGATATGTACATCACAGCTATTCATAGCTCTTTTCATAGAATTCATACCTAATCAATTCTCTCTCCAACTGTTAAGTAAATCCACTCCAAAAAATAGAAAAGGAGCAAAAAAGGAAAGTCAAGGGGCTGGCCCCGTGGCCTAATGGTTAAGTTCACAGGCTCTGCTTTGGTGGCCCAGGGTTTTACTGGTTCGAATCTTGGGCACAGACATGGCACACTGCTCATCAAGCCATGCTGAGGCGGCATCCCACATGCCACGACTAGAAGGACCCACGAGTAAAAATACACAACTATGTACCAGGGAGCTTTGGGGAGAAAAAGGAAAAATAAAATCTTAAGAAAAAGAAAAGGGGGGGCGGCCCATTGGCACAGCAGTTGAGTGTGCACATTCTGCTTCAGAGGCCTGGGGTTCACCGATTCGGATCCCAGGTGTAGACATGCATGGCACTGTTTGGCAAGACATGCTGTGGTAGACATCCCACATACAAAGTAGAGGAAGATGGGCACGGATGTTAGCTCAGGGCTAATCTTCCTCAAAAAAAAGAAAAGAAAGCTAGTCAATTTTGTTAAGAGCTTACACTATGCTAAACATCTTATAAAGATTTTCATTTAGGTGTTATTGTTTCCATTGCACAGATGAAAAACCAACTTTCCAAAGTCACCCAAAGTTACAAAGCAAGAGAATTGGATTTGAACCCAAATCTATCGCTATATCATGTAATTCCAAATGAAAGCAAGTTGAGAGTAGAGCTCAAACTATTTGAATTGTATTCCAAAGGATTGGAGATTAATCGATTTTCCTCTACTTCCTTTCCCCGAGAAGAGAAAATACCAAATGCAAATAGACCTCTTACTTAAGTTAAATGACAATCCCTAAATAATTTATGAGATATTCTTTGAAATATTCCTCTAATAATGGAAAAACAACCGGTAAACAATAATATAGCTTGGTTCCATTTGCATCTTAAGGAAAGCCTGATATTTAATAAAAGAAAAGCATTAATTCGTCTTTGAAAATGAAAACAATTACAGCTCATTTACTCACTTATCTTTTCTATAACAATAGTCCAGGTGTGGAAGTTTTAGCATATGGTTACTAAGGACTCTCCTCCACATCCTTCTTCCCTGATGATAAATCCACTACTGAAAGTAAAATATAAAGAAAAGTGTGAAGTACAAAATAGAATGTCATCTAAAATCCCACCATCCAGAGATAATCGTAGGGGAAAATGTTAACACACATTTGGTTTTAACAAAACTGAATGGTTACTCTACTGGTTTGTAACCTTTCCTGTCCATTAATATACTGTAAATATTTTCCTGCAACATTAAATATTCTTCTAAAACATAATTTTTAGTGGCAGCATAGTATTCCATCATGTAAAGATGCCATAAGATTTTTTTCCAGCTAACAGCACTTAAAGAGGGATATGCTTTCATTGTAAGAATTGCAGCTGCATACTAATAGGATATATAGCACAGCTGGTAAATTTTAAAATCAATTTTTATTTATTCAGATCATAAGTACCACAAAAAAAAGGGCTACGTGTATTAACTATTACAAAAGGTTCGCTGAGAAAAATATGGTGACACTTATTTTATCTTCACTTAAAGAATTACCAATGCTTGTCTGCGCTGTTAAAAACTTCAGTGTTAAGTTATAGGTGTCTACAAAAACACACTGGCCACAATAAAGAACTGCAGAACAAGAAAATTCTCAAACTGCCAGTGGAAGTGTAAATTAATAAAGTCATTATGGAGAGCAATTTGGCAATTCTAATAAGAAACAAAGGAGTGACATCAGCATCATGGCAGAGTGAGGTCTTGCCTTACACTCTCCCCCCCTAAGATACAATGAAAAGGCCACTCATAAACCAACAGAGGAAACTGACACAATACAAGAGATGTCTGAGAGATCCACACAGCCATATGTCTGAAGATGAAGGTGCTGGACCACACAGGAGGCAGCGGAAGGAGGTAAGGGGATCTCCTGTCCCCCCTCGAACGGCAGCAATCTAGAGCATAACACCATGCATGGCTCTGAGAGAAGAGAGGGGGAAAGGGCAGCCCTCCAGGGGAACGCATTCAATCTCAGAGTTGTCTCCCAGCCTGTGGCAACACTCCACACAGAGGAGGCTTAGCAATCACGGGGGCGTCTTCCCCAAGCTGAGCAGCCCAGAAGGGCAGAGAGCGAGTACAGAGCAGGAGCACCCCCAGGATCACGCAGCAAAAGAAAGCGGCCTTCCCCTGCCTGGCACATCAGCTCATCCAGAGCAAGGGACTCTCACCAGAGTGCCTGCACACCTATGTGTGTAAAGCAGCGGTGGCCAGTGGGCAAATGCAGATGGGCCCTGTCAGCACAACTTCCAAAGGACAAGCACACCTGCCAGGGATTGCAGTGGGCTCAGAATACACAGGTTCTGCCCGGCCCTCCAGTGGTGGGAAGAGGCAGCTGTGACTAGATACTACCACTACGCAACAGCACAAATCCACCCCATCAAATAGTATGAAGAGATATATTAACACTACAGACCAGAAAGTAAATGACCCAGAAATGAATCCTGAAGCCACAGAAAATTACAATCTAACTGACGGACAATTCAAAATAACTATCACAAAAAAACTCAATGAGATATAGAAAAAAAAATCAGAAATGCTGGCAATGAAAAACACAATGAATAAGATAAAGAAAAATTTGGAGTCTTTAAACAGAGGTGATATTATGGAGGACAAAATTAGCAATTTAGAAGAAAGAAATATGCAAATGCTTCAGAAGGATGAGGAGATAGAAGTAAGACTACAAACAAATGAAAAAATATCCAACTCAATTACAAAATGTAACATAAGGATAATCGGTATTCCAGAGGGAGAAAGGAGCAGAGAGCTTGTTCAAAGAAATAATAGCTGAGAACTTCCCAAAGCCAGGGAAGGAGCTGGAATTACAAGTAAATGAAGTCAATAGAACTCTTAATTACATCAACATAAAAAGACCTTCTCCAAGGCATGTATTAGTAAAACTGGCAAAAATCAAAGACCAAAAGTATTAAGGGCAGCAAGGCAGAAGAAAATAACCTACAACAGAACCCCTATCAGGCTTTCAGATTTCTCAGCAGAAACCTTAGAGGCTAGGAGAGAGCAGAATGATATATTCAAAATTCTGAAAGACAAAAACTTTCAGCCGAGAATACTCTACCCAGCAAAAATATCCTTCAGATGTGCTGGAGAAATAAAAACTTTTCCAGATGAATAAAAGCTAAAGGAGTTCACTGCCACAAAACCTCCCATAAAAGAAATGATCACGAAGGCCCTCATACCTCAAAAAAAAGGGTTAACCAAGCCTTGAGCGAGGAGATAGACAAAAACAGAATATTACAACTCTCTATCACAACAGGTTAGCAAACAATTATAACGTTAAAGAAAAAGGGAAGGAAAACATCAAAAATAACTATAATCACTTCATTTTAACCAAAACTCACAAAACGGATTAAGTTGTGACAACAATAACTCAGGGAAGAAGGAAGAGATGGAACCTGCTCAGACTAAGAAAATAAGAGGCTATCAGAAAATGGACTATTTCATCTACAAGATCTTTTATACAAACCTCACGATAACTACTGAACAAAAACTCAGAACAGAGACACAAATGATAAATAAAGACAAAACTGAGAAAACCCTCATAGAGAGTCGCCAAACTTAATTCACAGTCAGAAATACACCAGATTGAGAAACAAGGGAAATACAGAACAACCAGAAAACAAGTGATAAAATGGCAGCATTAAGCCCTCATATGTCAATAATCATTATAAATGCAAGTGGAGTGAATTCTCCAATCAAAAAACACAGAGTGGCTGGATGGATTAAAAAAACAAGACCCAACAATATGCTGCCTCCAGGAAACATCTCAGCTCTAAACACAAATACGGGCTTAGAAGGGATGGAAGACAATACTCCAAGTTAAGGGAAAACAAAAGAAAGCAGGTCTTGCCATACCTGTATCAGACAAAGTAGACTTCAAGATAAAAAAGGCAATGAGAGACAACACAGGCAGTATATAATAATAAAAGGGACACTACACCAAGAGGATATAACACTTTTAAGTATATGCACCTAACACAGGAGCACCAAAGTACACAAAGTAACTACTGACTGACCTAAACAGAGATATTAACAGCAAAACAATAATAGTAGGGGCCCTTAACACCCCACTTACATCAATGGATAGATCATACAGAAAGTCACCAAGGAAACATGGGATATAAATGAAAAACTAGAGCAGAGGGACTTAACAGATATGTATAGAACATTCCATCCAAAAACTGCAGAATACACATTGTTCCCAAGTACACGTGGAACATTCTCAAAGACGGACCATATGTTGGGAAACAAGGCAAGCCTCAAGAACTTAAGACTGAAATCATATCAAGCATCTTTTTCAACTGTATTCTATGAAACTAGAAGTCAACTACAAGAAAAAAGCTGGGCAAGTCATGAATATGTGGACACTAAACAACATGCTACTGAACAACCAATGGATCACTGAAGAAATCAAAGGAAAAATCAAAAAATATCTGGAGACAAATGAAAATGAAAACACATCATACAAAGTCATATGGGATGCAGCAAAAGAGGTCCTGAGAGGGAAATTCACAGCAATCCAGGTCCACCATGGAAACAAGAAAAATCTCCAATAAGCAATCTTAAACTATGCCTAACAGAGAAAATGAAGAACAAAATCCAAAGTCAGCAGAAAGAAGAAAATAATAAAAACTAAGTTCAGAAAAAAATGAAACAAATCAAATAAACAGTAGAAAAGATCAATGAAACTAACAGCTGGTTCTTTGAGAAGATAAGCAAAATTCACAAACCCTTAGCCAGACTCACTAAGGAAAAAAGGAAAAAGGCTCAAGTAAATATAATTAGAAATGAAAGAAGAGAAATTACAACGAATACCACAGAAATGCAAAGGATTATAAGAGAAGACTGTGAAAAACAGTATGTCAACAAATGGGACAATCTAGAAGAAATGGATAAATTCTTAGACTCATACAACCTCCCAAAACTAAGTCAAGAAGAAACAGAGGATCTGAATAGACCAATCACAAGCAAAGAGACTAAAACAGTAATCAAAAGCCTCCCAGAAAACAAAAGTCCAGGACCAAATGGCTGCTCTGGAGAATTCTAGGAAACATTCAAAGAAGAGTCAGTGCCTATCCTTCTCAAACTTTTCCAAAAAATTCAAGAAGATGGAACACTTCCTAACACATTCTACAAGGCCACTGTCACCCTGATCCCAAAGCCAGATGAGGAAAACACAAAGAAGGAAAATTAGAGGCCAGTATCACTGATGAACATACATGCAAAAGTCCTCGACAAAACAGTGGCAACCTGAATGCAGCAATACATTAAAAGCATCATACACCATGATCAAATGGGATTTATACAGGGATGCACGGATGCTTCAGCATCTGCGAATCAATCAATGTGATAAACCACATTAACAACATGAGGAATAAAAACTATATGATCATCTCAACAGACACAGAGAAAGCATTTGACAAGATCCAACAGCCATTTATGATAAAAACTCTCAACAAAATGGGTACAGAAGTAAAGTGCCTCAACATAATAAAGGCCATATATGACAAACTGACAGCCAACATCATACTCAACAAGGAAAAACTGAAAACCATCCCTCTAAGACAAACAGGAAGAAGACAATCTCCACTAATATTCAATGCAGTAGTGGATATTTTGGCAAGAGCAATTAAGCAAGAGAAAGAAATAAAAGCAATCCAAGCTGGCAATGAAGAAGTGAAACTCTCAGTGTTTACAGATGACATGATTTTATATATAGAAAATCCTAAAGAATCCACTGGAAAACTACTAGAAATAATGAAGAACTACAGCAAAGCTGCAGGGTACAAAATCAACTTATAAAAATCAGTTGCATTTCTATACTCTAATAATGAACTAACAGAAAGAGAACTCAAGAATACAATCCCATTTACAAGTGCAACAAAAAGAATAAAATATCTAGGAATAAATTTGACCAAGGAGGTAAGACCTATACAATGAAAATTATAAGACATTATTGAAAGAAATCAATAATGACATTATAAAACGGAAAAATATTCCAGGCATATGGATTGGGAAGATAAACATAGTTAAAATGTCCATACTACCTAAAGAAATCTACAGATCCAATGTAATCCCAATCAGAATCCCAATGATATTCTTCAGGGAAAGAGAACTAAGAAGGCTAAAATTCATATGGGGCAACCAAAGACCCCAAACAGTGAAACCAATCCTGAGAAAAAAGAATGAAGCTGGAGGCATCACAATCCCTGACTTCAAAATATACTACAAAGCTATGGTAATCAAAACAGCATGGTACTGGTACACAAACAGACACATAGATCAATGGAACAGAACTGAAAGCCAGAAAGAAAACCACACATCTATGGACAGCTAATCTTCGACAAAGGAGCTAAGAACATACGATGGAGAAAGCAAAGTCTCTTCAATAAATGGTGCTGGGGAAACTGGGCAGCTACATGCACAAGAATGAAAGTAGACCCTTATCTTTCTCGCCATACACAAAAATCAACTCAAAAGAGATTAAAGACCTGCAGATAAGACGTGAAACTATAAAACTCCTAGATGAAAATATAGGCAGTATACTCTTTGACATCGGTCTTAGCAGTACCTTTTCAAATACCATGTCTACTCTCGCAAGGGAAACAAAAGAAAAAATAAGCAAATGGGACTTCATCAGATTAAGGAGCTTCTGCAAGGCCAAGGAAACCAAGAACATAACAAAAAGACAACCCACCCACCAACTGGGAGAAAATATTTGCAAGTCATATATCCAACAAGGGGTTAATCTCCATACTATATAAAGAACTCATACAATTCAACAACAAAAAAACAAACAACCCAATCAAAAAATGGGCAGAGGAATGTGAGGACACAGGGAAAGGTGGCTGTCCACAAGGTAAGAAGAGAGGTCTCACCAGAAACCAATTCTGGTGGCACCTTCATCTCTGACTTACAGCCTCCTTATGAGAAAATAAACTTCTGCTGTTTGAGCCACCCAAAAAAAAAAAAAAAAGGGCAGAGGATATGAACAGACATTTCTCCAAAGCAGATGGCCAACAGGCACACGAAAAGATGTTCAACATCACTAATCATCAGGAGAATGCAAATCAAAACTACACTAAGTATCACCTTACACCTGTCAGAATGGCTATAATCACCAAGACAAAAAAGAACAAATGTTGGAGAGGGTGTGGAGAAAAGGGAACCCTCATACACTGCTGGTGGGAATGCAAATTGGTGCAGTCACTATGGAAAACAGCATGGAGATTTCTCAAGAAATTAAAAATAAAACTACCATATGATCCAGCTATGCCACTGCTGGGTATTTATCCAAAGAACTTGAAATCAACAATTTAAATAGACCCATGAACCCCTATGTTCTTTGCAGCATTATTCACAATAGTCAAGATGTGGAAGCAACTCAAGTGCCCATCGACTGATGATTGAATAAAGATGATGTGGTAGTTATATACAATGAAATACTACTCAGCCATAACAAAAGACAAAACCTTCCCATTTGCAACAACATGGATGGAACTTGAGGATATTATGTTAAGCTAAATAAGCCAGACAGAAAAAGATGAACACCGTATGATTTCACTCATGTGGAAGATAAATACATGGACAGAGAACAGATTAGTGGTTACCTAAGGGTAGGAGGTTCGGGGGTGGGGATAAGGGCTAAAGGGGCACATATATATGGTGAGTGACAAATAATAATGTACAACTGGAATTTCACAATGTTATAAGCTATTATGACCTAAGTAAAATTGATCTCCTGAAGAAACGCTAGCATATGTTCAAAGGAGACATGATGAAGAGTGTTTATGGAACCACATTTAATAGCACCAAATTAGAAAAAGATTCAAAAATCCACCAAGGGTAGATAAATTACAGTTTACTCATACAACTTAATACTAAACAGGAATGAAAAGTGAGCAATCTAGATTAGTGTTGTCCAAAAGAAATGTAATGTAAGCCACAAACATGAGCCACAAATATAATGTAAAATTTTCTAGAAGCCAAGTTAAGGAAATTGAAAAGGCAGGTGAAATTAATTTTAATATCTTATTTAACCCAATATATCCAAATTATCACTTCAATATACAATGTAAAGGAATTCGTAATGAGATTTTACATAATTTTTTCATTTTGTCTTAACCCATTGTGCAAATACACTTCCAGCACATCTCAATTCACACTAGCTACATTTCAAATACTCAATAGCCAGAGATAGTGGCTATTGTTTTGGATAGTGCTGATCTGAGGCTACTTCATACTCCCCAAAACAACACTAAACAAAAAAGCAAGCTGTAAAATAATATGTACTGTAGGGTGCAACTTAAACTTAGGAAACCAAAAGAATTCTAAATAATGTTTATGACTACGTAAAAACGTGTCCATTATATGTTCATATATGTAGACAATATTTTAAAATCCATGAGACCTCACGTCTACCTGTAATGTTTTACTTCTCTAAAAGAAATCTGAAGCAAATGTGACATAAGATTTCATAAGGCTAGGCAGTAGGTGGAAAGGTATTTATATGGTGTTCTTGTCTGGAATATTTCACAATTAAATAAATTCAGAGTGTGCATGTTCTAGAACTCTCATTACCTCTACCTTACAATAACTTAAGTCTGAAAATATGCTAACGAAGTATTTAGAATATAAACAACTTACTTCACTTTGTTCTACAGAGAATAAAAGTAGCCTTCTTTCCTTCATGTAAGTTTTAAGGGAAACGAAAACTTCAAAAAACAAAATAAAGATAAGAATTGATACATTTGCCTTACTTATTTACTCAATAAGCATTTACTACATGGCTATCATTAGCATTCAAGAAGCTCATGGTGTGGAGAACAGCTTTTTCTGTCACAAGTTACACAGTCATGTGGAGATCAAAGTATATTTAGGCACTTTACAGAATACCAAGATCCAAGAAAAAGAGCTACACACCAAAACAGCAACTTTTGGCCCTCAAAATAATCGTTAAATGGAAAAATTTAAAGGAGATTCCTAAAATAGCATATTAGTTTGCTGTATCACCCTGGGACACACAAGGACTTCCTAGAATAGTGTTTTTTAAAAGACCAGTGAAAACACACATGCAAAACCCTCATTATTCATTCTATTTAGTGTTGGCTAAATATGAATTACTGGGACATAAGCTAAATACTCTAAGAAAGGTTCCCAGTGTATGAAAGCAAAGTTCAAAATGAGAAGCACTGAAACCACAGAGAATGAGTTGTCACAACTCAGAACTTCAGATATAAACCATCATTCACAACAACAAATTTTATGCAGAACAAGAAATCTGATAAAATCTAGTTGAAAAGGCAACTTTAAAAATTAAACTTCAATTATCCTGATCTCTTCAATTTACTTTGAAATGAATAAGAAAACAAGATGGATTGTTACATCAATGGAGAGTTGGATAGATAGATAAATATGTGATGAAATAAGTACAGTAAAATACTAAAGGTAGACTCCAGTAAGTATATGTAAAATTTTTTCAATCTAGCTGTAAGTTTGAAAATTTTTCATAATAAAATGTTGAAATATTTATACTTCAATAATATGAGAGTAGGGGCTGGCCCCATGGCCGAGTGGTTAAGTTTGCGCGCTCCACTGCAGGCGGCCCAGTGTTTCGTTGGTTCGAATCCTGGGCACAGACATGGCACTGCTCATCAGACCACGCTGAGGCAGCGTCCCACATGCCACAACTAGAAGGACTCACAACGAAGAACGTACAACTCTGTACTGGGGGGCTTTGGGAAGAAAAAGGAAAAAAATAAAAAATCTTTAAAAAAATAACATGAGAGTATAATAACCTCTAAACTACAATTATGATGGACGCCAAACACCAAAGATACTACCACTTAAAGGAAATCAAGAATGCTACCTGTTTCTTGTATTGGCACCAAAAGAAAATAAAAAAAAATCAACTTGTCTTTTTGCAAATAGTTCATTTTAGGCAAACACTCTACGGCACAGTTTTTTTAAAAAACAAAAAAATTCAATATAATAATATGATGTCTGGAATTTGTTTCCAAATAATCCAGTGAGGGGGGACGTGGGTGGGTATATATGAAATTCAACTAACCATGAGATGGTAATTGTTGAAGCTTGGTGACAGGTACTTGGCAGGGTTCTATTTTCTTCTTTTTGAATACACTTGTGATTTTCCAGAATAAGAAAGTTAAATATATAAAGAATATTATTTTAACACCTAGCTCAGTGTTCTATACCCTAGAATAAGTGGCCTATAAACAGTAGGTACTCAAATTTGTATAGATAAGCATTTATATAAGTAAGGAAATCTAGAATTTAAACTCACACACTTCTGATTATATTCAGTTAAACATGGATTAATGCTTATTTGTGAATTCATGACATAAAAACATACAAGTCATTCATTTCAAGCGTCCCCTGCCCTTACACCTCACTGGGTGTTCCTAGAGAAGATTCAACCGCCATAGGTAACATTTACTGGGTTAAGCACTGTTCTAAGTGCTTAACACGCATTATCTCAGGTAATCCTCAGAACTACCCTATAAGATAGGTACTATTATTATCTCCATTGTACGGATGAGAAAACTGAGGCACAGGGAGGTTAGGTAACTTGCCCGAAGTCACAATGTAAATAAATTGTGGAGCCAGAATCTAAATGTAGTTGATAACTCCCAAATCATACCTTAGCCAGATCTGAATTACAAAGTACTTAAGAAGTAGAGGTTTGCTTTCATTTAATATAGCAAGTAAAAAATGGGGAGAGATTTTTAAAGTACTCAGGAAAAAAAGAAAAAAAAGAAAGTACTCAGGAAAAACAATTCTTAGCAATGTTTTAATTAGATGGGGGCTTTAAACAAGTGAGTCCAATGTCCTGAATTTACAGCAAATCAAACACAGCTATAATTAAACATATTCTACTTGATTACATAAAAATTCCACAAATACATATGACACTAGAAAGAAACAGCTCTCTAGAGCCACAGGATAGTATGGACGTCACGACTGTATCCCCTAGTAAATAAACAGCCATTTAATAAGTATTTGCTGAATAAGCTGAATGGTTAAAACAATCCTTATCTTATTTGTATAGTTGGATGTTTTTTACTTTGCAGATAAAATAAGCTGTTTCAACTATTTATAGTATTAAAGGTGTAACTAATCCTGGCTCCCCATTAAACGATAATCTTGTAGAAAGATACTGATCCTTGTTTTTATGGACAATTAAGTTCTAAATCTTTTGGGTACCTCCATATTTCTTGATCTATTATTATAGTGTGCATTTAGGAAAGTAGTAAGAGAGTTACCAGGACTTGACATGAGTTCCATAAATCTGATCCAAGCTTCTGGACTTTCCCCACTCTGATCAAAGAATGTAAGGGAAGGGTAACTGTTCTTTGGCCAACTTCTAACTTATTCCACATTTTTCACCATAATAAAATCACATAGGTAATAAAGAAATGGAATTCCAAGTTCTAATATAAGACATACGATGGAAAGGTCAAATAAGGAATATTTTTTCACAGCAGAAAGATTAGTTTAAATTACTCAAATTTTATAGAAGACTAGAATTGGTTTACTCTCACTTTTTTTCTCCTATTCCAGACTTCCTCCTGCTATAGGTAGGCATCAAGACCTTTCCACCTAGCAAATGGAATTTATTCTGACCTCTAAAGGTCATACTGTTAAACTGATTATGGAACTTAAAACAGAGTCAAAACTATGGAGCATGCAAATCCAAAGTAGAAACTGTACATCAGAACAAAGAACACATACAAACTACTTTGAGATTAGAAAAGGAAACTTTTCTGATCGAAAACAACTATGTCACTAATTGCACACTCCTAGAAAGTTCCCTTAGCTTCTGAGTTATGTTGTAGTGATTTCAGTAAATAATCACCTTATCTTAATTTAAATAGTAAGGAAACAACTCTGAAGCATATGAACAAAAACACAAGGAATCAAGAAGATTCTAAATAATCCACTGTCACAACAATAGAATTGTAGCTAATTTACTTCCTTGAGACTGTAGCAATGACACAAAAATGTAAAAATTACTTTAAGACATAACAAGTGTCCTTTGGTTTCTTGAACAAGAGTTCTGACATGACTTACAGAAAAATATTCTACATTCTTCATTGTTATAAAATACATACAAAAAATCCTAATGGGCTATTAAAAGCATAGTACTGCACCAAGAACCCTGATCTGGGAGTCAAATAATCTTGGTTCTAGTCCTAATTACTACTTAGAGTTATGACCTTAAGCAAACTGCAACCTCAGTAGAGCTCAATTTCCTCACTTGTAAAATGAGAGAACTTTACTAGATGACTGTTAAGATAACGTCCCAGCTATTAAATTTGCTTCTGAAAGGGATCATCAATCCAACTTTATATTTGACTTTCCAAGTGGTTAAGTTCACACACTCGCTTTGGCAGCACGGGTTTCCCCAGTTTGGATCCTGGGTGTAGACCTACACACTGCTCATCAAGCCACATTGTGGCAGCATCCCACATAACATAGAGGAAGGTTGGAACAGATGTTAGCTCAGCAACAATCTTCCTCAAGCAAAAGGAGGAAGATTGGCAACAGATGTCAGCTCAGGGCCAATCTTCCTCACACAAATAAAAAAGAAAGAAAGAAAGAATTGAGACCTAGGGACACACAAGTAATAGAAGACCCAGAACTAAGTTACAGAAAGCATGGTATTACTCCAGTGCTTTTTCAATATTTCATTCTATTAAAAACACTACCCATAACCTGATAATACCTTGACTTACTTTATATCACCCAAAGTTTCAAAGTTATTTCATTCCTTCACCAACTATTTAAGTCTAAGTGTAAATCAAGCTAGCTATCATCGCTGAACGGGAGCTGTGTCATATAATAAATCTACTTTGCCCATCATTCCACTGTTTATCATTGTTAACTAATTATCTTTTCAAAAGCAAGAGACTCAATAATCCTCACAGAGATCTGGCCCAAGAGTAAAGACAGACTTCCTCCCCCTACCATGTTTCCTAATTTTTAGAAAAGCACATGCAACAAATAACAAAGATTTATTACCTATCGTTACACAAATAAATGTTGGCTTTAACAATAACTTCGATGAAACAAATTTATGAATAAAAGGAAATGTTTTGAACTCCTCACTCTTTTATAACTGGATCACAACTAGGCCACACTACTCAAAACTAAGGAAATATGAACCATACCCTTGCTTCCTTAGAAGGATATCATTAAATATGTCTAGCGTCCACATGGAGGAAAAATCCTGTCCTCAGGTACTTTTCTTGAAAAACAGAAATACAGTAAATAAGAGGAAATAAATGTATCTACGCATATGGTCTTAGCCAGTTCTTAGAAAGCAAAAGACTAGCCATACCATTATAAGATTCAAAACCATGAAAATTTCACTTCTAAAATCGTTATTACATAAAAACTTGCAGAGCTCTCTTTTAGAGAAAGGAATAGCAAATTCAAATACAACACTAGAAATAAAACAAAAGTTAGAAAAATCCACTTAAATTATTAAAGATAAAGCAAACAGGAGCCAGACCGGTGGTGCAGCAGTTACGTTTGCACGTTCCTCTTTGGGGGCCCGGGGTTCACGGGTTCAGATCCTGGCTGCAGACATGGCACCGCTTGTCAAGCCATGCTGTGGCAGGCGTCCCACATATAAAGTAGAGGAAGAAGGGCACGGATGTGAGCTCAGGGCCAGTCTTCCTCAGCAAAAAGAGGACGACTGGCAGCAGATGTTAGCTCAGGGCTAATCTTCCTCAAAAAAAAAAAGGTAAAACAGTATAAACAGTATATTCTTAGACATGACTATGAACATGTTAAAAGAACATTTCCAGTCACATAAAAATTACTTCTGATTTTCACAGAATGCTATTCCCCATCCCTGCCAACTATAATCTGTTATGGTGAAAGACCTAAGCCAAGCCAAGTTATATTTGTAAGTTTCAAGACCGTAACAATTTAAATAAAAAGGAAAACAAGCCAAGAAAAATACCCCCAGAAATATGATGAAAAACTAACATCTATATTCTATTAAGATATCAAATACATTTTAAAAAATTTTGTCATCAAAGGAATAGACAAGGACATCAAGGACAAAGAATAGAACAATTCTCACAAAAGATGCAATTAGTAAAATGTGTTGAACTACCTTTAACCTCTTTATAGCAAGGTACCATTTTACACCCAACAACTGAAAATATAATGCCCAATGAAGGTACAGTGAAATGGGTACTCTCACATATTATGCTAACAGTGTAAATAAGTATAAACCCTTTAGAAAGCAATTGGTAAATTACAGAAGAATCATAAACGTCATAACCTTTGATTCACTAATCCCTCTCTTAGGAATATAAACTAAAGAAATAACCTTTTAAAACGCCTTATAAGAATGAATGAAGCCATTGTCACAGAGAATAATAGAGTAAATTACGCTATAGCTAAATGGATTAAAAACAACTGAAAGAAACAGAAATCAGAACAGAAATTAACAGAGGATAGAGAGAGCAGGAACGGGGAATTACTGTTTAATGGATACACAGGTTCTCTTTGGGATGATGAAAAAGTTCTGCAAATAGACTGTGGCGATGGTTACACAATACTATGAATTTACTTAAAGACACTGAACTGTACACTTAAAAATGGTTAAAATGGTAAATTTTATGCTACGTATATTTTTACCACAATAAAAAAGATGGAAAAAATAACTACGTAAACTACATTTTTAAGTGAAAATACTGATTCTCAAATTTAATCAAAACTATTTCTAACTATGTGAACATTATACATGCACATGTCCAAGGAATTTTAAAGCACCACGGGAGCTGGAGCAAAACACCGCTGGAGGACAGCAGCTCTCTCTGGGGGCAATTTTGCCCCCAGGGTACATGTGACAATGTCTGGAGACTATTTGGGAGATCACAACAGCGGATGGGGTCATCACTGGCATATAGTGGGGAAGGGGCGAAGGATACTGCTAAACATCTTACGACGCACCCAAGAGTGCCCCCACGACAAACAATCATCTGGCCCAATACATCAACAGTGATCCTGCTGAGAAATCCTGCTTTAACAAGATTTTTGGAGAGTTCTCTTTTATTTAATGTGTCTATATTGTTTTTAACGACTGCAGGGTAAATAAAAATTCATTAAAGGCTCAGCAGTTGGGTCTCTTTTTCTTTCCCCTACAAATCTCCCCCACAATCCGTATTTTTTATTCTAGAGAAAGGTCGGGAACCAAAGGTCAAAAATGGGAAAAGCAGCAAATTGTTACACATGGGTTATTTTTCTGCAAACTGTTCTTAAACAAATTACAAGAAATAGAACAAATCTGGAATTGGCAGGCTTTTAACACAATTTCCATAGACCTATCCATATGTTGGCTTTGTATTATTTTCTATTATATTTTTTCTATGATTTTTCTTATTAAGATTATGATAGATTACAACCTTGTGAGATTTCAGTTGTACATTATCGTTAGTAATGATGTGAGTACACCACTTCACCCTGTGTGCCCTCCCCCCACCCCCCCTTTTCCCTGGTAACCACCGATCAGTTTTCCTTGTCTATATGTTAACTTCCACCTATAAGTGGGGTCATATAGAGTTCGTCTTTCTCTGTCTGGCTTATTTTGCTTACCATAATACCCTCAAGGTCCATCCATGTTGATGCGAATGGAACAATTTGGTCCTTTTTTATGGCTGAGTAGTATTCCATTGTGTATATATACCATATCTTCTTTATCCAGTCGTCAGTTTCTGGGCATTTAGGTTGGTTCCATGTCTTGGCTATTGTAAATAATGCTGCGATGAACATAGGGGTGCATGGGATTCTTAGGATTGCTGATCCAAAACCACAAAAAGTGACAAATGTTGGAGAGGTTGTGGAGAAAAGGGAACCCTCATACACTGTTGGTGAGAATGCAAACTAGTGCAGCCACTATGGAAAACAGTATGGAGATTTCTCAAAAAGTTAAAAATAGAAATACCCTATGACCCAGCTATGCCACTACTGGGTATCTATCCTAAGAACCTGAAATCAGCAATCCCAAGAATCCCATGCACCCCTATTTTCTATTATATTTTATGACTCCACATTCTCATTTGTTTCATCATAGCAATTTATTTTCAAATTTGAGACCTATTACTGTTTTACACCATCGTTTCTCCACGATAAAATAACTTTTAAAAATGTTGTTCTTCAAATGCATCTTTGTAAATGCCAGTAAGCGTAAAATAAATGAAATCAATCACCACATTTTTTAAAAGTCATAGTAATAAATTAATGCTAAAACTAGTAAGTGAAAGTTTATTAAGGAATAAGATATTTACACAGTCTCAGTATCTCCCCACAAATTATTTAGTGGTTAAAAATGGGGAATAATTAACTTTACATAGAAAAATCTGGTGGATACCACTTTAACCAAGCGATCGAAATTATCATCACTAGTCTTGGGATCAATTGACATCATGTGTCTCCTATCAAGATGCACTAAAAAGAACACAGTATCACTTCTGTTGTATTTCTACCAAAAATGCATAACCTTAATCTAATCATAAGGAGGCATCACACAGACCCAAACTGAGGGACCTTATAAAAACATAACTGGCCTGTGCTCCTCAAAAATATCAAAGTTAAGAAAGACAATGAGAGGCAGAAGAACTGTTCCAAATTAAAAGACATCAGGGCAAGTGGAAACTCTGAATATGGATTTTGCATTAGATAAGAGTATTATACATATTTAAAGTTTCTGATTTGTTATTTGCATAAAAGAATATTCTTGTCCTTCCAAAATACTGAAGAATTCAGGGGAAAGGGAGCATGATGTCTGCAACTCACTCTCAAATGGTTCAGAAAAAAAATGAATATAAGAAGAGAAAATGCAACTAATTAAGTAGTTGGGACAAAATGTTAACAATGGAACTCTAGATAAAGGGTAAACAGGAGTTCTTTGTACTAGTCTTGTAATGCTTACGTAAGTGTGAAATAATATCACAATAAAAGTCACCAGAAAATATGTAGCATTTTAACTCTTCTTCAAGTATTTTCCTTTTCTCAGAGCACAGAACTATTATAGGAGCAGTTTCAGTTAATCCGACTACCGGTCCAATCCAAGAAAGCAGATAAGTTTACAATATATCACTCTAACAACTTGCTTGAAAAAACACAACTTTGCACATTTGCCAACTTTACTCCTGCTTTAAATACCAAGAATCATCATCAGTGTTGATAATATACAAGAATTTTCACAAATATAGGATGAAAAAAGTCTACACACAAGGTGATGTGATTTGAGAGCAACTTCTGACATGTAGTTTTAGTTTTACATAAATCTCCATCCCTTCCTATTTTCCTACTTTATAGGCTAGAGTTATCTTCTTGAGTTTAATATTAACCATCTGCTTTTTATCATTTCACTATATTACTGTTCCTTTAAAAAACTTGATCATATTACTCTAAAGACTTTTAAAGTATTTGTTAGTTTCCTATAATGAAAAGGCAAAAACTGAAACAGCATAAAAAGCCTTTTGAAATCTGACCCTGTTACACACAAAATTGGGGTTCTCTTGCCTGATGCACATACAGAGCCAATCATTACAGCTTCAGCTTTTGATAAAAGAACACAGCGTTACTGCAAGATCGACCTGCAAAGAGACAGAACGCATAAGCTCTCAGATCTGTCTCCCCAATCCAGGGCTTAGGGTAAAATGTATGGGACAGAGGGCAGGGTGGTCTCAAGTATGGAGACAGAGGATTGGAGGTGAGGATAAGTGAGGTAACTGATGATCTGTGCAAGTGTAGTCAAGCTTCAGGGCTCTTCACAGGACACGTGTTCTCAAACGCTTGTGGGAGTATGATCTGAGGGTGGAGTTTTCAGCCCTTGACGTCAAAAGGACACTTTTAGAGCATTTGCGGAGGCCCAGTTGATGGGCTGGTGGTCCCAACCGGCCTGAACTGGACAAGGGGGAACTCTCAGTTCCTGAAACACAACTCTTAATTACTCTGTTGATAAGATGGGGTCAGGTGAACCAGTCCTAGTAGACCCATGGTTACAACTCCAACTACCTTCCTTTTTTTCAACTCTACCTCACCTGTCCTCTCCAATCACACTCAATGCCTCACTGTTCTCAAGGCAGACAAGGGCCCTTCTACCAAGCCTCTAGACACGCCCTTTTCACCACCTAGAATATCCACCCTCCTAACACCAACACCTTGCTTTATGACCCAACTCAAAATTGTCATCTCTCTCTTTGGAAAATACTTGCCATCCACTCTTCAAGGCAAATTTGTTGTTCTTCCACATTTCCTGGTTCATATCTTTGTAACTGTACTTAACCACATCACAGCGTACAGTAGTCTCCCTTTACCCGCATGGGATACATTCCAAGACCCCCAGTGGGTGCCTCAAACTGCAGATAGCACCAAACTCTAACTATACTATGTTTTCCTATACATACAGACCTACGATAAAGTTCAGTTTACAAGTTAGGCACGGTAAGAGGTTAACAACAATAATAAAGTAGAACAATTATAACAACATACTGTAATAAAAATTACCACAGATCTTAGCAACCTCAGCATATGTTTTTGTCCTTTCCTTATTAAGTTGAGAACTTTCACCTTTTCACTTAAAACACTTGATAGCTTCTCTTTGGCATATCCAAGTTGCCAGTATCACTAATCTTGCACTTTGGGGCCATTATTAAGTAAAATAAGGGTTACTTGTACACAAGCACTGTGATACCACAACAGGTGATGTGATAACCAAAATGGCAACTAAGTGACTAACGAGCACGTAGTGTATACTGTGTGGATATGCTGGACAAAGGGATGATTCACATCCTGGCAGGACAGAGCAGGACAGCATGAGATTTCATCACACTACTCATAATGGTGCATGACTCAAAACTTATGAATTCTTTATTTCTGGAATTTTGTTTAATATTTTCAGACCATGGTTGATCACATGAAACTGAAACCACAGAAAGCAACACTGTGAATAAGAGGAGACTACTGCATTTCAACTATTTATTTTTCTACTTAGCTCAGTATTATCTGTGAATCCTTATCATCTAAAACAATGGTTCTCAAACAGGAGGACTATGCCACCCTCATACATGACCCTACCACCCACAGGGACCATCTAACAATGTCTCTAAACATCTTCAGTTGTCACAACTGGGGGGAGGGGCACTACTGGTATCTACTGGGTAGAGGCCAGGAACACAATCCATACACAGGACACAATCCACAACAAAGAATTATCTGGACCAAAATGTCTATAATGCCAAGGTTAAGAAACCTTGATCCAAAACAATACTTGGCTCACGTTAAGCCTTTAAAGTGTTTATCAAAATAGAATAAAACATTTATCAAGGAACTTAGAAACATAAAAAGGAATACATAATATGGAACAGTACAGGCTCAAGATACACAATACAGTACAAAGAACAGTGTGGGCATTAACGCCCTAGCAGATACCAAGACTTCATAAAAAGTGATAGTTAAGAAAACGTGGCACTGGCATAGGGATTAAGACAAACACACCAGGAATGACATCATACACAAGAGTGGAGCAGGTAACTCCAAAACTCCATCCCTCCACTAAGGCAACAATTATGCTGGTAAAAATCATCAGAATCAACTTTTTTGAAACTCTACAAGCTAATCAAAAACTTACAATCGCCAGGAGAACACATAACAGAAAGAGGTGCTAAACTCTGGTATGAGAGCACTGTGGTGTTTTAACTTATGCACCTACCATACCCCACCCCCCATCTAGGTGGCAGCCATGAAGACAGTGGCCCACATACCTAGTGCAACCTGCACATGCAAAGAGGGAAATATCAACCTTATTATTAAAGAATTGTGGTTTTGACTTGTTTGGTCGTTATCTGACAGATTAGGGCAGGGGTTCTCCTTTTTTCACTCACCTCAGAACTTTCTCAGGAGAAGTTCCTGAGACAAGTGGGGTTTGTCTAAAGCATTTAAAGGCAAATATACCATTTACAGCCATGTGGGACAAGGGATAACAACTAGGCCAGGCACTAAACAGACATAAAAGAATGGGAAGAAAGAAGCTGAAGAAAAAGAACGTGAAGGAATAAGGGTTCCAAAAGGCTCCTGCACATACCAGGAAATTTGGAAGGCCACACATACGCCCAAGGCTGGAGACAAGCTCAGAAAAGACATGACAAGGCTACAAGCATTCACCTCTAGCTGACCTCTAGCCTCCACACAATCAAGAAGTAAGGGCTAGGGAAGAGTCTTAAATGAACTGGCTAAGCACTGCAAAGTGCCCCAACACTGAGTCAATCTGCAAAGACTGGGAGAGTTGTTTTGTTTTTTGTTTTTGCTTCTAGGCATTTAAGGAAAGTTCTGTTAAACCACTAACAGACCAGTAAGCTACCAGAACAAACTCTTCAGTGTCCACACAAGACAAAAAATAGTCTTTATAAAAATAAGTTAGAAAGTTCACCAAGCAAAAACGACAACCCACAACAAGCAGCAGCAACAAACTCTGGGGAGGGAGAAGGATGTTTACCAGTTACCACATTACAATATTCAAAATGTCCATTTTCAACAAAAAGTTACAAGCATACAAAGAAACAAGAAAGTATGGCCCATTCACAGGAAAAGAAATTAACAGAACTGTCCCTAAGGAAGCCCAGACATTGGAATTAGTAGGCAAGGGCTTTAAATCAACTGTCTGAAATACACTCAAAGAGCTAAAGGAAACCATGAACAAAGAACTAAAGGAAACAAGGATATCTTACCAAGGTAAGAAAATCCGGAAAAATAAATTACATAAAGAAACCAAATAAAATTTGAGAGCTGAAAAGTGCAATAACAGAAGTGAAAACTTCATGGGGCTGGCCCAGTGGCAAAGTGGTTAAGTTCTCACACTCCGCTTCAGTAGCCCAAGGTTCACAGGTTCAGATCTCAGGCACAGACCTACACATCACTCATCAAGCCATGCTGTGGCAGCATCCCACATACAAAATAGAGGAAGACTGGCACAGATGTTAGCTCCAATCTTCCTCACCAAAAAAAATTCACCATAGAGGTTCAACAGAAGACTTGAACAAGGAAAAGAAATAATCAGTAAACTTGAAGATAGCCCCATTGAAGTTACCCAGTATGAGGAACAGAAAGAAGAATAAAGAAAAATGAACAGACCATCAGAGACACCATCAAGTATACCAACACATGCATAATAAGAGCCACAGAAAGAATAGAGAAAAAGGAGCACAAAAAATGTTTTAAGAAACAACAGCCAGAAACTCCCTAAATTTCATGAAATACATGCATTTACACATCCAAGAAGCTCAATGAACTCCAAGTAGGATAAACAGAGATCCACACTGAGACAAAATATAAATAAACTGTCAAAAGCCAAAGAAAATTGCAAAATCAACAAGAGAAGTGACAACTACAAGGGATTCTCATTAAGATTAACAGTTGAACACCAAGGAGACTAGAGAACAGTGAAAACAGATAAAGTGCTGGGAAAAAAGTCCTAACAACCAAGAATTCTATATCCAGCAAACGTATCATTGAAAAGTGAAGAAGAAATGTGCCAAAAAACAAAACCTGTGGGAATTTGTTGCTAGTATACATGCCCTACAAGAAATGCTAAAGGCTGTCCATCAGGCTGAAATCAAAGGACACCACAGTGTAACACAGACCTATACTGTAAAATAAAGAACAATGGTAAAACTAACTACATAGGTAAATACCAAAACTAATATATATATATTTTTTTTGGCTTGTAACTATTCAAACTCTTTCCTTGAGTTGCTAATCAAAAACACCCCGAAAAGAGAAAAACCCAGGATCAGATGCCTCACTGGTAAATTCTACCTTACATTTAATGAAGAATTATCACCAATCCCTCTCAAACTCTTCAAAAAACTAGAAGTGGAGGGAATACTTCCTAACTCATTCTCTGAGGCTGGTAGTACCCTGACACCAGTCAGACATAAACAGCACAACAAAATAAAATTACAGACCAATGTTCCTTATGAATACTGATGCAAAAATCCTAACCAAAATACTAGCAAACAGAACTCAATAACACATTAAAAGAATAATACACCATGGCCAAGTGGGATTTATCCAAGGAATACAAAGCGTGACACAAAAATAAATCGATGTAATAGACCACATAAACAAAGGGCAGAAAAATCACATAACCATCTAAATTGAAAGAGGAAAAGCAGTTGACAAAATTCAACACATTTTCACGATAAAAACACTCAAAGAACTAGGAAGACAAAGGAATTTCCTCAACTTGATAAAGAGAATTTTGAAAAACCCAAAGGTAACATCATACTTAATAGTGAAAGACTAAAAGCCTTCCACATAAGATCAGGAACAAGACAAGTATGTATTTTTGCCACTTCTATTCAACAGCAATTGGAAAGGAAAAATAAATAAAAGGTATCCAAATAGGAAAGGAGGAAGTAATTCATAGAGGACATGATCTTATATACAGAAAATCCTAAAGAATCTACAGAAAAGCTACTAGAGCTAATAAATGAATTCAGCAACGTTTCAGGATATAAGATCAACACACAAAAGTCAAAGTTATAGTCCTATACACTAGCAATGAACAATCCAAAAAGGAAACTAAGAAAACACTTCCATTTACAATAACATTAAAAAGAATGAAATATGGGACATCAGCAACATGGCGGTGTGAGCTCACCCAGGACTCTCTCCCCTCCAAAGTACAACCAAAAAGAGCAACTGCTTCCCAACCAAAAAAACAATCCTAATAACAGAAATCATCAGAGACTGACAGCAGCCAAACGATGGAAGGCGGAGAGACTGCAGCCAGCCTCGGAGGAGCTGCAACAAGGTAGGATAGAACATCGCTACCTCCCCTAGAGACTGGGATCACTGCCGCAGGTGAGGGAAGAAGTGGGGGAGGGGCTGCACCTCAGGGGATTGTCCAGGACTCCCACTGCCCATGCAGTGAAACCCTCTAACAGGGGAAAGATTTCGCGTATGAGAGCCCCAGCAAGCCTGGGCCCCGGGAGACCAGAAAGTGAGAGCTGATCCAATCCAGGTCAGCGTAAATGAAAGTGCCCCTCCTCCCCCAACCCACGCTGGGCGCGGCCATCTTGGCTGAAGGCGCAGGGCTCAGAAAAGAAGCCTCTCGACCCCCATCTAGTGGCGACAGGCTGTAACTGCAGCCTAATAATAGCAGTGTGAAAAAACCGCTCCTCTACCATCAAGCAATTTATAAAAGCTCCAGTCCAAAAGGAAAACAATAAAAATACAGAAGTAGGTCCTGAGGGCTTGGAAGTGGGTAAACTAAGTGAAGAGGAGTTCAAAATAGCTATCCTCAAAATATTCAATGAGGTAAAGGGAAATATAGACAGACAAGTCAATGAGTTCTGGAGTTACTTCACAAAACAGATCGAAATTATAAAGAAGAACCAACTAGAAATACTAGAGATGAAAAATACAACAGGTCAGATAAAACAGAATACGGATTCCCTGATGCCCATGTAGACACCACAGAGGAGCATCAAAGAACACAACCGAGAGAGTGAAAAGACAACCCACAGAAAGGGAAAAAATACTCACAAATCATCTATCTAATAACGGATTAATATCCAGAACTTATAAATGACTCCTACAACTAAACAAAAAAAAAACCAAACACCCTAATTTAAAATTGGGCAAAAGACTTCAACAGACATTTCTTTAAAGAAGATACATAAACAGCCAATAAGCACGTGAAAAGATGCTATACATCAGTAATCATTAGTGAAATACAAATCAAAACCACAATGAGATAACACTTTACATCCATTAGGTTGGCTATTATCAGAAAAATAAAATAAAAAGCATTGTTGGCAAGAATGTGAAGAAAGTGGAATGCTTATACATTGCAGGGAATGTAAAATAGTACAGCTGCTGTAAAAAACAGATTTTGGTTCCTCAAGACATTACAGATAGAATTCCACTTCTAGGTGTACACCCAAAAGAAGTGAAAGCAGGGACGCGAACAGACATTTGTACACCACTGTTTACAACAGCACTACACACTATACTCAAAAGATAGAAACGAACCAAATGTCCATCAACAGATGGATGGATAAACATGGTATATACATACAATTAATGGAATATTATTCGGCCTTACAAAGGAATTAAGTTCTGATACAGGCTACAAAATGGATGAACTTTGAGGACATTATGCTAAGTTAAATAAGCCAAACACAAAAGGACAAATATTGCACGATTCCACTTATATAGAGGTATCTAGAAAAGTCAAATTCAGAGACAGAGAATAGAATGGTAGTTACCAGAGGTTTGGGGGGAGAGGGGATTGGGGAGCCATTGTTTAATGGGTACAGTGTTTCAGTTTGGGATAATGAAAAAGTTCTGGAGATGGATGGAGGTGACGGCTGCACACCAATGTGAATTATTTAACGCCACTGAATTGTACATTTAAAAATAGTTAAAATGGTACATTTTATGTTTTGTAAATTTTATTACAATTAAATAAACAAAGCCAAAGCCAAAGCCTTAAGGTTTTCTTGCAGGTCCTACAAGATGGGAGCCCCTGTTTCCTCTATGGCCTTCTCTCCTACTAAGACAGCACCTTATGAAATTGCAACATCCCACCTTACAACATCTACTCTGATCAATAATAATATTGAACTCTTAAAATGTACATGACATTATCTTATTTAATATTCACTTCCAATTACTTCTTTACCTTTTTTTTTTTTTAAGATTTTATTTTTTCCTTTTTCTCCCCAAAGCCCCCCGGTACATAGTTGTGTATTCTTCGTTGTGGGTTCCTCTAGTTGTGGCATGTGGGACGCTGCCTCAGCGTGGTCTGACGAGCAGTGCCATGTCCGCGCCCAGGATTCGAACCGACGAAACACTGGGCCGCCTGCAGCGGAGCGCGCGAACGTAACCGCTCGGCCACGGGGCCAGCCCCACTTCTTTACTTTTAATACCCATTTTCAGTAGAAGTAATCATCAAGATTCAGAGATTGAATGAGTTTCCAAGGCAAGCATGGAACTGAATTAAGATTTTAACCCATGTCTTTATTACCATTAAGCTATACTTCCCCTTATGCTATGAGAGAAAAGCTGGGTTCCCCATAATACACAGACATTCGCAAATATGTAAAAGAATCTCCAAAACTTTTATTTTAATAAACAGTACATAGTAAATTTTATTCAAAATTAGTACAAATTATTTCTCACTACTCGTCTCCAGTCCCTAATCACATTTTACAGCGTTTATAATCTCATACTAAAAGTATCTTGGTTGAAATTGTTTTTTTATACTGAGTATTGCTTGGTCTTTTTAAACAGGTTCTAAATAAACTTGCTTAAATAAAAAAATAAAATAGACCACAATGAGATATCACTTCACACCCACTAGAATGGCCATATTTTTTTTTATAACACCAGAAAAGCGTTGGCAAGGAGCTGCAGAAACTGAAACTTTCAAGGACAGCTGATGGGAATGTTAAGATGTGCCACTGTAGAAAACAGTTCGGCATTTCCTCAATAAGTTAAACACAGAATTACCATAAATTATGATTACGACTCAGCAATTCCACTCTTGGGTTTATATCCAAGAGATATGAACACATATGTCCAAACAAGAAAATGTACATAAATGTTCATAGTAGCACTATTCACAATAGCCAAAAGGGAGAAACAAACCAAATGCCCATCAACTGGTGAATGGATACACAAATGTAGGATATCCATACAATGGAGTATCAATTAGTCATAAAAACGAATGAAGTACTTGGGGTTGGCCCTGTGGCTGAGTGGTTAAGTTCACACGCTCTGCTGCAGCGGCCCCAGGTTTCGCCGGTTCATAATCCTTGGTGCAGGGACACAGCACCGCTCATCAAACCACGCTGAGGCGATGTCCCACATGCCACAACTGGAAGGACCCACAACTAAAATATACAACTATATACTGGGGGGGATTGGAGGGAAAAAGCAGGGCAAAGAAAGAAGATTGGCAACAGTTGTTAGCTCAGGTGCCAATCTTCAAAAAAATTTTTTTCAATAAAAATTTTTAAAAAAAGGAATGAAGTACTGATACATGCTACAATATGGATAAGTCTTCAAAACAGTATACTAAGTGAAAGAAGCCAGACACAAAAGACCACATATTATATGATTCCATTTATACGAAATTTCCACAACAGGCAAATCCACTGAGTTAGAAAGTACATTAGTGCTTGCAAGGGGATGGGGAAAGGAGCATTAGGAGATACAGGGTTTCTTTTTAGGGTAAAGGGAATGTCCCGAGATTAGTGATGATGGTTGCACAACATTGTGAATATACTTAATGCCAATGAATTGTACACTTTAAAGTGGTTAAAATACTAAAATTTATACCATGTGTATTTTACCATAATTTTAAAAAAACAGAAAAGGAATATACAAATAACAAGGTTAGTAACCCCAATCTTTGTCCATTAATGTTCTCCCTTCCAGCCTAAGAGTCATCTTTAAAATCTGTTATGAAAGTTCACAGGTGTGCATGTATACGCTATCTCCATATTCGTTGCCAGGAAAATATATTTATATCATTTATGAAATATCTTTTCTTATTTATTTTTAATCTAAAAGCACTTAAGGGCAAAACCTAGGGATTCCTGGTTTTATAAGGCTCAGTACTATAGAACCTCCTTGGGCAAACAAACATTATTCAGAATTTGTCTGAAAATGTCAAGCTTTCCAAAACACTTAAGAAACAACAAAGGACTGAACAAATTCTAGTCTATTGTTTTAAATACAAGATACAAATGTTCTGATGGAGGTAAGGAATACCTTCTTTTTTTTTGAGGAAGATTAGCCCTGAGCTAACATCCGCTACGAATCCTCCTCTTTTTGCTGAGGAAGACCGGCCCTGAGCTAACATCCCTGCCCATCTTCCTCTATTTTATACGTCGGACGCCTACCACAGCATGGCTTGCCAAGCGGTGCCATGTCCACACCTGGGATCCGAACCGGCAAACCCTGGGCCGCTGAAGCAGAACGTGCGAACTCAACCACTGCCCCACCGGGCCAGCCCCAGAAATAACATATTTTAGTAACAGAGCGGCAATATTTGAATAAGATCTGCATTTTACCTTATTATGTTTAAATAGTGGTCTCTATATAATACTCAAAACAATAAAACTTACATTGCAATAAAGGTCACATGTTCATGTGGGCCAAATTACTGGGAACTTAAGAAATGTTTCATTTTATTTGGTGCACTGATTTTTGCTTTACTCAATACATTAACTTCATCGATACACCACTCCAAACCCCCACCCAAAGGCAGACTCTTCAAATGGAGACAGGAGGCAAAGAATGTGACAAAAGCAAGAAAGCAAAGCAAAAAGTTTTATTCTTGTTGTGAGGAATTATAAGAAAAGGGTATTTAGGAGAGAACAGGGGTTCTCTTTCTCTGCAGGGAAAAAAACCCCACACAATTTTAATGAGTTTAGACTTTAGAGGCAGAAAACGGCACCTGTTTCCACAATTCATCCATCAAGTAAGACAGGTAACCCTAGCTCCCATCAAAAATAATTGGACAAACATTTAGAATTCAGATGTCAGAGACAAATCACGGAAAACAGTAATAAGCAGTTGGTAGTATGAAGGAATACAAGTTATCTAAATATTTTAATACTACATTTGAAATTGGGAAGGAAGGAGGAAGAAGGTGTACCCAAAAGTCATCTTTACCTGCCTTGAAACTCCATCTTTTACCCAAATTCATTCTACCCCTCATCTGAGTACTAAACTACTCTATCATTATACCACATATTACCTGTAGCACTCAGTTGGTGCTCAGCATATGCTCCTATTTTTTTCTGGGGGGGGATAGGAGTTACAAGTATATGCCTATGTCCTCCTAAAAATACTCCTTGCCTAAAGGACTGTACTATCTTCTCAGTATTTCCAGTAATTGGCATAATCGAGTATAGACTCAAACATCTGTCACCTCCATGCTCAAAATATTCAAAGGCTTCCCATGTCTATAAATAAGGATAAAGTACAAATTCCTAAGCATAGCATTCAAAGCTCTCTGCAAGAAATTCACACGACTTTCCAATCTTATCTTACCACAACTCTTAGCTCAAAGAAGGTTCTCTTTCCCTTCTTCTCCCACTGAATTTTCTTTTACTTCTCTTATAATAAGCAATACATTCTGCTTGTAGTTCCTTGTTTAAAACTCCGAGTACTCTCTACTAGAGTGTAAGCTCCTCAAAGAAGGAAACTGGTCTGGGTTCAGCTCTTTTTCCCCACGTGGGAAATAACCAATTGCCTTGTACAGAGGAATAATAAATGTTTATTAAAATGAAGATAATGCCTGGCGAGGGAGTCCTTAACAGAGTGGTGATTTGTTGAGCTATTTTTTTAAAACCCTGAAGTCTTTCAGTGCCCTCAAATATTTTCCCTTCTGTCTCTAAAGTGAGGTATTCAGTAAGCTGTGTTGGATGCACTATAGTCAGCCTTTGAACGAAATGTATTATTTCACATACTTAATGAGTAACAGGTTCAGTCACTTTAATGTGAGACATTCACTCTTAGTTCTCTATTTTTAGTAGATACTCAGAATACACAACGAGAGTTCATAAACAGGGTGTTTTGGTTTTGAATTTGGGGGGTATCTGAGGAAGGAGGAAAGGGGAATGACAAGAGAAATGAGAGGTGGAGAAATTCTCTCCGACTCTATAGAAATTAACCAAGCCTACCTTCAAATCTCTACATTAATGGCAGAGAATGAGCTGATTAACAATCAGTATTAAAAGCAAAATCACTTTAAAATACAGTAAAAGCAAAGATATCATATGCCTCCTGATAAAATGTGCTGAGAGAAAGACACATCACCTCATAGTATTCCTAGCAAAATACAGAATCACAAAGAAACATCAGACAAACCCCAATTAATGGACCTGTGTTCTTCAAAAGACTGAAGGGAGAAAACAGCAAGGTGAACTGCTCCAGATTAAAGAAGATTAAAGAGACATGACAATGAAATGCAATGCATGTCCCAGAATTGAATCCCGGGCCAGAAAAAAAAGAAATCTTTGTCTCTCAGTATAAAAGACATTATGGAGCAAGTGGTAAAATATGAATAAGGTCTATAGATTAGAAATAGTATCGTTATCAGTGTTCACTTCTAATTTGCTAACTATACTGAGGTTACATAAGAAAATACTTCTATTTGGGGGGAATACATGTCAAAGTATTCAGTGTAAAGAAGGATCATGTCTGAAATTTACTCCCAAATGACTCAGAAAAATAATAATAGGGAATGATAAAGCAAATGTGGTAAAATATTACCATGTGCTAAATCTGGGTGAAGGGCATATGAGAATCTTTGTATTATTTTCTAATTTGTAAAATTTTCTAAGTCTGAAATTATATTGTTTACCTTTTTATTTTGAACTATAGTAAAAAAGGAGATAATTATCTCCTTGAAGGTAGATCAGATTCATTTCCCGGGGTTATAGTTATAAAAAATTCAAAAACTTATTCAATAAAACATTACATAAGGTCAATGAGACAGTGACTAGAAAATTGTTTTAAGCAAACGGATAGATATTAAAAAAATATTATTTATAAAAACAAAATGTCTGGGGCTGGCCCCATGGCCGAGTGGTTAAGTTCACGCACTCCGCTTTGGCGGCCGAGGGTTTCGCTGGTTCAGATCCTGAGTGCCGACATGGCACGGCTCATTAGTCCATGTTGAGGCAGCATCCCACATGCCGCAACTAGAAGGACACACAACTAAAGCATACAACTACGTACTGGGGGGATCTGGGGAGAAAAAGCAGGAAAAAAAACAAACAATGTCTTTTGTGGGGAGGACTGAGTTACTAGCCAAAATGTATATTAATACAGGTTTTTTAAAGCATAATGAAAGCTCCATGGGGGTGGGGTCTTAATTTGTCTTGTTCACCTAAGCAATTCTTAGAACAGTTATTGTCACATGGTAATAGTAATCAGTAATAACTAATATTTGAGTAATTATTATGTCCCAGACACTAATCTAAGTGTTTTGTGTCCACTAATTCATTTAATCCTCACACAGTCCAAGAAATATCTGGTAAATGAATTAGTACTTTCGAAGGATGACAATTACAGTCAGTTCTGCAATCACACAACATGAGTTCCTAAAAATCACCAGGTTATGCAATATTATGCAACGAACACCATAAGACTCACAGGAAAAATGGACTTAGAAGCAGTAAGACTCAAAAAGTTTCATCAGTGACACATTTTTTAAAAAGATAGAAACCTAAAAAACACAGTAGCACAAGTGTACACGTTAAGTGATTAAGAAATACACAAATACAGTAATATGGCACTTACCTTGAAAAAGACATGACATGTGCCTGTGGAAATGGGCCTCAGAAGGGTTGCAGCTTATGAATTATTATAAAGTGATGGAAGGACGGTTATCTGAAATTGGATGGACAACTGTAACAACAGATGTGATGGATGTGGCTCATAACACAAGGGGTAAACTGAGGGAGCTGATGTATGTTTGAGGTGTGTGCACATATATCCATGTATTTTAATATAGCTCAGTTCAGCTGGATGCAGTTTTCTGCATTCACCTAGGGCAGAATCTTTCTATAAAAGGCCAGATAGTAAACATTTTAGGCTTTGTGGGCCATTAGGTCTCTATTGCAACTATTCAACTTTGAGACTGTGGTACAAAAGTAGCCACAGACAATGTAAACAAATGGTCTTGGGTGTATTCCAATTTCACAAAAATAGGCCACTGGTTAGTGGCCATAGTTTGCTGACCCTTGACCTTGCAGACCAAATCCTGTTTATTTGCAAATGCAAATTTTGTCTTAGGCTCAAATTGTTCCGATAGATTAATTTTGTTCAACCAAATCAACATTTTCA
The DNA here is from genome assembly GCF_041296235.1 of Equus asinus. NCBI lineage: Eukaryota > Metazoa > Chordata > Mammalia > Perissodactyla > Equidae > Equus > Equus asinus. The sequence goes on from NW_027224842.1 coordinate 2,365,488, forward strand.
AAACAAGCATTACAGCAGAACTAAGTTTGGAATGCTAGCAAATAAACCAAAAAAAAAACAATGTAATTCAAAAGGCAAAATAAATCTAGTATTACTGGAAAATAAATTATTTTTGATTTTTCATTTTATAAATCAAATGTCACCCAAAAGTCAACTGACCACATCAAATGACCAAAGCAAAGACAACTAAGGACAGATTTTGAACAATCATAGTCATTCAAAATCTGTGTTAAATTCTACACAATCCTTAAGAAAAGTGAGAAATACTTTTGACAGTTCTTCTGAACTGAAATTATCAGGATCATTCACAAGGGCACGTGGCTTTTACAAGATGAAGCCACAAAAGTTAGCATACCAAAACTGCACTATAAGATGAAAAATTTCTGAGGATCTAAGGTACAGCGTGGAGACTATAGTTAATGATACTGTATTACGTACTTGAAAGTTGCTAGAGAGTAGATCTTAAATGCTCTCACCACAACAACATAATTAACAAAAACGTTAATTATGTGAGGTGAAGGATGTATCAACTAACATTATTGTGCTAATCATTTCAAAATATATACATCCATCAAATCATCACACTACACACCTTAAACTTACACAATGACATACGTCAATTACATATCAATAGAGCTGGGAAAAACATACTAATTGCACAATCATTATACACTATTCGTCCAGGAGTTGAGCTTTTAAGTTGACCTTCTTCCAAACAGAAAACACTAATTTATACATTCCTTGCTCAAACTGCTATACCTCACATCCGGAATCCTGCCCCAGTCTTCTTTGTCAAAACTGTGCCCCTTCTCCAAGATTCAAATGCTATCTTTCCATAAAGCCTTTCCCGGACCTCATCACAAATCTCTTCCTACTCTGAACTCCCACAGAAACTTAGTTTTGACCTAATGCAGCATTCATCATTTTATATCCTGGTTTAAAACTATTTGTGTACATATCTTATCTGCTCTGCTATGTGGAAAATAAGACTAATCTTTAACCATACTAATCCCTCTGCCTGGACTGCCCTTTTTCACAGCCAATCCTCAACTCATCCTAACTCATCTTCGACACCCAATACAGATACCATCTCCTCTGAAAAACTTTCCTAGACATCCCCCAAATTAGGCTTTCCTTCATTTCTGATGCCTAACACAGCCAATATACCTCCATTTTAGCACTGCTTTGTAACTGCTTATTTAATTACTATCTCCCTAACTAGATTAAGAATGCCTTAAGGGGGGCTGGCCTCATGGCCTAGTGGTGAAGTTCAGCACACTCCGCTTTGGCAGCCCAGGTTCAGTTCCCAGGCACAAACCTACACCACTCATCAGGAGCCATGCTGTGGTGGTGACCCACAGACAAAATAGAGGGAGACTGGCAAGATGGTAGCTCAGGGAGAATCTACCTCCAAAAAAAGAAAAAAGAACGCCTTAAGGAGGCAGGAATTTTATCTTATTACCCTTTGGATACCCTAGCACCGTGCCTGGTCCCTAGCTGATACTCAAGTATTTGATCGACTAATAAAGCATTCCCCCAAAATAAAAAGTATAGGAGATACACACACACACACACACACACATGAACAACACAGCCATACCAATAATTCTTAAACAAATATTGCATGGAACAGTTAACAAAAAAGCCAGACTACAGATACCAAGAATTGCTACTTCAAACCAAAACTGAGAGTCTCAGAGTCAGGAGGTGAAAATAGTGGCTACAGTAAAAAAGTCGCAGAAACTTTTCCCAGGACAGAAAGTATTAATGGCTAGAATTAATATAGGTCTTTTCAAAAGCATCATCTCCAATCATTAAAGGGCAGAAATATAATACACTGAATATAGTAATCTTTCAAAACAGAAGATATCCTAAGGCACATTAACAAACTTCCCATCAAAAAGTTTTTCCTTTCCAATAAACGTTTGCAAAAGTATGTGTACATGATACTATGACATCATATTAGCAACAAAACACCTGTATCCCAACCAACGTAAGCTTTAAGGCAAAAAAGATATGCATACATTGAATAAAGAAACTTAACCTCATCACCACCCTTCTCTCTACCCCCACAAAAGGCAAGTAAAATCAAAAAAGGATCAACACACATAAGCAGGAGTTTTTAAATAACGATAGAACATCTAGTACAACTTCATTTTGTAAATGACAAAGTAGAGCTCTAGAAAGGATAAATGATTTGTCCAAGGCCACACAATCAGTTAAGCAACAGGGCTATAACCAGAAAACCAGGTTTAGCTCCAAGTTCAGTGTTCATTCCTCTACACCAGCAGTTGTCAAACTTTTAGTCTCGGGATCTCTTTATGCTCTTAAAACACTTAAAAATTAACAAAGACCCCAAAGAGCTTTAGTTTATTGTCTTCTAAGAACTGCTGTTACAACCATGTTACCTCCCCCTGAACAACTTTACACTTTAGCAGTATCTATTAAACTCACTCCCAGTTCACAGATGGAGAAATGGAGGTTAACCATCCTGTATGTCAGCTATCAAGCCAATCATAAGACAAGCATTAAGAAACAGGTACAGGGGCTGGCCCCATGGCCAAGTGGTAAAGTTTGCGTGCTCTGCTTCGGTGGCCCGGGGTCTTACCAGTTCGAATCCTGGGCGCAGACCCAGCACCTCTCATCAGGCCAGGCTGAGGCGGCATCCCATGTACCGCAACAAGAAGGACCCACAACTAAAATATATACCACTATGTACTGGGGGGCTTTGGGGAGAAGGAAGAAAAATAAAATCTCAAAAAAAAAAAAAACCCAGGTACAGAGAGATCCTACTTGGACACTCCTTTTACTGCCCTGCTAGATTCAACATTCCTAAAGAAAGATCCATACACCATTTTCCAGTGACTTAAACCATTTGAACAGCTTCTGCCACGTCCAAGAAAACATTCAAGGTCTAGAGGAAAGGACCTCATGTAAACCCAACAATTGCCTGTATCCTGTCACCCAATCCATAAACTTATTCAGACTCCAAGAGTGAAATAGGCACATAAATTCACACAATTTCTTACAGAAAAAAATTATTTCACACACCTATATCTATACAGAAATTCCTTTAAGTACCACATTTATCTCATCTCTAGAAATACAACATATAACTGAAAACTCATGGCCAACTACACCAGAGGGTGCCAATAATGAGAACTGCCCTGATCAAAATTAAAGCCCCAAGCAATAACATAACCAAACAGCTGGTATTTAAATGCTTTCAAAACCCTTTATAAAATTTGCATCTACTCTCCCACCACAGGCCTGGCTTAATGCTTTCCACATAGTGAGAATGCAAACACTTCACAGGTTACATTTTTCAAAAATTAGGTTAGTATGGGGGCCGGACCCGTGGCCAAGTGGTTAAGTTCGAGCGCTCTGCTTTGGCGGCCCAGGGTTTCCCTGGTTCGGCTCTTGGGCGCGGCCCTAGCACTGCTCATCAGGCCATGTTGAGGCAGTGTCCCACAGAGCAGAGCCAGAAGGACCTACAACTAGAATATAGAACTATGTACTGGGGGGCTTCAGGGAGAAGAAGAAAAAAGAAGAAGATGGGCAACAGACGTTAGCTCAGGTGCCAATCTTCAAAAAAAAAAAAAAAATTAGCGTAGTGTGTAACTGATTGTGAACTACCAGCCTAACAGACACTTCTTAAGACATTCTGCCTTTTTAAATTTAAGACCAATAACTAGTTATACTGCTGTCAGCTTTTCAACTAATCAGCTGCCATAAGGATTAAAATGACAAGTCACATCAAATCTCAAAGAGGTTTACATGAAAATAAATTACAGCTAAGTTTACCTGTCAATCAGAGGCTGGTCTTTCATAATGCCAAACATTTGAAAAAACAAGCCAATCCTATTTAAAATAAAACAAATTTTAAAAACTCTCTAAAAACAATAACAAAACCTTTAAAGGTTTTTTTTCCCCCACTGATTTTTCAATGTATGATTTAGCCAGGTCATCCGTTTCTTTTCCTGCCTCTTGCCTTTGGGCTATTTTTTCACCACAAAACCCTAGAAAACTTTCTTTGTTTATAAACACAAGTAAAAATTAGAACTAATCTACTAATCTTTGCTCTTAGTGTTCGACAGAAGATCTGATAAAGAAAACACCTGGAACTATTTGTGTAAAATAAAGTTAATGATAATGTATTATATAGTTCGTATTATTTCATATTATAAGAGAATCAAGAGTGATTCAGTATTGTGGGTTCAACTCACTCAAGCATTACTGTTACATTATCCTTTAACTACGATTATGACTTGAGATGAATGACACTTCAGCCTGAGAAAGTTCTTCTCAACACCCACTTTGAGCTCCTTCATAGTAAATAATCAGGAAGGAAAAACTTTTTAAAATTAATTCTCTACATTTATATTTGTGGTTCTTTACAGACGGTTTTTCACATAGCTTAAGACTCTCCTGGAATTAAATGTTTCAGTTATCTCACTATCTCATCTGGACACACAAGTCAAAATATTATAAACAGCTACAAACTCAAAGACCTACACCAAATGACCACAACAGTAGCTACCATGAACTTCTTCCATTATAATACTGGGGCCAAATTAAAATGGTCAGAATCGCGTTACATCTGGCAGCTCAAGGAGGCATTAACGTCTTGTGGTTAAGAACATAAGCTTCAGAGTCAAGAGTGGGTTCAATTCCAGCTCCACCAATTACAAACTACATAACTTTGGTCAAGTTCTTTGATTCTCTGTCTCAGTTTCCTCCTCATCTGTAAAATGAGGAACACCACGTACCTTCTCCATAGGGTTGTTTCGAGAAGTAATCAAGATTATACAGGTAAAGGTTAACAATAAGCACTCGATTTTAGTTATGATTATTACTCTTAGCAACAAGATCTACAGAAATTCAAGACCCATAAGAAAAAGTGACCCTGGCATAACATGAATAATTCTATCCTGAAAGTCTAGACATAAATAATTTGTTCACCCTAAAGAACGAGAGAAAATCCAAGTTCAACCTATGGTCTTAAATGCAGACTTTGTGAGACTTAGTGAAATCTAAAGGTCATATTTAACTGTAAGGTACACCCTTCATGTATATGAACATGAATGCCTGATAATAAACAACCAACAAGTTGTACTGGGTACCTCATGTGCCCAATAACCCGTAAATAAAGGTTTATTGTACTTGGGCCAATTAACACAAGTTCAGAAACCAAAGCGACAATCTTTACACAATTACGGATCCATAATCTAAGAACCAAAGCGTATTTTTTTTTCTTGAGGGGAAAAAAAAATCTATCTACTGCTTGTTAATGCAGAAAAATAGGCATAAGAGGTATCAGAGGCTCATTCCCAAACTCTACACGCTAGCTAAAGTGCTCTAGAAACGTATACCATCCTAACAGTTACTCAAAGGCACCTTTTTGCCAGCTACGAATGGAATTCTGATCCCTGCTCCCTGTAATTTTCTTTACTTTGCCACTAGGCGCCAAGGATACATCTCACAGTAGAAAAATTACTTAATTCACTAGGGATGAAAAGTCAAACGTCAAACTGCCTGAAAAGCAAGCCAGCCAGCTGTGTAAAAGTGGTATACATCTGATATGAACAACCCATATTTTTAGACACTATCAGGACGCAAATCAGAAGCACAAGAGAGGGGCCGGCCCAGGGCCGAGGGGTTAAGTTCCTGCGCTCCGCTTCGGCGGTTCTGGGTTTCGCCGGTTCATAATCCTGGGTGCGGGAACACGGCACCGCTCATCAAGCCACGCTGAGGCGGCGTCCCACACGCCACACCTAGAAGGACCCACAACTGAAAATACACAACTGTGTACTGGGGGGCTTTGGGAGAAAAAGGAAAAATACAATCTTTAAAAGAAAAAAAAAGCACAAGAGAAAAACAGCCTCCAAACGCACTTGATTGCTAAGAGGTGGCCTGCCAGGCACAGCTTCCCTTGCAATAAATCTTACTTCCCATCAACCCACGTTAACCAGCTTCCCATCCCTCGTGGAAGAAATAAATAGGCTCTAATTACTTTTGCTCGAAATTTGCCCAGAAAGTGGAGAAACGTTTGAGGTCTGCCTTCCCACCCACTAAAGCCAGACTTCACAAAAAGCAACGCACACGAGTCCTCCAGGAGGAAAACCCTGCGTTAGTATCCCCCGCCTCGAGGTAGACCCAAGGATATCAGCGCACAGAAAGAACGGAAATGCCAGGCAAGCCCTCCCACTCACCCCCAAAAAACGGACTGACCCCAGGGGCTGCCGAAAAAAACATTCCGCAAGGCCGGGGTACTTCCCGTCTCCAGCAGCCGAAACGCCACTGAGCTGTCCCAGGATCTCGCATCCTCCCGCCCGCTAGCCCGCCCCTCCCCCGCTTCCCACCCCCCACCCCCACCGCTGCCCCACGCAGTTTCCAGGCCCCAAGATTAGGAGGAATGACCGGGATACCAACACCCGCCTCCGGCTTGGGAGTCTCAATCCCACCAGCTCCGGAGAAGCAACAGAGGAGGGCGGCTGAGCCGCGGCGGCCCAGGAGGCTGGAGGGAGCGCCCCCCACGCCACCCCCACCCCGGCCTGAGTCGAGCGCCGAAGCCTTCTCCCCAAAGGGAAAAGGATGCCTCTCGCCGCCAAGCAACGCGCCAGCCTCAGCCCTCACGCCAGCGCTTCCCGACGCAGAGGGCGCGGAGGCCCAGCCGCCGGGACCCGGGAGACAGGCTTGTTTTACCTCAGGGGTTCAGCAGTCACGGTTTCGCTTCAATGCCTACTTGGCTTCAGCGAGCGGAGGGCACCACTCTGCGCTCCCGGCGCCCGGTTACCACAGAAATGCACCGGCCTCGTCGTCGTCGTCACCGCAGCTGCTGCTGGATCCTCCCCACAGCTCGAAGGCCGCTGCCGCCGCCACCGCCGCAGGAGCCGCGGAAACAAAGCGCCGCCGTCGCCGCCGCCGTTCTGTGGGGCCGAGGCTCAGGCAGGAGAGGTGGCGCGGCCTCCCTCTGCCGCGTCCCGTCGTCCACCGGCTCCCTCCGCCGCGGCGCAGGCGCTTATTGGCCGCGAAGACACACCTTCGTTGGGGGCCTGTTGCTAAGGCGGTCTACGTCGTTTGATCCCGTCTACCTTGTCGTGGGGGGTCCAGGTCAGTCCCATTGACCTGAAAGTGCTAGTGTCGTATTTTGACTTTATTCGGAAAGTGCTTTTTGACCCGTCTTCTTTTCTTGCACTTATTGACAAAACAATATTTTACTATAGAATAACACTATATATGAATACTATAATATTAGTATATCACTATACTAAGCCTTTATCTGGGTTATCTCATGTAATCCTTATGCCCTTTGAGGCAGATAAACACTTGTTAGCTACATTTTCCAGATGAGGAAACCAAGACACAAAGTCCCACGGTCATGGAACTGAAATTCAGATCAGACACTGCCCTCTTAATCACTACTCTATATGGCCATATTGTATATTTTTTCTTATATTCCAGGTTATCGAGTTCTTTGCTTTCCTAGATGTTTTATATATAATAGTCAGCATGCCACAATGCTTAAAAACATAAACCCGCGGCCGAGTGGTTAAGTTCCCGCGCTCCACTGCAGGTGGCCCAGTGTTTCGTCGGTTGGAGTCCTGAGCGCGGACATGGCATGCTCATCAAACCACGCTGAGGCGGTGTCCCACATGCCACAACTGGAAGGACCCACAACGAAGAATATAATACAAATATGTACCAGGGTCTTTGGGGAGAAAAAGGAAAAAGAAAATCTTTAAAAAAAAAAAAATAAACATAGTCACAGACATACCTCGTGTTATTGCGCTTCACTTTATTGCTCTTCTCACACATTGCACTTTTTACAAATTGAAGGTCTGTGGCCTTGAGCAAGTCTGTTGGTGCCATTTTTCCAAGAGCATTTGCTTACTTCATGTCTGTGCACCACATTTTGGAAATTCTCGCAAAATTTCAAATGTTTTCATTATTACTATATTTGTTATCATGATCTGTGATCAGTGGTCTTTGAGATTACTACTATAATTGTTTTAGGGCACCACAAACCTCACCTACATAAGACAGCAAACTGAATAGATGTGTGTTCGGACAGCAATTTCCCTTCTCTCTCCCACTCCTCTGGCCTCCCTATTCGCTGAGACACAATATTAACATTAGGCCAATTAATAACCCTACAATGGCCTATGGGTGTTCCAAGTGAAAGGAAGAGTCGCATGTCTCTCACTTTAAATCAAAACCTAGAAATGATTAAGCTTAGTGAGGAAGACATATCAAAAGCCAAGACAGGCTGAAAGCTAGGCCTCTTATGCCAAACAATTAGCCAAGCTGTGAATGCAAACGAAAAGTTCTTGAAGGAAATTAAAAGTGCTACTTCAGCGAACACGCAAATAAAAAAGCGAAAGAGCCTTATTGCTGATATGGAGAAAGTTTTAGTAGTCTGGATAGAAGATCAAACCAGCCACAACATCCCCTATACCCAAAGCCTAATGCGGAGCAAGGTCCTAACTCTTCAATCCTCCAAAGGCTGAGAGAAGTGAGCAAGCTGCAGAAGAAAAGTTTGAAGCTAGCAGAGGTTGGTCCATGACTTGCAAGGAAAGAAACCATCTCCATAACAAGAAAGTGCAAGGTGAAGCAGCAAGTGCTGACATAGAAGCTGCAGCAAGTTCTCCAGAAGATCTAACCAGGATAAAGATGACGGTGGCCACACTAAACAACAGATATTCAATGTAGACAAAACAGCCTTATATTAGAAGAAGATGCCATCTAGGACTTTCATAACTGGCGAGGAAAAGTCAATGCCTTGCTTCAAAGCTTCAAAGGACAGGCTGACTCTCTCATTAGGGGCTAATGTACCTGGTAACTTCAAGTTAAAGCCAATGCTCATGTACCATTCTGAAAATCCTAGGACCCTTAAGAATTATGCTAAAGGTACTCTGTCTAAGCTCTATAAATCAAACAACAAAGCCTGGATGACAGCACATCTATTTACAACATGGTTGAGTCAATATTTCAAGCCCACCATTGAGACCTACTTCTCAGAACAAAAGATTCCTTTCAAAATATTACTGCTTATTGACAATGCACCTGGTCACCCAAGAGCTCTGATGGAGACTGCAACGAGATTAATATTGTGTTCGTGCCTCCTCACACAACATCCATTCTGCAGCCCATGGACCAAGGAGTAACTTCAACTTTCAAGTCTTATTATTGAAGAAATACATTTTGTAATGCTATAGCTGCCACAGTTAGTGACTCCACTGATGGACCAGGGTAAAGTAAATTGCAAACCTTCTGGAAAGGATTCACCATTCCAGATGCCACTAAGAATATTTGTGATTCATGGGAACAGGTCAAAATAGCAACATTAACAGGAGTTTAGAAGAAGTTGATTCCAAACCTCATGGGTGACTTTGAGGGGTTCAAGACTTCAGCGGAGGAAGTTAACGGCAGATGTGGTGGAAACAGCAAGAGAACTAGAATTGGAAGTGGAACGTGAGGATGTGACTATATTGCTCCAATCACATGATTAAACTTTCACAGATGAGGAGTTGCTTCTTGTGGATGAGCAAAGAAGGTGGTTTTTTGAGATGGAATCTACTCCTGGAGAAGATGCTGTGAAGATTATTGAAATGACAACAAAGAATTTAGGATATTACATAAACTTAGTCAATAAAGCAGTAGCAGGGTTTGAGAGGATTGATTCCAATTTTGAAAGAAGTTCTGTGGGTAAAATGCTATCAAACAGCATCACATGCTGCAGAGAAATCATTCATGAAAGAAAGAATCAATCAATGTGGCAAACTTCACTGTTGTCTTATTTTAAGAAGTTGCCACAGCCACCCCAACCTTCAGCAATAACCACCCTGATCAGTCAGCAGCCATCAGCATTGAGGCAAGACCCTCCACCAGCAAAAAGATTATGACTTACAGAAGGCTCAGATGATGGTTAGCATTTTTTAGCGATAAAGTATTTTTAATTAAGGCATGTATATATTTTCAGACATAATGCCACTTAATATTAATAGACTTAATAGGCTATAGCATAGTGTCAACATAACTTTTATATGTCCTGGGAAACCAAAAAGTTCCTGTGACTGGCTTTATTGTGCTATTTGCTTTCTTGTGGTGGTCTGGAACCAAACCCACAATATCCCCAATGTATGCCTCTGTGCGTGTGTGTGTGTGTGTGTGTGTAACATAAGACCAACTTGAGATCTGCATACAATTCTTTCAATATTGAATAAATCCAAAACTGCCACTTGGAATACACATACACATCGACCTTTTCCCCAGTCTGATATGATCTTTAGCTCACAGACCAACCAATCTAGGTCTATTTTCTCCTCATTACAGAGGTTTGGCTGGATGAGCTCTAAAAGCCTCTCCAACTTTCATGTTCTATAATTTAACTGTCGATTGGTAATCTCTGCAAATCACAAATCAGTTCTCTAAATCGGATGGCTTCAAATTTTATTTCCAATTTTATTCCGCCATACATGTTTTAGTCCATTCCATTTACTTTTCTTGAAATTTGCAAGACCTCCTGTTGTGTTTAGGTGACAGGGTTGCTGCTTTCTACTGGAATAGCAAGTGATGAGCCTTTCTTGAATGGAACACTTTGATAATCTGATAGACTCAGGCAACTTTTTAACCAAGAGAAGCTTTTACACATTTCAAGTCCTCTGTCAAGTATTCAAGTACCATTGCCAAATATACAAACTAGCCTTCTGTATCTGGTATACTGATTTTATTCTTGTCTTCCATACATTAAATGTCACTTAAACATACAATTTGCAGAAGTTATATTTTCCTCCTTGGGAAATGCAATAAATTTGACAGGAGAGCCACTCCATTACATGACAGCACATGGCTTTTAAACTAGTTCTTGCTGACAAGACTCCTTAACACTAAACAGCATTAAATGACAAATTCCACAAATAGAGAACTATCTTAATAACAAAATGATAATCACAGAATTTTTAAGATTTGTGAATCATAAGAAAGACAAGTCCAATAAAGGATGACTAACAAAGTTTTACTGATAGATTATTGTACATACATCACTTTTAGTAGATGATTCTCAACGAGTTTCCTTCAGCTATATTTTAGAAAAAGTTCACTGGCCCATATCTCTTTCATATTTTTCATCAAATTGCCACAGAAATCAACATAAAACCCTTTCTTGGACTCTCGACCATAAATGTGTAATTTGTGAATCTGCTTTGGAAGAAAGACAAAGTAAATTACCATTAAAAGAGCAAATTGGAGGAGAAAATAGATGCTCTCATAATTTGTAATAAATACCATCACAAATTGTGACTATTTTATGTCAGAATCATAACGCTTTGGCAATATCTATGAAATTTTTAAATGTGTATATCCTTTAATACAGAAATTTAACTTCTAGGAATTTATCCAACAGATATATGTGAAAAATGAGATGTTCACAAGACTATTCACTGCAGCATTGTTTGTAACATCAAAGCTTTGTAAATAACATAGATATTCCTCAATAGGAGACCGGTTAAGCGAATTGTGCTATGCATACAACAGAATACCACATAGCACCTTAATATAAAAATTTTTCAAAAATCATTTGCATTTCCATGCACTAACAATGATCAATCCAAAAAAAATTTTTAAACAAATCTCATTTACTATAGCAACAGCAAGGATAAAATACTAAGGAATAAACTGAACCAAGGAGGCAAAAGATTTGTACACTGAAATCTAGAAACTATTCCTAAAAGAAAATACAAATGAATGGAAAGACGCACCGTGCTCACGGACTGGAAGACTTAGTGTTGTTAAATGGCCACACCAGCCAAAGGGACCTACAAATTCAATGAAATCCCTATCAAAGGCCCAACATCATTATTTGCAGAAATAGAAAAAAAATCCTAAAATTCACATGGAAGCTCAAGGGACCCTGAATAGCCAATACAATCTTACAAAAAAAGAGCAAAGGTGAAGACTACACATTTCTTGGTTTCAAAAAATACTACAAAGCAACAGTAATCAAGATGATGTGGCATTGGCATGAAGACAGATATATAAACCAATGGAACAGAAAAGAAAGCCCAGAAATAAACCTTTGCATATATGGCCAAATAATTTTCAACAAGGATGCCAAGACTACACAATGGGGAAAAGACAGTCTGTTCAACAAATGGTGTGAGGAAAATTGGATATCCACTTGCAAATAGTGAAGTTGGACCCTCAACTTACACCATATACAAATATTACCTCAAAATGGATTAAAGACCTAAACCTATAAAATTCCTAGAAGAAAACATAGGGGGAAAGATTCAGGACATTAGATTTGACAATGGTTTCTTGGATATGACACCAAAAGCACAGGCAACAAAAGCAAAATAGACAAATGAGACTACAGTCGTGTGCCACATAACAACGTTTCAGTTAACAATGGACCACATGTACAACAGTGGTCCCATAAGATTAATACCATACAGCCTAGGTGTGTAGTAGGCTATACCATCTAGGTTTGTGTAAGTACACTCTATGATCTTTGCACAACTCGGAAACCACCACATGATGCAGTTCTCAGATTTCCCCATCTTTAAGCAATGCATGACTGTATATCAAGCTTAAAAACTTCTGCACATCAAAGGAAACTATCAACAGAATGCAAAGACAACCTATTGGGGCCGGCCCCCTGGCTGAGTGGTTAAGTTTGTGGGCTCTACTTCCATAGCCCAGGGTTCCGCCAGTTCGGATCCTGGGCACAGACATGGCACCACTCATCAGGCCATGCTGAGGTAGCATCCCACACAGCACAACGAGAGGCACTCACAACTAGAATATGCAACTATGTAGTGGGGGTCTTTGGGAAGAAAAAAAAAAGAAGATTGGCAACAGTTGTTAGCTCAGTTGCCAATCTTTAAAAAAAAAAAAGACAACCTACGGAATAGGAGAAAATACTTGCAAATCATATATTGATAAGGGGTTAATATCCAGAATATATAAGGCACTTGTACAATTTAACACCAAAAAACAAATAACTCCATTAAAAACATTGGTTAAGGACTTGAATAGACAATTCCCCAAAGAAGATATACAAATGGCCAACAAACATATGAAAAGATGCTCAGCATCACAAACCATAAGAGAAATTCAAATCAAAACAACAATGAGATATTACCTCATGCCTGTTGGAATGGCTATGATAAAAAGACAGGAATAAATGCTGGTGAGGATGTGGTGAAAGGGAACACTTATGCACTGTTGGTGGGGATGTAAAATGGTGTGGCTGCTGTGGAAAACAGTATGGAGGTTCCTCAAAAAGTTAAAAATAGGATTACCATATGGTCTAACATTTCCACTTCTGGATGCATACCTAAAACAAAAGAAAGCAGGGTCTCAGAGAGATATTTGATACTGATGTTTAATGGTAGCATTATTCACAATAGCCAAAGGGGGAATCAATCCAAATGTCCTTTTACAGATGAGTGAATAAAGAAAATGTGATATACCTCAACAAAATATTGGCAACCCGAATACAGCAATACATCAGAAAGATTATACACCATGATCAAGTGAGATTTACACCAGGGATGCACAGATGGTTCAACATTCACCAATCAATCAATGTGATACACCACATTAAGAAAATGAGGAATAAAAATCATATGATCATCTCAATAGATGCAGAGAAAACATTTGACAAGATCCAACACCCTTTTACAATAAAATGGCTATAGAAGGAAAGTACCTCAACATAATAAAGGCCATATATGACAAACCCACAGCCAACATCATACTCAACAAGGAAAAACTAAGAGCCATCCCTCTGAGAACAGGAACAAGACAAGGGTGCCCACTCTCGCCACTCTTATTCAACATAGTAGTGGAGGTTTCGGCCAGAGCAATTAGGCAAGAAAAAAAAAGTTGTCCAAATTAGAAAGAAAGAAGAGAAACTCTCCCTGTTTGCAGATGACATGATTTTATATGCAGAAAACTCTAAAGAATCCATTGGAAAACTATTAGAACTAATCAAGAACTACAGCAAAGCTGCAGGGTACAAAATCAACTTACAAAAATCAGTTGCATTTCTATACTCTAATAACGAACTAACAGAAAGAGAACTCAAGAATACAATCCCATTTACAATCGCAACAAAAAGAACAAAATATCTAGGAATAAATTTAACCAAGGAGGTAAAAGATCTATACACTGAAAACTACAAGACATCATTGAAAGAAATCGATGATGACATAAAGAAAGGGAAAGATATTCCATGCTCATGGATATGAAGAGTAAACATAGTTAAAATGCCCATAATACCTAAAGCAATCTACACATTCAATGCAATCCCAGTTAGAATCCTAATGACATTCTTCACAGAAATAAAACAAAGCATCCTAAAATTCATATGGGGTAACAAAAGACCCCAAATTGCTAAAGCAATGCTGAGAAAGATGAACGAAGCTGGAGGCATCACAATCCCTGACTTCAAAATATACTACAAAGCTACAGTGATCAAAACAGCATGGTACTAGTACAAAAACAGGCACACAGATCAATGCAATAGAATTGAAAGCCCAGAATGAAAACCACACATCTATGGACAGCTAATCTTTGACAAAGGTGCCAAGAATATACAATGGAGAAAGGAAAGTCTCTTCAATAAATGGTGTTGGGAAAACTGGACAGCCACATGCAAAAGAATGAAAGTAGACCATTATCTTGCATCATACACAAAAATCACCCAAAATGGAGTGAAGTCTTGAATGTAAGATGTGAAACCATAAAACTCCTAGAAGAAAACATAGGTAGTGCACTCTTTGACATCAGTCTTACAAGGACCTTTTCAAATACTATGTCTCTTCAGGCAAGGGAAACAAAAGAAAAAATAAACAAATGGGCCTACATCAGACTAAAAAGCTTCTGCAAGGCAAAGGAAGCCATGAAGTAAATGAAAAGACAAACCACCAACTGGGAGATAATATTTGCAAATCATGTATCTGACAAGAGGTTAATCTCCAAAATATATAAAGAACTCATACAACTCGAACAAAAAAGAAACAACCTGATCAAAAAGTGGGCAGAGGATACGAACAGACATTTTCCCAAAGAAGATATACAATAAGCACATGAAAAGATGTTCAACATAACTAGTTATTAGGGAAATGAAAATCCAAACTACAATGAGATACCACCTTACACCTGTTAGAATGGCTATAATTACCACGACAAAAAACAGTCAATGTTGGAGAGGATGTGGAGACAAGGGAACCCTCCTACACTGCTGGTGGGAATGCAAACTGGTGCAGCTAATATAGAAAGCAGCATGGAGATTTATCAAAAAAGTAAAAAATAGAAATACCATATGGGGGCTGGCCCCATGGCCGACTGGTTGGGTTCACGTGCTCTGCTTCGGTGGCCCAGGGTTTCATAGGTTTGGATCCTGGGTGCGGACATGCCACCGCTCATCAGGCCATGCTGAAACGGCATCCCACATAGCACAACCAGAGGTGATCACAACTAGAATATACTGGGGGGCTTTAGAGAGAAGAAGAAGGAAAAAAAAAAAAGAAGAAGATTGGTTGGGGCCAGTCCGATGGCCGAGTGGTTAAGCTCCTGTGCTCCGCTTCGGTGGCCCGGGGTTTCACCAGTTCAAATCCTGGGTGCAGACATGGCACCACTTGTCAAGCCATGCTGAGGCGGCATCCCACATGTCACAACTAGAAGGACCCACATCCAAAAATACACAACTATGTACGAGGGGAGGGGCTTTGGGAGAAAAAGGAAAAATAAAATCTTTTCTTTAAAAAAAAAGAAGAAGATTGGCAACAGATTTTAGCTCACATGCCAATCTTTAAAAAAAGAAAAAAAGAGGGGGGCCGGCTCCATGGCCAAGTGGTTAAGTTCGCGCGCTCCACTGCGGCGGCCCAGGGTTCAGATCCTGGGCGTGGACATGGCACCGCTCGTCAGGCCACGTTGAGGCGGTGTCCCACATCCCACAAACAGAGGGACCTGCAACTAAGATATACAACTGTGTACAGGGGGGTTTGGGGAGATGAAGCAGAAAAAAAAAAAAAGACTGGCAACAGTTGTTAGCCCAGGTGCCAATCTTAAAAAAAAAGAAAAAAGAAAAAAAGAAATACCATATGACCTGGCTATCCCACTACTGGGTATTTATCCAAATAATTTGAAATCAACAATTCAAAGAGACTTATGCACTCCTATGTTCATTGCAGCATTATTCACTATAGCCAAGATACAGAAGTCAACCCAAGTGCCCATCGACTGACAAATGGATAAAGAAGATGTGGTATATATATATATATATATATATACACACACACACACACACACATAATGGAATACTACTCAGCCATAGAAAAAGACAAAACCGTCCCATTTGCAACAACATGGATGGAGTTTGAGACTATTATGTTAAGCTAAAGACCAGGCAGAGAAAGAAAAACACCAAATGATTTCACTCATATGTGGAAGATAAACAAATATATGGACAAAGAGAACAGATTAGTGGTTACCAGAGCAGGAGGGGGTTGGGAAGTGGACAAAAGAAGTAAAGGGCACATATATATATGATAAGTCACAAATAATAACGTACAACTGAAATTTCACAATGTTATAAACTATTATGACCTCAATAAAATAAAGAACATATATGTAAGAAAATGTGATATGCATACATACATATATACATACATATACACATACATACATACATACATAAATACATACACACACAATGGAATATTATGCAGCCTTAAAAAAGAACGCAATCCTTTCCTGTGCTACGACATGAACGAACCTCGAGGATATCATGCTAAGGGAAATAAACCAGTCACAAAAGGACAAATGCTTTATGATTCCATTCCTATGAAATATCTAAAATAGTCAAAATCATAGAAACAGAAAGTAGAAAAGTGGTTGACAAGGGTTAGGGAGGGGGCATTACTGTTTAATGGGTATAGAGTTTCAGTTTTGCGAGATTATGCAGTTTGAAAGATCTGTTGCACAACAATGTGGAGATACTTAACACTACCGAACTGCACACTGAAAATGGTTAAAGTGGTAAATGGAATGTTTTGCGGGCTTTTGTGCCATGATAAAAACTTTTTTAAAGAAGGCAGGGCTAGATGTACAGATATGTGAGATGTTTTCCTAGTTATACCGTTAAATGAAAAAAAAAGCAAGTCACATAACACTGTGCATAGTATTTTAATATTTGTGTTAGGGGTGAGTGGGGAGAGGAGAGAGAGGATAAGATAAGATAAAAAGTGAAATAACTCGGAAAGAATGAAAATTACACTTGATAATGGTGGCAGCCTTGGGAAAGTAATCTGGTAGCTGGGGGAACAGGGCAGGAGGCGGCTTCACTATACTTCACTATATACTCTTCGTCCCGCTTATATTTTGTACCATCTGAGTGGATTTCCTATTCAAACAATGGATGTAATTTCAATATTAAGGCAGTGTAGTATTAGTGGAAGAATGCACAGATAGATCAGTGGAACAGAATAGAGGGCCCAGAAATAACCCGCACAAACAGAGTCAACTGATCTCTGACAAAGGACCAAAGGCAATTCAATGGGGAGAGGACAGTCTTTTCAACAAATGGTGCTAGAAGAACTGGACATTTACATGCAAAGAAAGCAAAGCTAGACACAGACCTTGCACTTTTCATAAAAATTAACTCAAAATAGATACAGATCTAAATTTAAAATACAAAACTATAAACTCCTATAAGCAAAATGGAGAAAATCTAGGGGATTGTGAGTTTGGCAATGACTTCTCAGATGCAACACAAAAAGCATGATCTATTAAAGAAAAAGTTGATAACTTGGAGTTTATTATTAATTAAAAACTTCTGCTCCGCAAAAGACACTGTTAAGAGAATGAAAAGATAAGCCACAGACTGGGAGAAAATCTTTACAAGATATATCTAATAAAGGACTGGTATCCAAGATATGCAAAGAACTCTTACAACTCAACAATAAGAAAACAAAGACTCAACTTAAAAATGGGCAAAAGAACTGAACAGACACCTCATCAAAGAAGATATACTGATGGCAAATAAAGTTATAAAAAATGCTCATCATCATATGTCATCAGGAAATGGCACATTAAAAGAACAATGAGGGGCTGGTGTGGTGGCATAGTGGTTAAGTTCGCGTACTCTGCTTTGGCAGCCTGGGGTTCATGGTTCAGATTCCAGGCACAGCCTACACATGTCTCATCAAGCTATGCTCTAGTGGCAATCCCACATACAAGACAGAGGAAGATTAGCACGAATTTTAGTTCAGGGACAATCTTCCTCAAGCAAAGAGAGGAAGATTGGCAACAGATGATAGCTCAGGACCAATCTTCCTCACCAATAAATAAATAAATAAACAAACAAACAAACAAACAAACAAACAATGAGATACCACTACACACCTATTAGAACGGCTAAAATCCAAAACACTGACAACACCAAATGCTGATGAGGATGTGGGGCAACAGAAACTCTCATTCATTGCTGGTGGGAATGCAAAATGATACAGCCATTTTGGAAGGTTTCTTACAAAGCTAAACATACCTTTATTATATAATCCTGCAATTGCAAACATGAATGAATGAAAGAATTGAAAACTTACATCTACACAAAAACCTGCACACAAATGTTTATACCAACTTTACTCATAATTGCCAAAACTGGGAGCAACCAAGATGTCCTTCAGTAGGTGAATGGATCAATAAATGGTGGTAGAACCAGACAATGGAATATTGTTCAGCCCTAAAAGAAATTAGGTATCATGTCATGAAAAAACATGGATGAAATTTAAATGCATATTAATAAGTGAAAGAAGCCAATCTGAAAAGCATACATACTATATGATTCCAACTAAATGATATTCTGGAAGAGACTAAACTATAGAGACTGTAAAAGATCAGTGGTTGCCAGAGGTCGAACAGACAAAGCACAGAGGATTTTTAGAGCAGTGAAACTACTCTGTATGATACTATAATGGTGGATACATGTCATTATACATTTGTCCAAACCCACAGAATGTACAACACCAAGAGTGAACTCTAATGTAAACTATGGACTCTGGGTGATAACGACGTGTCAATATGGGTTCATCAATTGCCACAAATATACCACACTAATGCAAGTAATTAATAACAGGGGAAACTGGGGGTTGAGGTAGGTAAGGGGGTGTGTGAAAACACTCTGTACTCTCTACTCAGTTTCTCTGTAAACCTAAAACTGCTCAAGAAAAAGCCCATTAAAAATGAATGTAATTAAAAAGCATAAAGTAACAATTCATTTCTTTTCTCCTAGGTCTGTCTAGTTTTTTTAACATAGAAGAAATTAAAACCACCTCTCCACTCACATTACGAAAATTATGAGGGAGAACAGAACCTTTAAAGGTAAACCAGGTACAAACTTCCAGTTATAAAATAAATAAGTCATGGGGATGTAATGTACAGCATGGCAACTATAGTTAATAATACTGTATTGCACATTTGAAAGTTGCTAAGAGAGTAAATTTTAAAAGTTCCCATCATGAGAAAAAAAATTTGTAACTATGTATGATGATGGATGTTAACTAGACATTGTGGTGATCATTTTGCAAGATATAGAAATATCAAATCATTATGTTGTACTCCTGAAAGTAACAAGGTGTATGTCAATTATACTGCAATAAAAAAATTAAACCAAACAAGCTTAATCTTATAGCTCCAAAGCAAATAATGTATCCTTCTTAGAAACTAGTGGGAGTTCAATAAATTATGCAATACTTTTTAAAGAGTCTAAACTTAAGCAAGTTAATAATTAAGGTTTTTAACATCACTCTCCAAATCTTCTGATTTTTCAAAAAGAGTTACTAAAAAGTAGAAGAAAAAGAATCAGGTGTATTTGAAAATGAACCAAATAGAAATCTTAATTATAAATAAAGTGAAGTAAGAACCTCAATGAACTTACTGAAAGAAAAAAAAACAGCAAGAGATAGTGAATTTTAAGATAGCTATGCCAAAATAGCCTGAATTGTCTAGTTTGGGGAATATCAAGAAAATTGTATTCTTTAATGGTAAATGTCACTAACACATGCCGTTATTGTAGTAATGCCTTATTTTTCAAATTACCAAAATCAAGGTTGTCATGTGTGATGTTCTGAAGAAGAAAACAAAGTCGGCGATCACTCACAATGTGAATGCTACAAGTCATTAAAGGATTACCCTGAGTTACAGAAATTTAGCCTTTATACTGAGTAACTTTTTAAATTCCATTTTAAAGAAATGCTTTAGAGTAAAAAGGTTTGGATGATACCTCCAAAAATATAGATTAGTTTTCTTCAAGTGATATGTCTGGGTGATTTTTTTTCTGGCTTTCTACTTGTCCATTTTCTCCAAATTTCCTACAATGAGCATATATTATAAAGCTGGTAGGGAAAGTTAAATGATTCTAATTGTGGTAAGCAACAATAGGACCATCCATTTTCTGCTGGCAAGTATGAATCCTAGCATCAATCATGCCAACATAAACCTTAGCTCAATATTATTTTAAAAAGTACTCTACCAAACTTCAAATATGATGATTAAGCTTTCTGAGCTTTCTACCTTAAAGTCTTAGTAGTATCTTCTTCATAAATTCTCTTTACCGATTGAGGAAGTTCCTGTCTATTCCTAGTTTTCTGAGCTGTCATTATCACCAAACAACATTGAATTTTGTCAAATGCTTTTTCTTCGCCAATTGAGACGATCTGTGGTTTTTTTCCCTCATTTTATTAATATGTATTATGTTAATTTATTTTTGTATCACAGGCATTCCTGGGATAAATCCCACTTGGTCATGGTGTATAATCCTTTAGTATGCTGCCGCATTTGCTTTGCTGGTATCTCGTTAAGGATTTTTGCGTCTATGTTTGTAAAGAGTATTGGCCTATAGTTTTGTCTGTGTATGTGATGTCAGGGTAATACTGGCCTCGTGGAATGAGTTAGGAAGTGTTTCCTCCCCTTCTATTTTTTGGAAGCGTTTGAGAGGGATTGGTGATAATTTTTCATTAAATGTTTGGTAGAATTTACCTACTTGGGTTTTTTGTTATTGGAAGGTTTTGATTGACTCAATCTTTTTATTTTTTATAGGTGTGTTCAGATTTTCTATTTCTTTTTGAGGTTGCTATGGTAGGGTGTGTGTCCATTTCATTTAGGTTATCTAATTATTTAGCATACAATTATTCACAGTATACCATTATAAACCTTTTTATTTCTGTGATGTTAGTAATAGCCTCACTTTCATTTCTGATTTTGGCAATTTGAGTCTACTCTTTTTTTTCTAGTGTAACTAAACATTTGTCAGTTTTGTTGATCTTTTCCAAAAACCAATGTTTGGTTTTGTTGATTTTCTCTATTGTTTTACTATTCTTTATTTTGTGTATCTCCATTCTAACCTAATCCTTAGTATTTCCTTCCTTCTGCTAGCTTTGGGTATAATTTCTTCTTCTATATGTCTCCTATAACTAGTTTCTTCTATATCTATAGTTTCTTCTTTTCTAATTACTTAAGTTGTAAAGTTAGGTTATTGATTTAAGATCTTCCTTCTTTTTAATGTAGACATTTACAGGTATAATTTTCCCCCTGGGCAATGCTTTCACTGAATTTGATGCTCTTGTATGTCATGGTTTTTTTTCACTCATCTCTTTTTAGTATTTTCTAATTTCCTTTGTGATGCCTTCTTGAACTCTTTTGTTGTTTCAGAGTATACTGTTTAGGTGGTGACGTCAGCATCATGGCAGAATGAGTCACTCTCTTAGTCTCTCTCCTGTAAGTTACAACTAAATGGACATGGATTAACCAGTAGAGGACTCCCTGCGCAGCACAACAGGACGTCTAAGAGATCTACACAGCTACATATCTGAAGGGGGTGGACTGGAGGACTGGGAGGCAGTGGAACTAGGTGAGCCCAAACCTTTCCCTCCTTGGTGGCAGCAAGCGAGGTCACAGATCCTCACACAGCAGCCAGTGCAACTGTAAGAGGAGGTGGGGACAGCACGGCCTGTGTGAACACTTTCGGAGTTGTAGCCCAGCCGAGGGAGTGCCCACCTGGCCCTGGTGGCCCCACCGATTGGAACACTGTACACAGAGTGGTGATGGCTCAGCCCCCACAAAGGTGCCCGTCAGCTGAGCACAGTGCAGGTAAGAAGGCACCCTGCTGACTCGGAAGGCACCCCTGCCCATGGAGCACAGCCACCACGGGACCCGCCGATGGGCAGCTCAGCCCCTGTGTAGGTGCACCTCCTGCCTAGCGCACAGCTACTCAGCTGGTCCCCTATGGAGAAGAGAAGTGCTGGCTACGGTGTCCAACATGCCCGCACAGCACAGAGGCCCTGCCTACAAGAGCAAAACCTACAGAGCAGCTGGAGCCAGCTGGAGCAAATGCAGAGTAGCCCTAATCATAAAACATCTGGCAGATGGGGCAGGATCAGAAAACACAGCTCCTGCTCCACCTCAGCAGTGGCAGGTGTAATTTCTTCTTCTATATATCTCCTATATCTAGTTTCTTCTAGATCTATAGTTTCTTCTTTTCTAGTTACTTAAGCAGTAAAGTTAGGTTATTGATTTAAGATCTTTCTTCTTTTAATGTAGACATTTACAGATATAATTTTCCCTCTAGGCAATGCATTCCCTGCATTCAATACTACCACAAATGTGCTAGTAAAGGATCAGTTCATCAAACACCATGAATAACTACAGTAACACTTCAGAGCAGAAGGAAAATGACAAGTCTCCAGAAACCAATCCTCGACTCACAGAAACTTACAATTCAAACGACAGACAATTCAAAATAGTTATCATAAAGAAGCTCAATGAGTTACAAGAAAACTCAGAAAGACAGTTAAACGTGCACACGAATAAAATCAGTGAGCAGAACAAGTGCTTCAACAAAGATTGAAACTCTAAAAACAAAACAAACAGAAATTATGGGTATGAAGAACACAATTAACGAGATAAAAAATAATCTGGAAACTATAAAAAATAGAGCTGACATTATAGATTACAGAATTAGTGATTTAGAGACTAGAAATATAGAAATGCTTCAGGTACAGGAGGAGAGAGAACTAAGATCTTTAAAAAATGAAGAAATTCTGTGAGAAATATCTGACAATTAGGAAATGCAACATAAAGATTACAAATACTCTAGATGGAGAAAGGAGCAGAGGGCTTGTTCAAAGAAATAATACCTGAGAACTTCCCAAACCTAGGGAATAAACTGGATTTACAAGTATACAAAACCAATAGATCTCCTAATTAAATCAATGCAAAAAGACCTCCTCCAAGGAATATACTAGTAAAACTGGCAAAAGTCAACAACCAAGAAAAAATATTAAGGGCAGCAAGACAGAAGAAAATAACCTACACGGGAACCCCTATCAGATTTCAGGGGATTTCTCAGCAGAAAACTTACAAGTTAAGAGAAAATGGAATGATAGATTCAAAATACTGAAAGACAAAAACTTTCAGCCAAGAATACTCTATCCAGTGGAATTATCCTTCAGATATAATGAGGAAATAAAAACCTTTCCCAGATACACAAAACC
The DNA here is from genome assembly GCF_041296235.1 of Equus asinus. Classification (NCBI taxonomy): domain Eukaryota; kingdom Metazoa; phylum Chordata; class Mammalia; order Perissodactyla; family Equidae; genus Equus; species Equus asinus. The sequence continues at coordinate 2,389,049 of NW_027224842.1, forward strand.
CAAGGGAGCTCAACAAGACCTCTCTGACAAGAAATGATGAAGGGAGCCCTATTTCATGTACCAAAAGGCAAAGGTTTACAAAACCTTGATCAAGGAGGTAAACAGAATCACAAAATTGCAGCTCTATATTACAATAGGTCAGTAAACACTTAATTGTAACATAAAAGACAATGGGAAGGAAAGCATACAAGTAAGTATAAACACTTCAATTTAGTCACAAACTCACAACACAGAAAACAATTTGTGAGAACAATAACTCAGAAGAGGAAAAGGAAAGGGATGGAACCTGCTTAGAATAATGGAGATAAGAGGCTATCAGAAAATGGACTATCTCATCTATGAGATCTTTTATACAAACCTCATGGTAACCACTTAAAAAAAAAGCCAGAGGAGTTGGGCTGGCCCAGTGATGCAGTGGTTAAGTTCACATGTTCTGCTCCATCGGCCCGGGTTTCACCAGTTTGGATCCCAGGTGCAGACCTACTCACTGCTTGTCAAGCCATGCTGTGGCAGGCATCCCACATATAAAACAGAGGAAGATAGGCACGGATGTTAGCTCAGGGCCAGTCTTCCTCAGCAAAAAAAAAAAGAGGAGGCTTGGCAGTAGATGTTAGCTCAGGGCTAATCTTCCTCAAGAAAAAAAAAAAAAAAACCAGAGCAGAGCCACAAATCATAAATAAAGAGAAAATTGCCAGGAGCCGTGGCTACATCATTTGATCGGCTGTTTGACAGGGTCCAGCCAATTAACGCTGAGGGGTACAGGGTCGCCCCTTGGTGAAGAATAACCGGCCGGCCCCTCACATAGTTCTGAAACCTGTGCTGCTTCTAATTGCCCTTCATTCCTTTTCCTTTCTTAACCTCCAGTTTTCACTCCTTTGGGTGGCTGCTTGGGAGGCACTACCTCCTGGGAAAATTAGATATAGTAAGAGAATGTGACCACCTGCAGGTAACTTTCAAGATATTTTTCAGTTAATTAATGGAGGAGCACACAGTCCCTTTTGAGACAAGCAGAAAGGAATCCTGCCCAGATAAGATGTCGAGTTAGGTTTATGGCCTCCATCTGGTGAATGTTTCCTTCTCCCTCCAGTTCTTTGTCTAAATATATATATGCATCGTCCTTCTAAGTTTGCTGGTTAATTGGATGATCAAGAAGTATCTATATATTATTCTTGACCTTCTGCTTTCTGTTAAAATGTTATAGAGGTTTTCTCCTAAAAGCACTAAATAATAAATAATTGATGAGTAGAAGGGCCAAGGGGTGCAGGGATGCCCCTCGGTGAAGAATGGCCGGCCGACACCCCTGATATTTTCTGAATTATATGCATGCTTTCTATCAAGGTTATGTCTATACTTGTTTCTGTTTTTCATTCTTGAAGATATATACTTTAGCTTAGCTTTTCAGCCCTTTACTTTACTAACAAAATGATACTTTCTCCAGCAGTGTGCTTAAGGGACTGTGAGCTCTACAATCTAAAAGACAAAGGAATGCTTTCACCCCCTAAAGGGCACGAAAATGTAAAGATGTTTAACTGCCCACTGAGAATGCAATTAGCCCTGGGGATAAGATACCCTGGAGTCACCTTTTGTTCCCATTAACCATCTACACTAATGGCATAAATGATTGAGGGAGGCAGGGATGGCTCCATCAGCATGTAACCAGACGGTCCGGAGGCCTGGACCTTCCCTCTTTGATTTAACCTTACCATGAATTATAACAGAAGTCTAGGTACCTATCTCTTTTAGCTTAGAGACAATAAACACTAGTTAATTGTGGAGAAGACTACCATTAACCTTAGGCTCTATAGAATAGAATGCTAATAAATATTCTTGTGCTCGTTTTTTACTTCCTTATCTCTCCGAGAATATTTGTAGAGCTATTTCTGTACTAATCCTGAAAAATATAAATACGACACTTGTGCACAGTAAAGTTGGACTTGCTAACACCAACCCAAGTCTCACATCCCCTTTATTTTCCCCTCATTGCGCCGACGCCATCCATCCCTCAGGAACCTGGACTCCGCCGGGGCGGGACTCTGGCAGAAAATTGAGAAAACCGTCACAGAAAACCACCAGTCTGAAATAGCAGTCAGAAATACAAGGGAAAAGAAATGATAGAAATATAGAGCAACCAGAAAACAAGAGACAGAATGGCAATATTAAGCCCTCATATATCAATAATCACTCTAAATGTAAATATATGGAATTCTCCAGTCAAAAGACAGAGAGTAGCTAGACGGATTAAAAAACAAAACCCAACAATATGCTGCCTCCAGGAAACACATCCCAACTGTAAAGACAAATATATGGACAGAGTGAAGGTATGGAAGACGACAGTCCAAGCAAATGGAAAGCAAGAGAAAGAAGGTGTTGCCATACTTGTATCAGACAAAGCAGATTTCAAGATAAAAAAGACAATGAGAGACATGGAGGGGCAGGCAGCATACAATAAAAAATGGACATTCCACCAAGAGGACATAATGCTTATGAATATATACGCACCTAACACAGGAGCACCAAAGTAGAAAAAGCAACTATTAACAGACCTAAAGGGAGAAATCAACAGCAACACAATAATAGTAGTGGACTTCAACACTCCATTTAGATCAACGGATAGATCATCCAGACAGAAAGTCAACAAGGAAACAGTAGCCTTAAATGCAATACTGTTCAAGATAGACTTAACAGAGAACATTCTATGCAAAAAACAGCAGAATACACATTCTTCTCAAGTGCACATGGAACATTCTCAAGGATAGACCATATGTTGGGAAACAAGGCAAGCCTCAAGAAATTGAAGAAGATTGAAATAATATCAAGGATCTTTTCTGACCACAATGCTATGAAACTAGAAATCAGATACAAGAAAAAGGATGGGAAAGTCACAAATATGTTGAGACTAAACAACATGCTACTGAAAAACCAGTGGGTCAATGGAGAAATCAAAAAATACCTGGAGACAAATGAAAATGAAAACACAACATACCAACTCTTATGGGATGAAGCAAAAGTGGGGCTAAGAGGGAAATTTACAGCAATAGAGGCCTACCTCAACAAAGACGAAAAATCTCAAATAAGTAATCTTAAACTACACCTAACAGAATTAGAAAAAGAAGAACAAACCAAGCTGAAATAATCACAAGGAGGGAAATAATAAAAATTAGAGCAGAAATAAATAAAATAGAGACTAAAAAAGCAATAGCAAGAATCAATTGAACTAAGAGCTGGCTCTTTGAGAAGATAAACAAAATTGACAAACTCTTAGCCAGACTTACTAAGGAAAAAAGAGAGAAGGCTCAAGTAAATAAAATTAAAAGTGAAAGAGGAGAAATTAAAACAGATACACAGAAATACAAAAGATTATAAGAGAATACTATGAAAAAATATATGACAACTTGGACAACCTAGAAGAAATGGATAAGTTCTTAGAACCATACAACCTCCCAAAACTGAATCAAGAAGAAATATAGCATCTGAAAAGACCAAAGTAAAGAGATTGAAACAGTAATCAAAAACCTCCCAAAAAATAAAAGTCCAGGACCAGATGGCTTCTCTGGAGAATTCTACCAAACATTCAAAGAAGATTTAATACCTATCCTTCTCAAACTATCCAAAAAATTGAAGAAGAAAAAATGCTTCAGAACTCATTCTATGAGGCCAAGATCACCCCAATACCAAAACCAGACAAGGACAACACAAACAAAGAAAATTACAGGCCAGTGTTGCAGATGAACATAGACGAAAACATGCTCAACAAAATATTGGCAAACTGAATATAGAAATACATTAAAAGGATCATACACCTCGGTCAAGTGGGATTTATACCAGGGATGCGTGGACTGTACATCTGCAAGTCGATCAATGTGATACACCACATTAACAAAATGAGGAATAAAACCCACATGATCATCTCAATAGATGCAGAGAACGCATTTGACAAGATCCAACATCAATTTATGATAAAAACTCTCAACAAAATGGGTATAGAAGGAAAGTATCTCAAGATAATTAAGGCCATATATGACAAACCCACAGCCAACATCATACTTAATGGTGAAAAACTGAAAGCCATCCCTCTGAGAACAGGCACAAGACAAGGGTGCTCACTCTCACCACTCCTATACTACTGGAGGTTTTGGCCAGTGCAATTAGGCAAGAAAAAGAAAAAAGAGGTCCAAAGTGGAGAAGAAGTAGAACTCTCACTGTTTGCAGATGATGTGATTCTATATATATAAAACTCTAAAGAATCTACCAGAAAACTATTAGAAATAATCAACAACTACAGAAAAGCTGCAGGATGGAATGTCAGCTTAGAAAAATCAGTTGCATTTCTATACTCTAATAACTAACAGAGTGAGGTCAAGAATATGATCCCATTTACAATCACAACAAAAAGAATAAAATATCTAGGAACAAATTTAACCAAGGACATGAAAGACCTCTACACTTAAAAGTCTAAGACATTATGGAAAGAAGTCAAAGAAGACATAAAGAAAGGGAAAGATATTCCATGCTCATGGATTGGAACAGTAAACATAGTTAAAAGGTCCATATTACCTAAAGCAATCTACAGATTCAATGCAATCCCAATCAGAATCCCAATGACATTCTTCATGGAAATAAAATAAAGAATCCTAAAACTCATATGGAACAACAAAAGACCCCGAATAGCAAAAGGAATCCTGAGAAAAAAGAACGAAGCTGGAGGCATCACAATCCCTGACTTTAAAATATACTACAAAGCTAGAGTAATCAAAAAGCATGGTACTGGAACAAAAACAGACACACGGATCAATGGAACAGAACTGAAAGCACACTCTATGGACAGCTAATCTTTGACAAAGGAGCCAAGCACATACAATAGAGAAAGGAAAGTCTCTTCAATAAATGGTGTTAGGAAAACTAGACAGCCACATGCAAAAGAATGAAAATAGACCATTATCTTACACCATACATAAAAATTAACTCAAAATGGATTAAAGACTTGAATTAAAGACCTGAAACCATAAAACTTATACAAGAAAATATAGGTAGTACACTCTTTGACATCGGTCTTAGCAGCATCTTTTTGAATACCATGTCTCCTCAGGCAAGGGAAACAAAAGAAAAATAAACAAACAGGTCTACATCAGACTAAAAAGCTTCTGCAAGGCAAAGGGAACCATGAACAAAATGAAAAGACAACCCACCAACTGGGAGAAAATATTTACTAGTTTTATATGTGACAAGGGATTAATTTCCAAAATATATAAAGAACTCATACAACTCAACAACAATAAAACAAACAACCTAATCAAAAAGTGGGCAGAAGATGTGAACAGACATTTTTCCAAAGAAGATATACTGATGGCTAACAGGCACATGAAAAGATGTTCAGCATCACTAATTTTTAGGAAAATGCAAATCAAAACTACAAAGATATCACCTCACACCTGTCAGAATGGCTGTAATTACAAAGACAAAAAAAATTAACAAATGTTGGAGAAGATGTGGAGAAAAGGGAACCCTCATACACTGCTGGTGGGAATGCAAAGTCTTGCAGCCACTATGGAAAATAGTAGAGATTTCTAAAAAAATTAATAGAAATATCATAAAATACAGCTATCCTACTACTTGGTCTTTGTCCAAAGAACATGAAATCAACAATTCGAAGAGATTGTGCACCCCTATGTTCATTGCAGCAATATTCACAATAGCCAAGAGGTGGAAGCAACCCAAGTGCCCATCAACTGATGCATGGATAAAGAAGATGCGGTTTATATATACAATGGAATACTCTAAATACAGCTCTAAAGAAAGACAAATCATTCCGTTTGCAACAACATGGATGGACCTTGAGGGTATTATGTTAAGCGAAATAAGCGAGACAGAGAAAGACAAACACTATATTATTTCTCTCATATGTGGAAGATAACACACAGATAAAGAGAACAGATTAGTAGTTACCAGAGTGGAAGGGGTTGGGAGGGTGGTCAAAAGGGGTAAAGGGGCACATATATATGGTGACTGATAAAATTTAGACTCTTGTTGGTGAGCACGATGCAGTCTATCAAAAATCTGATAAATAATAATGTACACCTGAAATTACTCAATGTTATAAACCAATATGACCTCAATAAAATAATTGGAAAAAAAAGAGTGTACTGTTTAATTTATACATATTTATAAGTTTTCCGAATTTCCATCTGTTATTGATTTCTGGTTTTGTTCCATTGTAGTCAGAGAAGATACTTTGTAGATTCCAATCTTTTTAAATTTATTGACTCCTGCCTGTGGCCTTATATATGGTCTAACCTGGCAAATGCTCCATGTGCACAAGACAAAAATGTGAATTTTGCTCTTGTTGCGTGAAGTGTTCTATACAAGCGACTCTAGTTGGTTTATGGTATTGCTCAGGCCCTCTGTTTCCTTGATGATCTTCTTTCTGGCTGTTCTATTCATTATTGAAAGTAGAGTAGTGAATTCTTCAGCTATTATTATAGAACTGTCTATTTCCCCCTTCACCTTCAATTCTATGAATATTTGCTTCATATATGTTGGGGCATCATGGTTAGGTGCACATATGTTTTTAATTATTATATTCTCTTGATGAATTGACCCTTTTATCAATACATAATGTCCTTTTTTGTCTCTTGTAACAATTTTGACCTAAAGTCTATTTCGTCTGATAGTAATACAGTTTCCCTAGCTGTCTTTGGTTGCTACTTGCATGGAATATCTTTTTCTATTCTTTCATTTTTGACCTATTTGGTTCTTCGCACCTAAAGGGAGTCTCTTGTAGACAGCCCTCAGTTGTATTTTAGAGGTTTTTAAATCCATTTTGCCATTCTATGTCTTTTTTTTTCTCTTTAAAGATTTTATTTTTCCTTTTTCTTCCCAAAGCCCCCCGGTACATAGTTGTGTATTTTTAGTTGTGGGTCCTTCTAGTTGTGGCATGTGGGACGCTGTCTCAGCATGGCCTAATGGGCAGTGCCATGTCCGTGCCCAGGATTCGAACCAGTGAAACCCGAGCCTGCGGAAGTGGAGTGCACAAACTTAACCACTTGGCCACGGGGCCAGCCCCCATTCTCTGCCTTCTAATTGGAGAGTTTAACTCATTTACATTTAAGTAATTAGTGATTATGAAGGACTTATTTATTCTATTTTGCTATTTGTTTTCTCTACGTCATATATAATTTGTTCTTCATTTCCTCCATTACTGCTCACTTTTGTGTTTAATTGATTTTTTGGAGTGTATCATTTTGATTCTCTTCTCACTTCCTTTTCTGTGTATTTTTACATTATTTTCATAGTGGGCTTCCTAGAACTACAATAAACATCTTAAACATAACAATCTACTGTGAATTAATGCTAACTTAACTTCAAAAGGATATAAAAACTTTGATCCTATATGACTCCATCCTTTCCCTTTTATCTTATTATCATCAAACTTACATCTTTATACATTGTATGCTCATTAACATAGATTTATAATTATTTCATGCATATCCTTTTAAATCTTATAGGAATATAAAGAGGAGTCGCAAACCGGAAATGCAATAATACTGGCTTTTATATTTACCTATGTGGTTACATTTACTAGTGTTCTTTATTTCTTCTTATGGCTCTGAGATACCACCTAGTATACTTTAATTTCAGCATAAAAGAAGGCCTTGCTTTGGCATTTCTTGTTGGGAAGATCTACTGAAAACAAACTCAGCTTTTGCTTATCTGAGAATGTCTTAACTTTTCCTTCATTTTTGAAGGATTGTTATGCCAGATCTAGAATTCTTGGTTGACATTTTTTTTCTTTCAGCACTTTAAATACATCATCCCACTGCTTTCTGACCTTCTTGGTTTCTAATGAGGAATCGGCTCTTAGTCTTACTAAGGATCTCTGTACATGACAAATCACTTCTCTCTCAGTCCTTTCAAGATTCTCTGTCTGTCTTGGTATGGAGCTCTTTGTGTTTATTTTACTTGGAGTTTGACAAGCTTCTTAGACATTTAGATTGATGTCTTCCACTAAATTTGGGAAGTTTTCGGCCATTCTTTCATGATGTGTTCTTTCTGCCTTTTCGCTCTCTCCTCTCCTGCTGGGATTCTCATTATGTGTGTACTGGTGTGCTTGATGGTGTCCCACAGTTCTCTCAGTTTCTGTTTTCTTCATTGTTTTTTCTTTCAGGTTTTCCAACTGGATAATTGTAATTAACTTATCTTCCTGTTCACTATTTTTCTTCTACTTGCTCGAATATGTTTTGGAAGCCCTTGAGTAATTTTTTTTCCCTTACTGTATCTTTCAGCTCAACAATTTCTATTTAGTTCTTTTTTATGATATCTATCTCTTTGGTTTTTTCCCCAAGAACAATGTTTTATTTCTTCCAGCTTTATTAAGATATAATTGGCATAAAACATTGTGTAAGTTAAAGGTGTACAACATGATGATTTGATATACACATATTGTGAAATGTTACCACAATAAGGTTAGTTAATACATTCTTTACCTCACATAATTATCATTTTGTTGTTATTGTTATGGTATAGCTCTTTATTGATATTCTCTGTTTGGTGAGATTATTCATCTAGTTTCCTTTAGTTCTTTGGCCATTGTTCCCTTTAGCTCTCAGAACATATTTTAAATAGCTGATGTAAAGTCTTTTTCTAGTAAGTCCAATGTCTGGGCTTCCTGAGGTATAGTTTCTCTTTTTCTCCCCCGTGAATGGCCGTATTTTCTTATTTCCTTATGTCCCTCATAATTTTTGTTGAAAACGACATTTTCAACATCAGAATGTGTTAACTCTGAAAATCAAATTCTCCTCCTTTCCCAAGGTTTGTTCTTGCTGCATGTTGTAGGTTGTAGTTTTTGCTTAGTGCATTTTCTAAACTGTCTTTGTAAAGACTGTATTCTTTTTCATGTCTCAACACTGAAGTTTCTGTTTCACTAGCTTAGTGGTCATCTAATGATTTGAGACTGATTTCCTTTAACACCTGGAGGCAAAAAAAGAAAATACTTTCTTGATCTTTGCAGCTTGCTTTGTGTTGGTACACTCCTTCAGCACTTAGCCAGTCTGTATACTACTCTGCCTTAGCCTTCACTTCCTGCTCCTATGAAGCATAATGACAGCCAGAGGTGAAAGCTTAGAGAACTCATATCTTTTCTGAGCATGCATCCTGTTCTGGGTATATCAAGCCTTTGCTTCCCAAAGTAAATCTCTTCTCAGCTCTTCCTCCCAGACTTCTGGCATATCCACTGTTTGCCACAACTGCAATGTTGTGCCCCAAGCAGCAGTAGCTTGTTCGTTTGTCTTTCCTTATTTTTGAGGAACACCCCATGCATAGCTGCTTTTCTACCCTGAGAGATTTCTGAGTTAGGTGAAACTAACACAAGCTCCTTACAGCATTCCTTCATGGAACCTACAGACAGGTCGAAACAAACACAATTTGTTGGGAAGAAGGTCTGCTCTGCTCTCTCTGTGACCAGTTACCCATGCTGGGAATACAGACTGCTGTCTTCAAGACTCTGCCACACCAAAGTCAGGGGATGGGGCAAGGCTGAAACACCACAGAGCTCTCCTACCACGCTGAAGTTGCCTTTTTCTTCATTCAGCATTCACTTAGTTGCTTTAAACCTTTGACTATTTTCCAGAGTTCCAACAAAGTTGATTCTGACAGTTTTTGCTCACTTTTTTCAGTGTTTCTGTGGAGGGATGGGCCCTCTGGGCTGTTTACTCTGCCATTTTTTTGTCTTGGCTATTTTGGACCCTTCACATTGCCATATAAATTTTAAAATAAGCATTTCAATCTTCAAACACAAAAATCTGCTGGAATTTTTATTGGAATTGATATGAAAATTGAGAGCTTTATAATATTGAATTTTAAAATCTATGAACAGGATACATCCTTTATTTTAGGTGTTCTCTAAGTTTTCTCAACAACGGTCTGTAGTTTTCAGTATATGTCTTGCACATCTTTTATTACATTTATTCATAATACTATCTTAATCTGAATTAACATTTGACAGAACTATCTAGCTAGTCACTATCAGGGAATTTCATCTTCCTTTCTCCTGGTAAGCTTTTGGGACTTGAATTTAATATGTATGATACCATAACAAAATGGCAATACTGGTACTTTAGTATTTATTTTGCATATTAGGAAAACATTGGTATTTTACACGAATGTGAGATAAAATGGTCACAAACATCCACATGCTGTCCTCACATGTTGTTACCAGAAAAAGGGCCAGGAATCAGGATTAGAGAGTATTTGTACTTCTGGCTTGAGCTTTTCCAAATAGAATGATTAGGGAAGAAAATTTTGATAAAAAGAGGTGAGGAGAGGTCAGCTTTGTGAGAATGAATTTGATCTTCACGAAAAAAAGGGAGGAAAAAGGAAGAAACCCAGCAACAAAAGAAGAGAAGTAGTTGGCTTTTCAGGGGTCCTTGAATTGGTCCTGGAAACCTGCCTCTTTTTTTCCCTTTTCTCCTCAAACTTCCTTACTAGTCTCTCTGTTTCCCTAAGGTTTCTCTACCTTAATTCTAAGAAGATTCCATGGGAGACCTTTGGAATTAGATGGAGGCCCAAATTGGTTCTAATGAAATTGCAGATAACTCATAAGAAAACATGTTCAGAGTTACTAATAACTTGGAAATTGGTAATTAAAACAAGACACCTTGGACGAATTTCAAAACTGGAAGAGGGTAAGAGTGGTAAGAACGTTTTTAAAGTAGTGCGTTCTTGTTCATTTAGAAATTTTCAAGTACCATGCAACTCTTTGGGTGTGACTCAGGAGACAAATGACTGACAAGATTTTCTTAAAGTACTGTAATAATACTATACTGAGAAGAATATTTTGCTGTTTCAGGACTTTAAAAATCTACCTTGTGAACTAATCATCCTTTAAAATTTCAATTCCTGTCACATAAGCCTCTCCCCCCCACCCCAATCCCCCCAAGCGATCACACCCTTCTCTGCACCCACGCTGTAACACATACTTTTCCACTAGCACATAGGATTGCACTTGTTTACATGTTTGTTTCCACCACAAAACAGCACGCTACTCAGGGGTAAACATCTTTTTTCTTTCTTCAATCAGTGAAAATTTATTGGGCATGTACTTACTTACATGTATGCATTTTAGAAAGTGAGCCAAAGACGAGTAAGACAATACCCCTGTTCCAAAGCAGCTTACAGTTTAGGAGAGAAACAGGGCAGTTATACGATAAAATAATACAGATCAGCATGCACCAAAGAAGAGAGGAAGGGTATATAACCTACACTGAGAGGTCAGGAAAGCTTCCCAGAAATTATAATGTTTGAGCTGTATTTGGAGGGGGAGAAAACATTTCGCTTATTTTATATGAAGATCATAAAAAGAACTTCAGACCCAAAGTTGTCTAGCTGCAGCTGGTGGCCACAGAGCCATGGCCAAGCATTATAAACTGGAAGGTTCAGATCAAATGGATTATTTCTGAGTCTGGATATTGGGTAGCTAACACATCTTAAGAGTTTTATTTCCAGCTGGAAGTCATCATTTACAAAGCACTCTCGGGGACCAGCCTGGTGGCATAGTGGTTAAGTTCGCATGCTTTGCTTTGGCAGCCTGGGGTTCGTAGGTTTGGATCCTGGGCGTGGACCTAGCACCGCTCATCAGGCCACGCTATGGCAGCATCCCACATGAAATAGAGGAAGACTGGCACAGATTTTAGCTCAGTGACAATCTTCCTCAAGCAAAAAGAGAAAGATTGGCAACAGATGTTAGCTCAGGGCCAATCTTCCTCAAGCAAACAGAGGAAGATTTGCAACAGACTAGCTCAGGGCCAATCTTTGCTGCCTGCCCCTCCCCCTCCCACACACACAAAAGGATACAAAGCACTCACTGGAATATACTAATCAGGGGCCAGCCCCACGGCTGAGTAGGTTAAAGTTCTGTGTGCTCTGCTTCAGCTGCCTGGGGGGTTCATGGGTTCGGATCCCAGGTGCAGACCTATTCCACTCGTCAGTCATGCTGTGTAGGCATTCCACGTACAAAGTAGGGGAAGATTAGCACAGATACCAGCTCGGGGTTAATCTTCCTCATGCAAAGAAAAAAAAAGGGGGGAATTGGCCAGGGATGTTAGCTCGGGGTGAATCTTCCTCACAAAGAAAAGAAAAAAAATAGAAATATACTAGTCATCACTGATTCTGCAGGCAGGGTTTATTTCAATGCCCCTAAATTGTCACCCACAAGAGCCTGAAGATCATGCTTCAACATTTCCACCACGAGTCCTACTCTATCCAGCTATACTCACATTTTCAGGACAATGACCAAATACAAAGTGGTGTCGGCGAGGATACGTCAACACGGAGTCGGGGCCGAGGCATTAGCATCTGTTTTAATTTTGAACTGTGGTACAATATACAGAAATTGACCATCTTTGCCATTTGTAAATGTACAGTTCAGTAGCGTTAAGTTCATCACACTATTGTGCAACCTCCAGAATTCTTTTCATCTTGCAAAATTGAAACTCTATATCCATTAAAAAATAACTCCCTATTCTCGCTTCTTTCAGCCCCTGGCAACCACCACTGTGTCTGTCTCTATGAATATGACTACCGTAGGCGCCTCCTATAAGTGCAATCATACAGTATTAGTCGTCTTTTGTGACTGGCTTATTTCATTCAGCATAACGTCCTCAAGGTTTATCCATGTGATAGTATGTGTCAGAATTTCCTTCATTCTAAAGCGGAGTAATATTCCCTTACATGTATATACCACGTTTTCTTTGTCCATTCACCTGTCGATGAACACTTGGGTTGCTTTTACTTTTTGCCTATTGTGAATAATGCTGTTATGAACGTAGGTGTACAAATATCTCTTTGAGATTCTGCTTCTAATTCTTTTGGATATGTACCCAGAAGAGGAATTGCTGGATCATATGGTAATTCTACTTTTAATTTTTTGAGGAATTGCCATACTATTTTCCATAGCAGCTGCACCATTTTATATTCCCACTACGCAGCAGTGCACGAGGGTTCCAATTTCTCTCTATCCTTGCCAACATTCAGTTTGTTCTTTTGATTGTAGCCATCCTAATGGGTGTGAGGTGGTATGCCACTGTGATTTTGATTTGTATTTATCTTATGATTGACAGTCATCAGTACTTTTTCCCCTAATTACGCCCAGGGAAAGTTGAGAGTGAAAGGAAGTACAAAGAGTTCTGAAGAGTAATCTCTAGGCTACTGCTGCTGTCTCCCCACCCAAATTCTACTTTCACGTATTAAAAGGAGTCAATCAAAACTCCTCCTTACTGCTAAAACCTGCATCACCCCTCCGGGCAAATGTCTCTAATTAGGATCCTTCTCCCAACAATTCAGATGTCAGGAAGCAACCAAGGCTGATTAACTGCGGTCAAGGTCCATTAACTGCGGGTTTTCGTTTCTCCAGGGAGTAATTTGAATCTCCAAGTGAACCTAATCCATAGGGAATATGCAGCAAAATGGGAAACCTGAAGGCATTTCCGTGGAATAACCTTCAGTAAATTGCTTCATCTCTTTAGGGCCAGTTTTCTTTAGCAGTCAAAATGAAGGGGCTGATTAAATGGCATCGAAGGTCCCTTGGGCTTTGACTTTCTATAATATTAGTATACTGTTACCATTGTTGATCTCATCCTTGTTCATAATTCGGCAGAACCCATTTAAATCAACATCTGATATTAACATATTGGTTCCAAGTGTATCCTTTCTAAAAAATATTTCAATGCATATTATTATACAATTAGCAGCTATAATGGCCCCCATAAGCATTTCACAGCTTCTTCAGAAATCTGACCACAAAACATCCTGCATTTCAGCTGATTTAACACCAAACCTGAATATCACGAATGATCTCTATTCAAAATGTAAATCCATCTTTAATATTTTGCATCATAGAACAGTAGTGCTGGAAGGGACACTGAGGTGATTTAGTACAATGCACTCACATTAGAATAAATAGGTACAGAGGGGTTCAGGCGACTGCCCTATGGTCACAAAGCTAGACAGAAAGAGTAAGGACTAAAATCTGTTTAAAAGCCAGATCTCTTTACATCCTGTCCAAAGTTTCTACTCCATGTTTGAAAATGTACTATTGCCCAGTCTCATAGAACTTATCATGTCTGGGTAACTGTTTCAAATCAACTATTTAGCAGCAAAAAGAAATTACTTACAGTGTTTACTGACTGGGACAGAAGCTAGATAACCATTGAAAACAGCCATTCATCGACTCATCTATCTTGGCTGTTTTGACTAAACTAATGAGTGACAACATTAGCGAAGGATAATCTACGAAAGCATGTATCTCCATCTAGAAATCCTTAAGGAAATTGGTCTATCAAATTCACTGTTGTTAGAGAGAAAGAACAACAACAAACATATGGGGTTTCATCAGACTAAAGAGCTTCTGCATGCAAAGGAAACCAGGAAGAAAACGAAAAGACAACCCACCAACTGGGAGAAAATATTGGCTGACCATATATCCAACAAGTGATTAATCTCCAAAATATATAAAGAACTCACATAATTCAAAAACAAAAAAATAACCTGATAAAAAAAATGGGCAGAGGATATGAACAGACATTTCTCCAAAGCAGATGGCCAACAGGCACACGAAAAGATGTTCAACATCACTAATCATCAGGAGAATGCAAATCAAAACTACACTAAGTATCACCTTACACCTGTCAGAATGGCTATAATCACCAAGACAAAAAAGAACAAATGTTGGAGAGTGTGTGGAGAAAAGGGAACCCTCATACACTGCTGGTGGGAATACAAACTGGTGCAGCAACTATGGAAAAACAGCATGAATATTTTTCAAAACATTAAAAATAGAAATAACACAGTATCCCACTACTGGGTATTTATCCAAAGAACATGAAATCGACAATTCAAAGAAACTTATGCACCCCTATGTTCACTGCAGCATTATTCACAACAGCCAAGATGTGGAAGCAACTCAAGCGCCCATCAACTGATGACTGGATAAAGAAGATGTGTTATATATATACAATGGAGTACTACTCAGCCATAAAAAAAAGACAAAATCATCCCACTTGCAACAACATGGATGGACCTTGAAGGTTTTATGTTAAGTGAAGTAAGCCAGGCAGAGAAAGATAAACACTGTATGATCCCATTCAAATATGGAAGACGAACAAACACATGCACAAAGAGAACTGCTTAGTGGTTACTGGGGGAAGGAGGCTGCGGGGTGGGCACAAAGGGTAAAGGGGTGCATATGTATGGTGACTGACAAAGAATAATGTACAACTGAAATTTCACGGTGTTGCAAACTATCATAACTTCAATAAAAAAAAGTCCAATATAAAACAGTGTTGCAATATACTCCCTCTTGTGTATGTCTATATAATAAATATCTCACGTGCTGTACTCATATAAAAAAAAAAATTAAGGGCTGGCCCCATGGACGAGTGGTTGAGTTCCTGCACACCGCTTCACTGGGCCAGGGTTTCACTGGTTCGGATCCTGGGCACAGACATGGCACCGTTCATCAAGCCATGCTGGGGCAGTGTCCCATATAGCACAACCAGAAGGACCTACAACTACAATGTACAACTATGTACTGGGGGGCTTTGGGGAGAAGAAAAAAAACAGATTGGCAACAGATGTTAGCTCACCTGCCAATCCTAAGAAAAAAAAAATCAGCACATGAAATCAACAACACATAAAAAGAATTATACACCATGACCAGCTAGGATTTATCACAAGTATGCAAGGCTGGTTCAACACTCAAAAGTTAATTAATGTTATCCATCACATCAATAGGCTAAAAAAAACCCCACATGATCATTTCAATAGGTTCAGGAAAAGCATTTGACAAAATCTAAACCTATTCATGATAAAAACTCTCAGTAAACAAGGAGTAGACAGGAACTTGCTCAACTTGATAAAGAATATCTACAAAAATCCTACAGCTAACATCATACTCAATGATGAGAAACTCAAAGCTATCCCACTAAGATGAGGTATGGGGATGTCCCCTCTCATTACTGCTTTTCAACATCGTACTGGAATTTCTAGTTAATGCAATAAGACAAGAAAAGGAAATAAAAAGCATATAGATTGGGAAGGAAGAAATAAAGCTGTTTTTGTTCACAAATAACATGATCACCTATTTAGAAGATCTGAAAAAATAAACTAAGATAACTCCTGAAACTAACAAGGGATTACCGCAAGGTTGCAGGATACAAGGTTAATATACGAAAGTCAACTGCTTTCTTATATACCAGCAATGAACAAGAGAAATTTGAAATTAAAAACACATCATTTACATTACCATCCTCAAAAATGAAATGCTTAGATATAAATTCGGGAAAACATGTACAAGATATATACGTGGAAAACTACAAAACTGTGATGAAAGAAATCAAAGAACTAAAGAAATGCAGAGACACTCCATGTTCATGGAGAAGACTCAATATTGTCAAGATCCCAGTTCTTCCTAACTTCATCTATAGATTCAGTGCTATCCCAATCAAAATCCGAGCAAGCAATTTTGTGGGTATTGACAAACTGATGCTAAAGTTTATATGAAGAGGCAAACCCAGAACAGCAAAAAGACAACATTGAAGGAGAACAAAGTTGGAGGACTGACACTACCCAACTTCGGGCTACAAGTAATCAAGACAGTGTGGGATTGGCAAAGAAAAGACGAACAGATCAATGGAAAGGAATGGAGAGCCCAGAAATAGACCCACATAAATACAGCCAAGTGATATTTGACAAAAAAGAAAAGGCAGTTAAATGCAAAAAGGATAGTCATCTCAACAAATGGTGTCAAAACAACTGGACATCCATGAGTAAAGAAACAAACAAAAAACACCTAATCTAGACATGGATCTTACACTTTTCTCAAAAATTAACTCAAAATGGATCATAGACCTAAATGAAAAAGGGAAAAATATAAAACTCCTAGAAGATAACATAGGAGAAAACCCAGATGACTTTGGGTACAGTGATGACTTTTTAGATAAAACACCAAAGACACAACCCATGACAGACATAATTGATAAGTTGTACTTAATTACAAATTTCCGCTCTGTGAAAGACAAAGTCAAGAGAGCAAGATGACAAGCCACAGGATGGGAGAAAAAATTTGCAAAAGACATTTCTGATGAATGATTATTATCTAAAATATAAAAAGAACTCTTAAAACTCAACAATAAGAGAACAATCTGATTTAAAAAGCGACCCAATGGGGGCTGGCCCTGTGGCCTAGTGGTTGAGTTCAGTGTGCCTCGCTTCAGCGGCCCGTGTTCCCGGGTACAGACTTACACCACTCGTCAGACATGCTGTGGCGGTAACCCACATATAAAATAGAGGAATATTGGGGCCCAGCTCCGTGGCACAGCGGTTAAGTTCACACATTCTGCATCAGTGGCCCAGGGTTCACTGGTTCAGATCCTGGGTGCGGACCTATGCACTGCTTATCAAGCCACGCTGTGGCAGGCGTCTCACATATACAGAGGAAGATAGGCACGAATGTTAGCTCAGGGCCAATCTTCCCCAGCAAAAGGGGGAGGATTGGTGGCAGATGCTAGCTCAGAGCTAATCTTCCTTAAAAAAACAAAAATTGAGGAAGATTGGCACAGATGTTAGCTCAGGGCTCATCTTCCTCAGCAAAAGACCCCACCCCGCACAAGACCCTAACAGACGTCTCACCAAAGAAGATATACAGATCGCAAATAAGCATTTGAAAAGATGCTCCACATCATAATTCATCAGGGAAATGTAGATCAGAACGAGATACCACTAAACACCTATTAGAATGGCCAAATAGCAGAACACTGACAACAGCCAATGCTGAGGATGTGGAGCAACAGGAACTCTCATTCTTTGCTGCTGGGAGTGCAAAATGATACAGCAACTCTGGAAGATATTTTGGCAGTTTCTTACAAATCTAAACATACGCTTACCATATGATCCAGCAATCGTGCCCCTTGATATTTACTCAAAGGAGATGAAAACTTACATCTGCACAAAAACCTGCACACCGATGTTTACAGCAGCTTTACTCATAATTGCCAAAACTTGGAAGCAACCAAGATGTCCCTCAGTATGTGGATGGATAAAGAAACTCTGGTACATCTAGACAATGGAATATTATTCAGCATTTAAAAGAAATGAGCTATCAAGCCCTGAAAAGACATGGAGGAACTTTAAATGCGTATTACTAAGTGAAATAAGTCAATCTGAAAAGTCTACATACTGTATGATTCCCACTAAATGGCATTCTGGAAAAGGCAAAACTGGAGACAGTAAAAAGATCAGTGATTACCAAAGATTAGAGGGGAGGGATGAATTAGTAGAGTACAGAGGATTTTCACTGCAGTAAAAATACTCTTTGTGATACTGTGTTAACAGATACATGTCATTATACATTTGCCCAAACCAGTAGAATGTATATGACCAAGAGTGAACTGTAATGTAAACTATGTACCTTGGGTGATTATCATGAGTCAATGTAGGTTCATCAACTGTAACAAATGTAGCACCCTGGTTGGGGATGCTGCTAAAACGGGAGGCTCTCCATGTGTAAGGGCAGGGAGTATATGGGAAATCTATCTACCCCTCAATTCTGCTGTGAACCTGTAAAATGCTCTAAAAAAAATAGTCTTAATTAAAAAAAATACAAGTGAGAGAGGTCATGATTGACAGAGCGGGTGAGTACGGGATCCAGGGCACAGAAAAAGGCTTAAGCTTTGGACAAGATCAAGGAGCTTTTCCACTAAGACAAGAAGCAAGGGGGTAAAGACAGGTGCCTAGCTATACTAAGAACTTCAATATTACATAATGGTGGCATAATGGCGGGATTTATGCTGTGATTTACAAAGTTACTTGATAAACTGTACACTTCAAAATGGCTAAATGGGGCCGGCTGCGTGGCCGAGTAGTTAAGATCGCGCGCTCCGCTGCGGTGGCCCAGGGTTTGGATTCTGGGTGTGGACATGGCACCGCTCGTCAGGCCACGTCCCACATCCCACAACTAGAAGGACCTGCAACTAAGATATACAACTATGTACTAGGGTGGGTTTGGGAAATAAGGCAGAAAAGAAAAAGAAAAAAAATTGCCAACAGTTAGCCCAGGTGCCAATCCTTAACAAAAAAAAGAAAGATTGGCAACAGTTGTTAGCCTAGGTGCCAATCTTTAAAAAAAAACACAAATAGCTAAAATGGTAATTTTTATGTCTATTTTACCACAATAAAAAACATATATAAAATTACTTGATTACTACCCAATTTCCATATTCTAAAAGGTTAGCGCTGACCATTACATTTCATGGTTAGCTCAAGTTTAGTTTCTATTTCACTAACTATTCTAGATTTTACATAAAACAAGTCCTATTTAACTTCTTGTGGCCATGGGAAAAGATGTATTCCACTTTATCCAGTTTACCTATTCCTACTTAATAGAATAAACCAAAGATCTTACCATCTGAAATACATCAGAACCTTCATCAAAATCCACCATACCAAAAAATATCCTGTTGGTAAATGCACTGGAGTATCGCCAGGAGTTTGCCAGGATCTGCAATTCTTCATCAGCTTGCCTGGATGCAATATGATTTTTGAAGATAACGTATAAAACATTTTTAAAAGCAATCTAGTTCATCAGCAGGAAAACAGATTCAAAGAAACAAGAGCAGTTTTTACAATGGGGTAAATATTAAAAAAAAAAAAAGACAAGCAAATCAGGCACTACTGAGAGGGTTAGGACAAACCTTGGAAAACACTGCCATTGTTTTGGCACAAAAGAAGCCTAATCCCAACTGTTGGGGATTTCAACAGAAAGTAATTACCTGCCTCCGCTTCATAGTTTGTGCCTGTTTTCTTAAAGCTCTTTCAGTAGTCGCTGGAAAAATCCAGCTAATAGTCTCTACAACAATTTTTTTTTAATTAAGAGTATGATAGCTAACAACCTTGTGAAGTCTACAACAATTTTAATACCCTAAATTACTTCTAGGAGTTCAAAGACAAGAGAAAAGTATTTCTCCAGAGAAAGCAGACGATAATATTAATCCACTAAAAAAATCTAAAGTACAAAATGCTACTTAGTAAATAAAAATACAGCCGGATGAATTACTAGGGTAAAAGATAAGAAGAATCTAGGGAATTGAGATTAATTGAAATCTCAAGTCATGTTTGACTTTTCCTTTATCACCCGCATGCTTTCAGTTTCCAAGATCTGATAATTCTTCATTTGTGATTATTTTTTAACTCCATCCCCTCCCATTTATTTTCATTGCTATCATCTAAAGTCAGATCCTTAATACCTGACATTAGAATATTAAAATACCAGCTCTAGTTTCTCCCCCTCCAATCTTTCTTACACAGTCTTCCTAAATTACCACATTTTGAAACTCTTGAAAGATAGCGCCTTAGAGGGTGGTGGCCTCAATGATCACTGGTCTATCTTCCAACCTTGACGGTCTAACGAGCTCTGGGCGGGGAGGGGCAGCAGGAACCAGGGGGCAGACTGATGGGAACCGACTGGCTGAGGTTTTCTGATGGAGCCAGGAGGATGAGAGTAAGAGGCCGGGGTAGGGCCGGATGCAGAGAGCAGCAGCTAAGGTTATTGGCAACAGCCCTGGGGTCTCCCTCCTCCTCTTTTCAAGAGCAGTTTCTTCCTGAAAGATCCCAGGAGGTAGAAGGCCGGCCTGATCTCTCCCAGCACAAACAACCCCACTCATTATTTCAGAAATTACCGTTCCAGCTGTGCCCTGCAAGACTCGGGTCTGCGTCAAAATCCACAATTAAACTGCGAATACAACGAAAGGAGTAAAGTACTTCAAATTTCTGACAACCTCTCTTGAATCCAATTAATAATCAACAGACTTTTTTTAATTTTTAACAGATTCAACTCCAATATGCAGATTTCACTCTAGTTTATCTAAGCTTAAGAATCAGAAAACAGGCCCGATGAGGTGTAAATACCCAATTTACCAATTTTGGCAGTCGCTTGGAGTAACCATGAATCTCTCTCAGAACAGCCCTTGCCAAGCCCAGAAACTTCCTAAACCCAAGTTCCCTATTCGGTAGGCAATTTCTATCTTTTAAGTAGTAAGAGAAAAAAGTTGAATAAGACCATTCCTTGCTTTCCACGACAGCCTGGTGAGGGTGGTAAGCCAGGGATCCCTAGTCCCAATTCATAGAAAAGGAAATGAAACTATACAAAGGGACTTGTTCAAGGTCGTGCAGCTGAAAGTGACAGCAAGATTAGAAGCAAAGTCTCCTGACTCCTGGTCCAGGACCCTCATCAGCACATAAACTGCTTCCCAGAAAAAGGCGTCCAGTCAAGAAGAGAGAACCTCCCTTAAAGCCCATCCCCCACCCCAGAACACTCACCAGGAAACTGAGTTCCACCCTTTCCCAAGCTGACCTGGCCCTTCTGCCCTGACAATCTATGACTTTGCAGCCTTGAGTGTTTGGTTAAGCTTTTGGTTTTAGATAAAAGGGGTCTTTCGCTGGCTGCTGGGAACCTGACCTCAGAGGAAGACACCACATCCCAGGCCACAACCCCTGCCCTGCCACCCGACTCCGCTCTGCCATGTAAACAAGTCAAACCCTGGGAGCGCTTAAGCACCATGAAAAACAGCCAGGCGCGGCACTTCAGAGCAATGTTTTCCATCTCGGGGGTTCTTCTGCAAAGGGACGGCGACACCTGGGTCACACCGGGCTGGAATGCGAAAGGAGCTCCCCTGCTCTCGTTCGGGGAGGGGAGGGAAAGCTCTTAGAGGATGGAGGCTGGGCAGGACGGCGAGGAGGGGCCACAGACGCCTCCTGAAGAGACGGAGACGAGGCTGGGTCAGGGAGGCAAGGACCCCGCACGTCCGAAAGCCCTGCCCGTGCTCCGGAGAACCCTGGGCGCCGGGAGCGCAGGCGACCGCTGAGGGCCCCAAGGGCCACTGGGGACCGCAGCCCAACTTCCCAGGCCGCTGTCACCCACACAAAGCCCTCCTCTCCGAAGCCACTCCAGGGACGGGCCCAGGACTCGGCGTCGTTGGAGGCGGCGGCTCTGACGCCGACCCGGGAGCTCCGGGACGGGACCCAGCCCTCTCCCGACAGCGCGGGCCAGGCAAGGGGCCCGGCCCTCCGACCCCGTGTCCCCACTCCGCGCCCGGCGGGGAGGAGCCCCAGCCCCCCGCCGACAGCGGGCCCCCCAGCCGAAGTTCGAAGGCCGGACGCTCGTGCCAGCCTTCGGGACCCTGCCCCGCTCTCCGGCCGCCGACGGCGACCACGACGGGGAAGAGGGCGGCTGCGCCAGACCAGAGGGGCGCCCACGGGCCACCGCACAGTCCTCCGGCCTCAGCCGCCCCGGGCGGACGAGTCCGAGCCCGGCCCCAAGACAGACGCCGGGGTCCTGACAGCGGCGGGCCCCTCCCGAGCCCTGTGTCCCCTCCGCGGAGAAGCAGGCACGTTGGAGTCACGGCACCCCCGGCACGACTCACGCGGCGGCCGGGCCGCGGGGAGCGGGAGGAGGCGCCCCGCGGAAAACGGAGCGCCTCCCTTTGTCCCGCGCCGCCCGCGCGCTCCCCGCCGCGCCGCGCCCCGGACCCCGCACAGCCCCCGCCGGCCGGCGCACCCGCGCCCGCGAGGCCCGCGCGGCCCGCTCACCTGCATCAGGTCCTTGTCGTTGAGCAGATGGGACTCGCGCGGCTTGAAGCAGTTCTGACACTTGCTCTTGTTGAAGATGTTGGCCTGGAACTTCCTGCACGGGTTCTCCTTGGCCGCCGACATGGTCGCGCGGCGGCGGCGCCGGCCCCGAGACCTCGCCAGGCCGGGCGCGCTGCGCGGCGGACGACGGGCGGCGCGGCGGCAGCATCCACGGCGGCGGGCGGGCCGCTCAGCGCGGGCGCCGCCGCATGCCCCGCGGCCGGCCGCCTCTCACCGTGCCGCGCGGCGGTCGGGCCTCGCGGGCGCCGGAACGCGGGCGCCTCCCCTTGCGTGGCGGCCCCGGGCGTGGGCCTCACAGAGCGCGAGGTCCCCGCCGCCCGCCCGCACGGCCGCCGAGCGCCCGCCGCAGGCCCATGGACGCGGCCCGCCCCCGGCGCCGGGTCGTGCCGCTCCGGGTCGGCGCCGCCGCCGCTGCCCTGGGCGCCGCGCGGCCGCAGCATATGGGAGCGGGACTGCAGGCGCGCTCCTGGAGGCGCGGGGCGGGGCGGGGCGGGGCCGCGGCCGGGCGACCGGCGGCCCTGCCGGCCTATGGCAGCGGCTCGCCCTGCTAACAAAGGGAGGCCTCTGCCAATGGGAGCTGGGGGCGGGACGAAGGGCCCCCGGGCCCAAGGTAACTTGTGCAGGCGCAGGAAGGTGGGGGCGCGGCCATGGGACGTTCAGGTGTGGCGGACTGGCGCCCAGGCCGCCGAGCCCCTGACCGCTGCGGGGTCGGAGCGGGGGCCTGTCGGGGGCTTGCGGGGGGCTGGGGCTTGCGGGGGCGGGGCAGACCTCCGGCCGGCTCTCCGCAAACCTGGCTTCCAGCCTGGTCTTCCTGCGCCCATTCTGGACACCCGGGCCCAGCTCCGAGCTCTTGTTTTAACACCTACTATGCACCAGGCTGGGACTGCAAGAGGCAGGCAACACAGGCGGCCAGCTGGACCACTCCCTCCCTGGCCCCCCCATCTGCACCAGGGCCTGGAGGATAGCCAGCTGGCCAGGGCAGGGAAAGGCTGCCGCTCTTCCGGCCTGCAGCCCTGCATGTGGCCAGGCTGGGTTGTGGAGGTTTCTTTGGAGCCCGCATGCCTGAGTTCTGACCCTCTGGTTCACCAGGTCACTGTAGGGGCCGTCTCTCTGCATGCGTGTATGCATTTGTGCATGAAAGTTATAGATATAGCATCTCCTTGGCTGTCAGTGTCCGTGCATGTCCAGGTGGGGTCTGGCTGCCTTTGAGAGTGAATAGAGGCATGGCCACGTTATGCATCTACGTGCATAGTGACCTGTTTATCCGTGGGTCCATGACGTGTGAGTGTGCGTGTGGGTTGTACGGAGGCGTACGTCTGTGTGTCTGCTGTGTATGTGTGAGACGGTGCCGCCTGTCTGTGTGTGTCTGTGGGTAGCTGCGCTATCCAGCTGCCCTGATACCTGCATGTCCATGTTTCTGTGGGATTGCCTATGTATTTACACTGTGTGTGTGTGTCTGTCTGTCTTCTCTGCCTGATTGAGTTGTGTTTGCTTGCATGTCTGTTGTATGTATGAGCATCTCGGTGCGTCCATGCCTGTGTGTGAGTGTATGTCAGTTTCTGTAGCTGTGTGTTGTGTCTGACTGAGTGTATATATGTGTGCATGCATGTGAGTGTGTGAGTTGGATGCTGGAGGTCAGGGTTCAAATCTCTCACAATCAGCACCAGCTTCTCAGTTCCCTCTGCCCGTCCCCATAAGACGTACATAAGGTCCAAGCAGCCCCTGCCAGCCTGCTCTGGGGTGCGAAGGGCAAGGGCAGGCTGGCTGCAGGGTCCAGGCTTGGAGGGCCCTGGAGTCCACTCTTGGTGCACTCACACATTGCAGCTGCCAGCCTGCCCTGGCCTGGCTCCTAGGGGCCCCTTGCCCTGACCAGCTGGAGAGTCTGTGATCCGGGACACGGCCCCCACAGCCCGCCACCCCTTCGTCATCTGCCACGAGTGCTGCCTGAGGCCATTTGCTCATGGGCCTGATGTGATCACTCCCCACACACAGCCTGTCTGGTCGCCCTTCCTGTGAGGTGGCTGGGGGGCCCAGGGGTGCCATGGGGAGTTGAGGAGATGCGTAAATGAAGGGCATCTTGGGCAGAAGAAAAGGAGCAGGATGCCTCAGAGCCTCAGGACCAGAGGGGCCCTTGGAGACCCTCAGCTCCAGCCCTTTGTTTTATAGATAAAGACACTGGGCCCAGAGAGGGCAAGATCCTGACCTGAGGTCACACTGCAAGTCCCTAGCAGAGCTAGCATTCCGGGGGCCTGCCCCATGGCACGGCGGTTAAGTTCGCACGTTCCGCTCCGGCGGCCCAGGGTTTGCCGGTTTGGATCCTGGCTGCGGACATGACACCGCTTGGCAAGCCATGCTGTGGTAGGCGTCCCACATATGAAGTAGAGGAAGATGGGCACAGATGTGAGCTCAGGGCCAGTCTTCCTCAGCAAAAAGAGGAGGATTGGCAGCAGATATTAGCTCAGGGCAAATCTTCCTCCAAAAAAAAAAAGGAACTAGCATTCCCTTCAGAGAGCTGGGTAGCTCCAGAGTTCATGGCCCGGACCATAGGAGTCCTTCATTCATTCAATAAATGTGTATTGAGCACCTCCTATGGCCAGGCCCAGTCTGAGCCTGGGGACACAGCAGTGGACAAGACAGACACATTCCTGACCCTCATGGAGCGTACACTGTGGTCAGAGAGACAGACAATAGACAAAGAGAGAAGATAAGGTCAAATCGTGCTAAGGGAGAGGAAGGGAAAGTGCACCTCCAGAAGCCTTGGAGTTGCGCTGTTCAGTACGGCAGCGACCAGCCACATTTAAGTTTCAATTAAGTAAAATTAAAGATTCCTTGGCCTCAGTGGCCACATTTCAGGTGCTTGTAAGCCACATGGGGTTGGTGGGTACTGTACTAGGCAGCAGAGAGAGGACATTTCTGTCATCGCGAAAAGTCCGACTAGACAGTGCCCATCTGGAGAGTGAAGAGAGGCTGGGGCGTTCCGACGGCTGAGGGCGCTGCCCTCTGAGCTGCCCAGTCCCATTGGGCAGGCCACAGGGCAACGTTCCAGGAGCGAACGGCAGGTGCAGAGTCTGTGAGCTAGGACTGAGCATGGTGTGCTCAAGGGACAGTGAGGGGAGAGGACAAAGAGACGGGACTGGGAGGTCAACAGGGGCCTCTGGGGCCTTGATAAGGAGTTTCTGCTCTATTTCAAGTTTATCAGGAAGCCGTGGGTGGTGATTTAAGCAGAGGAGTGACATGGTTTTTAAAATATGTGGAGAATGGATTCACAGTGGGGCAAGAGTGGAAGGAGGGAGACCTAGTGAGAATGCCATTGTGTCACAGAGAGGAAAGTGACTGTGATTCAGGTGATAAGGGGAGGGGGGAGAGCCAGTTATATTCAGGGTTCCGGGTCAAGCCATACCTGAAGCTAAGATTTGCTTAGCTCCCTCTTTCTCTCCTCTTAGTTCCTGGGCACTGACCTGAACACCCTCATTAGTACCACCTACCTATTTCCCCCTCCCCCACAGGCTGCCTGAAACCCCTCCAGTTCCTGAATGCAGCACTCAGGCTAGTTCCCCAGGCTACACTCAGTGTCCTGGGTCCAGTTTTTTTCCAAGGGCTTTGCCCGTCTTACTGTGTCCCGGGACTGATAAGATAGGCCCATCTTGTTGTCTGGGGTCCGTGGGAAGATGCTTTAGGTCACGTGGTATTTCATTAACGTTCTCCACCATGATGGTTATCTCAGAGCTGGCGAGGAGGAGGCAGGAAGAACCAGCTTGTTCTGGGTCCAGGGCGCCCTGGAAGAGAAGGCTTAGGCTTCAGATGTGACAGGAGGAACTTTGGTTTGGTCTTAGGAAGAACCTGTTCTCTAAGGAAAGCTGATGGCATAGCTGTGTATTACCAGCGTGGGGGACCCTCCAGAACGTCCTAAGAATGGGACAGGTGGCCCGTTCCCCGGAGTGGTGCTGCAGGAGCCTGCTGTCTGTTCCTCACACACTCCAAGCTCTTCCCCTCCCAGCACCTGCCCTTGTCCTCCTCTCTGCCTGGAGCCTCCTTCACCCAGGACCCCTCTCTGGCCCGATCGGCATTCCCACTCTGAAATCTCACTTGTCTCCTGTATTGGAATGTGAGGTCCGTGAGGACAAAGCTGTAGTTTATCTTGTTTCCTTCTGCGACCCCATGTGTGAAACTGTGCCTGGCGAGTGGTAGAGGCTGCCACGAGGTTTCCGGAGTGAGCAGATGCTCAGGTGAGCATCAGCTGGCAGCCGCCATTCACACAGAGCCTGGTGTGCACCGCATGCCTCACTGCACACTCTCACTGCACCCCTCTGTGCCCCCCGCCCAGGAAAGGGTTCGAACTCCTGTTGGCTGGATCCAGGCTGGATCCAGAAACTGAGGCTGGGAGAGGTGAGGTCTTCCGCCCGAGGTTCCACAGGCAGTTTGCAGCAGGCCAGCCTGGAGGGGTCACAGGAGGACAGAGGTCGGGCGAGGCTGAGGGCACACTGCCTTTCCTCATGACAGCTCTCAAGTCATGCTCAGGCCTCTGCTTACTGCCCGTGGTCCTCAGGCACCCCCCCCACCCGGCCCACACTGCCTGAGGGCACCTGCTGGCGTTGCTCAGTGCCCGGCCCTGCCGCTCAGAGCCACACAGCTAAGGGAAGAGGCACGGCTGAAAATCATGCCCACTGCGGCCTCAGCAGGGCCCTGCTGGCGGAGGGAGGCCGGGCACGTGCGTGGCTCCGTGGTCACAGAGCAGGCAGACCTGCCCTCCGGGGGCTCTTGGCCACACCCTGGGCTTACATCAGCTGGGTGCCGCTGCAGCCTCTCCAAAGAATGCAGCTCATTGTTAGCGCTCCGCCAGGATTCCTTCCCCAACAGTCCCACCCGGAGGCGGGACTGTCCAGGCTGAGAGGGTGGCTGGAGGAGGTGTTGGAGGGAAGCTGGCCCCCTCCTCCCCACGACAATGGTCTGGGCGGCTCGCGGAGTAAGGACCAGAGTCCCCATCACTATCTGACCTTTTGACCACACATAAATATGACTTCTATAATGAGAGTGGAAAAGCAATACATGCTATAAAAATGACATCTTTAACATTCGCTCAACCCGGGACTATTCTAGTCACTACCTCATTTAATCCTCACAACAACTCTCTGAGGGGAGAGTGTTGCCAACACCCCCATTTTGCAGATGGGGAAACTGAGGCCCAGGTAACTTGTCAAAGTTCACAGAACTAGTGAGCAAGGGAGCCAGCACTCACAGCCAGCGTGGCCCCAGATCCTCCTTGCTCTTAAGCAGTACTCCAAACAGCTCTCAGAATCACGGTGCACACCAGATCTCGCCCTGAACCACGTGGCACGGCGGAGGGTACAGGGCATTTGAAGGATGAGTTCCAACTCCGTTCCACTCTTGCTTGTGACCTTGGGCAAGTCGCTTACCCTCACTAGGTCTCATTTCCTCCTCTGTAAAGGGAGGGGTCCTGATACCTACAGCCCCAGCACCAGTGGGCCATTCGTTGTGAGAGTGAGATGAAAGCCTGGAGGCAAACTGTCATGTATTCTGTCCCAGTGAGGAGCACCTGTGGCCCCTAGAGCCTGATTTGCAGGGTGATTATTGGTGCGGGATCCTCATCTCTCCTTGACTGTAAGCTCCCTGTATGTAAGAGACCACATCAAAATCACCTAGCCTCCCACAGGGCCTGGCCTGGAGTGACTGCGTGACTCAGCACGCCACGCGGGCTAAAAGCGCCAGCTGTGGCTGGGGCGAGCACTTTGGGAAACAGTTTGGTAGAACCTACTGAAACTAGAGAGACGTGCACCCGGAGACTGAGTCATCCCGCTCCTGGGCATCAGCCCCACAGAAATGGGCATGAATGGCCACCAGGAGAGATGTACACAAATGTTCATAGTGGCTTTATTTGTGACAGCCAAGAACTGGAAACAGGGAAATCAGTATCACACACACGTTCCCACTCAATGTTGGAAAACACACTGCTGATACATGCAACAGCATGGACGAAGCTGGGAGGCGGCGTCGAGTGCAAGAAGCTGGACACAAAAGAGAACGCATAATGTGAATCCATCAGCAAGAATTTCAAGAAGAGACAAATGACTGCATGGTGGTAAAAGTCAGACTAGCGGCTGCCTCTGGCAGAGGACGGCGTCGCCTGGGGACGGGCACAGGACAGTCTGCTGGGCTGCTGGACATGCGCTGTATCTTGATCAGTGTGGTGGTCACATGTGTGTGTGCATGTGTTCATAGCAGTACACTTACAATTTATGCACTTTATGGTCTGGGAGTTATATACAATTTTTTTTTTTTTGAGGAAGATTAGCCCTAAGCTAACATCTGCTGCCAATCCTCCTCTTTTTGCTGAGGAAGACTGGCCCTGAGCTCACATCCGTGCCCATCTTCCTCTACTTTATATGTGGGACGCCTACCACAGCGTGACTTGCTGAGCAGTGCCATGTCCGCAGCCAGGATCCGAACCGGCGAACCTGGGGCCGCCGAAGCAGAATGTGCGAACTTTACCGCTGTGCCACCGGGCTGGCCCCTATACACAATTTTTTAAAAAATTAATAACTCTGAAAAAAGATTACAGGCTCAGGAGCCCGGGGTGAATCTTACTGCTACTTTCAAGCCGGGTGGCCTTGGTGAGGCATCTTCCCTGCCTTGCCGGGCCACAGTCTCTCGGTGTGGCAATGACATCCGCCCTGTAACAGTGGGGTCTCCAAGGGTGGAATGGGGCATAAAGCACTGGCCCAGTGCCAAGCCTAGAGCAAGTGTACAGTGTGGTAGCTGTTATCAATAGTGAAAGATTTACGTCCCGAGCTGTGAGACCTAGATTCCTCAAATATTTGCTAAATGCTCCATGAGCCGGACGCTGGGCTGGGCTGTGCGGGCAGAGCAGACTCAGCACTTCCTTTCATGAGCTGACATTCTGGTTCCTTCACTCAGTCAACACACATACACCGTGACTTGCCCCAAACTGCACAGCTGATAAATGTTTTGGCCAGGACCCAAGGCTGGCTCTTCCGGCTGTTTGAAAGGTGCCTACAGACCTCTGGGCCCCTGCCCAGCCAGTGGCCCTGGGTGCCTGTCGCCACGAGAGGGGCGGATGCAAGTGCTGGGAGTGAGTACCAATGAGAGAGCTGAGTTGGCGAGGGAATCTGTAGCTTCCTTGCCTCGCGGTGGGAAAACCGAGGGGCTTCCCATCGTCTTTTCAGGGTCCCCTGAGGGAGTGAGCCAGTGGCAATCTACTCACTCTTACACATGGTATTGGCCTCCCTTCCTCCTTCCCCCATCTGCTTCCTCACACTCCTATCAGTGCTTCTGGGCGTCATCCCCCCAAAGACGACTCGTCTCCAAATCCTTGTCTCAGAGTCTGCTTTTAGGGAGACCCACCTGAGAAAGCTGGCCATTGACCATCTGATGGGGAACCAGAGGAAGATGGCCTCTGGCTGGGGGTGTGGACCCAGCTGCCCTCCAGGACAGCTAGCCAGGAAGCCTGCTCTCTTTCAGGAAGGTTCTGCAGAGGGCAGAGAGCCTTGCGTGGCCTCGGCCATGACCTGGTTACCCTCCCCAGTCCTGAGTCCATTGGCGGCCACAGTCACCTAGGGAAGGAGGGCTAGCTTCCAGCAGGACAGCATGGTTGGTCCTGGCCCCTGGGAGATGGGACCCACTCACCTGGGGGATGGAGTCAGGTGTGCCCCAGGTGCAGTGCATGTCTAGGGCACCGCTTAGAGAAGAGGATGCCTCAGGCACCCCTGCTGTCCCCGCCTGCTCTGAGCACCCGAAACACCTAGCTCTGGCCCCACGGGGCTCTGCCCCTGCTCCTGCCAGCTACCCAGCCCTGAGGCTGAGTGGCCTTCCATGATGGTCTCTGAGGCTGGGTTTTGATTTCTGCCCCACGCTTCCTGTCTGTACTCTGCTTCTAAGGCCTCTGGGGCTCTCTGACCTTTGCAGGGCCGGGTGTGCTCTACTGGAGTTTGGTACTGGCATCACAGGGTGCGGGGTGGTGTCAGATCAGGCGTCTGGGGTGAGGGTGGCAGAGCCCCTCGGAGGCCCGGGGAGCTGCTGCAGCCTGGATCCAATGGTCAGGGAGGCTTCAAGTCTATCCTCCTTGCCGTGAGCCCTCCCAAACTCTGCATCAGTAACCACAGTAACAGGAACAATAATAACGTCTCCTTATCTGGAGGTGGGGTAGCTACAGAGGTGACCAGGTCACAGTGAGGTCATTAGGGTGGGCCTAAGCAACATGACCAGTGTCCTTATAAAAAGGGGAAATCTTGGTACAGAGTCAGAGATGCACAAAGGGAAGACGATGTGAAGAGTCACAGGGAGACGATGGCAGCATGCAAATGACAGAGAGAGGCCTGGAGCAGCTCTTCCCCCACGGCCCCCACCCACACCTTGGTCTTGGACTTCTGGCCCCCAGAGCTGGAGACGGGAAGCTGGTCTTTTCAGCCCCTGTCTGCTGTGCTTTGTTACAGCAGCTCAGCAAGCTCACATGCAACTTTGTTGAGATATAATTCACACATCACAAAATTGCTCATTTAAAGTGTACAATTCAGTGCTTTCGCTTCTGTTCAGAGTTGCGTAACTCTCACCACAATTTAAACTTAGAGCATTTTCTTTGCCCCAAAGGAAAGTCCTGTACCTGTGAAGCAGTCATTCCTCATCTTCTCTGCCCCCAACCCCTGACAACTACTCATCTACTTTCTGTCTCTGCAGATTTGCTTATCCTGGACATTTCACACACATGGAATCATACAACATGTGGTCTTTTCTGACTGGCCTCTTTCACTTTGCTGTGTGTTCAGAGTTCACCCATGTGGTCGCGTGTGTCAGTACTTCATTCCTTTCTAAGGCTGCGTAATCTTCCGTTATATGGATAGACCACACTTTGTTTTTTCATTCATACGTTGATGTGTAATCTAATTTTGTTTTAGAAAGACGATCTGAAATATGGCAAAATGTTCACATTTGTTAAATCTGGGTGGTGAGAACATGGAATAGTTATGTTCCTTTATCTTTTTCTGGATGTTTGAAAGACTTCATCATTTTTAAATACTAATCAACAGATTTTAAAAATCTATATTGGAAGAGACAGAGAATGAGCCTCCAGCCATTGAAGGAAAATAATAGTTGCCAACATACCAAAGGAAAAGATGGGCACCACTAAGAAAAAAGAGAGGGGCCAGCCCTGTGGCTGAGTGGTTAAGTTTGTGTGCTCCGCTGCAGGCGGCCCAGGGTTTCACTGGTCCCAATCCTGGGGGCGGACATGGTACCACTCATCAAGCCACGCTGAGGCAGCGTCCCACATGCCACAACTAGAAGCACCCGCAACTAAGAATACACAACTATGTACCGGGGCCTTTGGGGAGAAAAAGGAAAAAGGTAAAATCTTTAAAAAAAAAAAGAAAAAGAAAAAAGAGAAAGGGCTCTTGAAGCTTCTTTCCCAACTTCCTGCTCCCCTGCCGACCCTGATGCCAGGGGGACCAGGAGGCTACTTACCAGCCTTGGATGTGAGCCCGACAGGGATGAGGACCATGTCTGCCCTGTCCTCAGCTGCCTTCCCAGCAGGGCCTAGCCCAGGGTCAGCACTCAGAGAAAGTTTGGACTATTTCCTGAGAATGGTGGGCCTGGCCACTGTGGGAAGGGGCCAGTCAGGCTCCCTCGGCCCTGCCCGGGTCCCTAGCCACTGCAGCCTTCCCCTGTCCCCACCTGAGGGCTCATTCCAGCCAGACTTTGATAACCTGCCTTGTGCATCGACAGGGAGCTCACTCCCTTATGAGGTGGTCATCCAACGGGCAACCACCAGGGATGGACGCTCCAGGATCTCCTCCTGCTGGAGAGATAGTCTGGCGGCAAACCCCAAAAGAGCTCAGAGGCCAAATATGTTTGGGGACCATATGTGATCTAACGCATCAGCACCACGTACTGAGCCCCAGGTGTGTGGCAGGCATGGCCCCGGGCTTTATGCTGCATGCCATCCTCCCACAGCTCCAAGTGGAGGACTCTGATTACTCCTGTTTGAAAGATGGTGCTCAGAGGGGCAAAGTCCTGACCAAGGTCCCATGGCTGGTGAGAGGCACTCTCAGGGCTCAGGTTTATTCTGCACCCACGCTCTCCCGTTAACTCACAGCACCAGCAGCAGACAACGGCCCTGGGACTCCCTGGCTCAGCTGATAATGGGATCCCGGCCCCCCTAATCCATGGGAGCAGCCTGAGGGGCCCATCCTGGGCAGTGCAGCTCTGGGCCTCCCACACCAGCTCCATCTGTCAGCCCTGCTCGCTTGTGGAAGCTTTTGCTGGGCGTCTGTGGCCAGGCGCTGAAACAAAGCTTCTCTTCTACATTTCCTTGAGCCCATTTGGAGTTCATCCCGCTTGCGTCCCACAGCAGGAACGTCTACATTTTCACCCACGGGGATGCCTTGCCTAGCACGAAGGCTGTGACGGCGGAAGTTGAGGCGCAGTGGATGAAACGCAGCCTCAGGCCTGGAGGAGAAGCCAGTTCAGGTCTCCTGTGGGCTGGAGGTGGTGGGGAGGGCAGTGGTCTTGCTCATCTCAGTCTAAGGCAAGGGCTGTGCCTGTCCCACCCCCACGGTGACTGAGCCCAGAAACATCTCAGCGGGTCCCATCCTTCAGGGAGAAGGAACAATTGTGTTTCTTAAGAGTGAGTTTCAGAGAGAGCCAAGATGGGGGTGGGAGGGAGGCCAGACCCATGCTTCCCTCCCACGAGACTGGCATTCTTTCCTCAAAACGTTGCAAACTAAGACCGTGTGGCCTCCCTGCTGTGGCCTCGTGCTCCACGGCATCGCCAAACTGCTGGAAGGGCAGGCGCCCTGGCCGCCCGTGGACTGAACAGTCGCCGGCCAAACCGCCCTGAGTGCATGCAGCTGAGCGGGTGGGCCCTCCCACTGCATCTGAGTCCCAAGAATGTTGTCATCTGGCCACCCACAGCCTTATCAGCTTGGCCTTTCTCAGGATTGCTGGGACAAAGGGCATGGGTGTTTTCAGGACTCTAGGGGATTCTGGGAATGCATCTTTACCTCCCCAAAATGCCCCCACTCAGGGCTGGGCAGGACCCTCATCCACCTCCTCAGTGAAGGGGAAACTGAGGCCCAGAGGGGACCGGGACTTGCCTGAGATCGTGACACTTCGTTATGTTACCCCGTTCTTTTTTTTTTTTTCTGCTTTTTTTGAGGAAGATTAGCCCTGAGCTAACATCTGCTGCCAATCCTCCTCCTTTTGCTGAGGAAGACTGGCCCTGAGCTCACATCCATGACCATCTTCCTCTACTTTATATGTGGGACACAGCATGGCTTGACAACCAGTGCCATGTCCACACCTGGGATCCGAACTGGTGAACCCCGGGCCACCGAAGCAGAACGTGTGCACTTTAACTGCTGCACCACCGGGCCGGCCCCGTTACCCTGTTCTTGACCTTCTCCCTGGGAGAGAGTGTGCCCCAGACCACTGGGGGCCACGTCAGGGGTCACGGCCCCTCGGAAGCCCAGTCACTGCAGCAGAGGCAAGTGGCAATGGGGCTTCAGCGGGAGGCCCCAGGTGAAGTTGACAGGGCGCTGGGCGAGGAGCTGGCCGGCTTCAGCCCCTGCTCACCCAGACTTGCCAGAAGGATCTCTAAGGATCATCTCATTCCAGTTTAGGTGCCTGGAGGCCAGAGGGATCAAACAGGCAGTCAAGGCCGCCAGAATGAGACAGGAAGCAGGAGGAGGTGAGGTCAGCTGCGGGGTTCAGGTCCGAGGTCATCCTGTGGGCCCTGTGGGTGGATTCAGGGCCCTGAGGAGCCCCTGAGCAGAGGAGGGCCCCATCCGACTTCGTTCCTTCCTCTGCCCTCCAGTTCGCTGACTGCCCAGTTGCTGGCTCGCTGTCCTCCAGCGTTCTTGCTTCCTGGCCAGGGACACGAGCGCGTTCAACAAACAAGACCTGTGAGGGCACAGGGTGGCTGTGAGACAGGGCCCCCGTGTTTCTTGCCCCAGAAACACGACCACCGGGCAGGCGTGGTCAATCCCCTTCCTTCTGTTTTCCTCTCTCTTCTTGCCCAGCATTTCTTCCCAACAGACCCAAAGGCTCTCACTGAAATGATAGGTGCCCCGGCAGCCACCCAAGGCCTGTGAGGTGGTGGGAAGACGACAGCCGTGCATCAGCTGTACCCGTCCAGGTACCATTTGAGGGAAGAAGTCCCTTCCCCTCTCTGAGCCTGTTTCCTCACACGTAAAGAGGGCAGAGGGCAATGGTGGGTGGTGAAAAGGTCATGGCAGAAAGCTGTGTGAGGCTCCATTCATGTCCACGCCCTCCCCAGGGCCCATGTCGAAGAACAAAGCCCAGCAACTGCCTATCTCCCTTCAGTTGGGCTCCCAAGTCCTGACTGCACAGGAGTCTATTGAGAACACAAATTCAGTTCTGGTCACCTTCCTGCTCAACGCGCTGCCAATGGCTTCTCAGCCCACCCAGAACTACATTTGGTTGGCCCCCATGGCTTCCTGGCCCCAAAGCTCACACCTGCTTCCCTCTGTGGCTTGATCTCTCTCCTCTACCAGTCTCCTTTTTGGGGTCTCAAAATGCCTGCTCTTTCCTGCCTCAGTGCCTTTGCACTTGCTGTCCTCCTACCCAAACCAGTCTTCGCAGGCTGCCCTCTCTGAGCCATCTGCCACACCCACCCCCCAAACTTGCCCATCTGTGCTTGGCCCTCAGAGCTTCCTGCTCGTTCCCTGCCCAGCACTCAAGGCTTTGAGGACTGGCACATGGGCTCCATGCCTGGCCCCCTACTAGCCTTGGCACCCTGTCAGACCAGGCAGCAGATCTCCACTGCCCATCACTGAGTCCTCAGCCCAGCCCTGGTGTTTGGCATGTGGGAGGTGTTCAGTGGTGACAGAAATTCTGGAGTTCATTCTGGACTTTTAGAGGAGCTGAGCACTATCCCAAGGTGTGGCACCAGGGCAGATCTGGGGTCAGCCTTGTCCAGGCAGGGGCCTGGGACTGGAATGCCTCTGCGGCCCTCTTCTGGTCTATGTGCCCCTGAGTGAGTGGGCAGGGTCCCGGGGGTCTCGCACCCAGCCAGACAGGCTCCCCAGCCAGTTGGGCAGGTTTGCCATGGGAAGCACTCAGCCCGCAGAATGGCCCATCCTGACACTCGTGGGCCGGGTCCCTGGTAAAAGGCTTTTGAGCTCTGGGCCCAGGCCTGGCTGAGCCTCTCCCTGGCCTCACTCCCTCAGGCTCCCTGGCCTTCTCTGCAGGAACCACACCCCTGTAACATCCACCAGAGGCCTCCCACTGGCAGGCCCTCTGCCCGGGCTAGGGGGCAAGCAGTGAGCTGAGTGGGAATGTTGGGATTCCTGGAATTTACAGGTCAGGCGCATCAAACTACATTGACTGGCTGGAGTGTGGGAGCAGGGGAGCATTAGTACTCTTGCAAGAGCTCCACTTTAGTTAGGGTGCCCCCAGCCCGAAATGAGACTCAGCACAGGTGGCTTCCATGGAGGTAAGCAGAAAACCTCCAGAGGTGACTGGGGAGGTGAGACGGGGAAGCGGAGGGACCCAGATGGGCTGCATTGGTGGGCAGGCCTCCATGGTGGGCACCTGAGGCCCCCTCCCCTGAAGAACTCACCCTACAGCCATCCCAGGCCCACCGCCAGCCAGCCAGGGCATGGAGCCGCCAGCTCCCACCAGGCGTGGGCCTTGGGCTGCTCTGAGATTGGGGTGACAAGGTTAATTCTGCAGTCCCCCCCTGGGGTGCCATGTATCACAGAGAAACACCTTCCCGGGTGAGGCCTGGGGTGGGCTCTGTGACAGCTTCTGCTACAATCTTTAAGGCCCTTTCCAAGGCCATCTGAGGAGTGGCGGTTTCTACGATAAGGCACACCTCTCCCCCCACTACAACATGCACACGTAAGACTTCCGAGGGACATGCAATTATCCCCAAGAATTCTCAGAATAAAAGCAGCCTCTCTGGCCGGGGCAGCCAGCAACAGCGGCACCCTCACTTGGCCTCTTCCCGCCTGACTTTGCAGCTTCTGGGCCTTCACACGCCATTCCCTCTGCCTAGAGTGCACTTCGACCTGTTGTTTCCGCTCTTGCCTGGTCTTGGTCAGGGCATGGTCCCCCCAGCCCTCCCCACTGGGCAGTCTCCTGCCAGCACCTTGCTCCCCGCTCGGCAGTTATCAGGGCTGTGCTTCAGATGGGGTTGGGTTCTTGCTTGTTGAGTGGCCCTGTCTGCACACTGTAGTGCCCAGCTGCTCAGGAATGCTTGCTGCAAGAGTGAATGAATGCTCAGCAGAGATCCAGAACTGGAGTCCAGGCCTGCAGCGTCTCTAACTCAGTGTGTAACCTGGATGAGCGTTTCCTCTGCACAGTGTCTGCTGTCCATGGAGGTGTCGGTCCCCAGGCTCCCTGAGGGCCCTGTGGGCTCAGATCTTTGGGGTTCTGGGACAGAATTATCAAGGGAGAATTGCTGTCCACAATCCCAGAACTGGAAGCACCAGCAAAGCCTTAGACCAATGACTGCCATTGCCCTCCCAACGAAGAGAGAGGGACCCCTGGCCTGGATCTAAGACGGCGCAGAGGAGGCTGCACGTGCTGGGAAGGCTTACTAGTCGCCTTGACCTGAAAGTGGGAGAGCTGCAGAGAAAGCAGGGAGTCCAGGCTGGAGGAAGGAGAACACCCCACTCAGACCCTCCCCCTGGAACCTCGACCTGGTGGGGGAGGGCATATCCATCAAGATTCCTTAAATGACTGAAATCCATGCTGCTAAGTTAAGCCAAAACAAAACATGCAAAGAATGCACTGAGAGTACATAGGCTAGCTCACAGGAGCCAAAGAATAAGTGAAGAGTCAGACACTGGAAAAGACTGGTCTGGCCATGAGCTTTAGGTAACAGAACTCATGGGCAGCCTTTGGGATGAACATACTTTCTCTGCTTCCATCTTTGCGTCATTCCGCTCCAGACTCAAATTTCTTTAATATGTAAAGAGTTCCTACAAATCACTAAGACAAATCAAATTGCAATAAAAAATGAGCAAGAATACAAACGAATAGTCCACAGAACAGGAAATACAGACGACTCTTAAACTTATGAAAAGATGTTTAGTCTTATTCACAACAGAAGTGCAAAAGGAAACTACAGTCCAATACCATTTTTTACCTATCAGATTGCCAATGATTCAAAACTTCGATAATACTGTGCTGGAGTGGGTATGGGAGATGAGTCCTCTCAACGTTACCAGTGGAAGTGTAAACTGGTAAAGTTGATATAAGAATTTTTTAAATATGCACATGCCTTGACCTAAAAACTCACTCCTAGGAATTCATACTTCCCGAGATATTTGCATGTGTACAAACGACACTAACACAAGGATATTTATTACAATTTTTTTTTGCAATAGCAGAAGATTGAACACAACTTAAATACTCATCAATAGAGGACAATAAACTCCATAATAACATATCCACTCAGTGAACACTGCAGCTGTTAAAAAAAAGGGATGAGGCAGTTT
Source organism: Equus asinus (assembly GCF_041296235.1). Classification (NCBI taxonomy): domain Eukaryota; kingdom Metazoa; phylum Chordata; class Mammalia; order Perissodactyla; family Equidae; genus Equus; species Equus asinus. The sequence continues at coordinate 2,427,232 of NW_027224842.1, forward strand.
TATACGCTTTGGTCTGGAATGATCTCCAGACCAACTATTAAGTGAAGAGAGCAAGCTGGAGGACAGAGCATTACGTGTGCACGTGGCTGTGTCAAAGCCTCAGTCTCCTGTCCCCTAACTCAGGACACTCCCCTTCGGCCTGGAGCAGGTTCCCACGCACCCCTGCTTTGGCTTCCAACTGTCTGCACCTGAAATTCCTTGGAGCGGACGGTCCTCAGGCTACTGGAGCTACTGTTCCTCCTTGCAGAGAGCTAGAAGTGTCCCCCCAGATGGCCTTAACTGGCAACTGCCAGTTAACTTAACTGGGAGAGTGTGAAAGCTCAACATCCTAGCTCAGGCTGGGAAACGCTGGCATGCGGCTCAGTGCCCTGCGGGGTCGGCGAGCTCCCCGTGGTAGGACTCTGCCTGGGCTCAGAGCCTTGCCTGGCTGCTTGCCTTCTCGGTGTGCTGCCCCCGCTTCCTCACCGCTCCCCCTGGGGGCACTTGCTGAATGGTCAGGCCACATAAATCAGGGCCTACTCCTGGGGAATGTGACCAAGACACCTCCTGTCTTCAACTGCTCCCTCTCTCCTGCCTTCCCACATGCACGAGGGCTAATGTGCTCGATGTCTCCTCGCAGGGGGGCTGTGAATAATATTAGTAAAAATACTAGCGCAGTAACGTTAAGAAAAATAGCTAACACGTGCTGAGCAGTTTTCAGGCGCCAGGCCTGGGTTAAGTGCTGCACCTGCCGTCTCCTGCCAACCCTCCAACAGCCTTTATGACATGGGTGTTAGGACTGTTCTCGGCCTACAGGCGGGGAAACTGAGGATCCCAGAGCTAGGGGACTTGCCCCAGGTCCCGGTTAGGAAGCGGCAAGTGGTTTTGAAGTCTGGCTCCACTGCCAAACTCATCTCCACTATGACATTGAAAATAACCCAACACGGTGAGCAGGAGAGCTCCGTGTGTGAGAAAAATCTGCATTTTCAAAGCAGAGAAAGACCAGGAGATTCTCTGCTTTGCGGCATTCCCTTCATACACACACACCCCAGTCTCAGAAGCAAATCCTAGGATGACAGTTAAGCCATTCAAGGTCGGCAGAGCCCCTGGAGCAGCCACGTCTGCAGAGGTGGGAAGGGAGCCACTGAGAGAGGTGCGCTCAGTCCCACTGCAGTGAGCTGTGGCCTCCCGATTTCCCAGGACCTTGGGTGTGGGAAAGAGCAGGCAGACCGTCGGCAAATTCACATACTTTTACCAGCCAGACTACATGCATTTCAACTCTGCTTCTTCTCCATGAACCAAATGCCACCTAGAACTGCAGGACCCCACCCCTAGCCCTGAACCTCAGTGTCCTGATGCCAGGCGGTGAGTCAGCCCCAGGAGGAAGGAGGATTCCTGGAAGCCAATCCCACACTGGGGTGACTAGAAACAACTTACCTGTACACCTGTGCACTAGACACCTATATGCCATAGGAAGCACCTATGAGCCACGTAAGTACAGCCCATTCAGCCCAAAGGAAGCCTAGCCCAGCTCACCTCCCCACAGCACCCATCCATCCTCCAACGCGCGTGGCCACTCCACCCGCCACACCCGGAGGAGTGTCACAGAAGGGAAGACAGACTGCACAGAGACGGTGGGCTTAGCCCACTGTGGTTAAATATCTCACTTGTGCAAAGTTTTATACAGCACCTGCCCACGTGAACACGTGGCTGGAGGTCTTGGCAGGCCGGCACCCCTGCTGAGGAAGGAGCCACAGGTCAGGCCTTTTTACACAAATCCCAGTCTTGATTCTTGACCCTCCCTTACCACCCTGGCCACAAGACAGACCAGCCAAAGGTGTCCAGCAGTTGGTGGGACCAGCTTCCTAGGGGGCGCCCTGGCCTGGGAGCTCTGCCGGAGAGGACCCTCCCTATTGGACGAATGACCCACTCGCCACCCTCCTTCCTGTGGCATGGGGCTTGAGTTTGAGTCCCACCAAAGACAGCTGGAAAAACAAAGCCCACCTCAGAGGAAGCCGAGGACCCAGGGAGATGTGGAGAAATCAAGAAAACTGCAGGGGTCAGCCCCATGGCCGAGTGGTTAAGTTCACACACTCTGCTTCGGTGGCGCGAACTGCTTTCACCGGTTCGGATCCTGGGTGCGGACATGGCACCGCTCATCAGGCCACACTGAGGCGGCGTCCCACATGCCACAACTAGAAGGACAAGTGAAATATGCAACTATGTACTGGGTAGATTTGGAAGAAAAAGCAGGAAAAATAAAAAAGATTGGCAGCAGTTGTTAGCTCAGGTGACAATCTTTTTTAAAAAAAAGAAAAATTTAGTTGTATTTTGGCAGGGGACCCTAAAGTGATGTCAGCTCCTGATAGGGCCAGGGGATGGGTCACCCTGAACTTGACCCTCTTTCTCCTGGAGGCCCTGCCATGTGGCTCCTAGGAGGAATCTGGACCCTGAGCATCGGCTCTGAGCATCCCTGTGATAAGGCACCTGAGTGCACCTGAGCTGCCACCTGCAACCAGTTGGCTCCGGCACCCAGAGGATCTGAATAGATGTCCCTTGCACTTTCCACTTATTTCACTGCTTTTCTACATCCGGGGTCTTGTATTTAACCCCAGAACTTATGAGTAAATCAGTGGCTTTTGTCACATGGACTGATAACAAATCTCACTAGATTGTCAATTGCAGAAGAGTGAGGACTAGTCTTGTGCCCGCTGGCTCCCCATCTAGAAGAGCGGCTGACAGTAAGAGGCTTCAGGTGGAGGAAGGACAGTGACCGTTTGTTGGGCCCTTTGCAAAAGGCACGGGTACACCCTTAATGTGGATCATCTCCTTCAGCTCGCAGGACAGCCCCATTTTCCAGACGAGTAAATAAAGACTCAGAAAGGAGAACATGCTTGTCCAGCATCACGAGCAAGCAGTGAGGCTGGAATTTGAACCTGTCTGTTAGACTAAATACCTCCTCAGAAAAGGTCAGAAAAGGGAGCTGCCCGAGCCTGCATTTGGGAACCTGGCCGGGAGGGCCAGAGTGGGAGCTGGGGCCAGGCCTCCCTTGCTCTGCCGTGCGAAGCGTTCTCATGGGCCTCTCCTCCCTTCAGCTTTTCTTCTCTGCCCCCACTCTCCTTCCTGGGGGCACAGAGGAGTGAGCAGAAAAGCATGCTGGAGGGCACAGTGTGCACAGAGGGCCCCCAAACCTGTGCCCCATATGGAGAGCAGCTCCCTGCAAGCTGAGTGTCTGCCAGCCAAGAAGTGATGTGGGCATCCAGGGAAGAGACTGAGGGAGGAAGGAAGGAGCCGCTCCTCTTCAAAGGGGCACCTGCCCTCAGTTCCTGAGGGACCCTCAGTGTTTCTGTCCATGGAGACCAGTCCCAAACACGCTGGAGCGCAGGCCTTCCTCAGACCCGGGGCCATCCTCAGAGAAGCCAAGAGGACAACCTGTTCATCCCTCGCCGTGGGGCAGGACTTCTGGCCAGCCATCTCTTAGAGCCTCTGAATTACTGAGCATCGAATATAAATATAAAAAACAAAGTAACTTGTGTTCTTTATAGCAGATTTAAAAACACAGAAAAGTATAACAGAATGATAAGATAACCCTCCACTTAGGAATAAACACTTTTCCCCCCACATTTTACGACAAATTTTGAACATCCAAAGCAGTTGGCAGAATCCCACAAAGACCTCCCAGGCTCTCACCTTGTGACGCTGCATTTGCGAGCCCTCCGGTCTTCAGACACCTCTCTCCATCCCCCCCCACCTCGGCCTCTAGCCGTCCTTCCATTTCCCTTATGTTTTCATGCATTTCAAACTAAGTTGAAGACAATTTTAGCATGAATACTATTAATTAGTGTAAAATAACTTTTTAAAAAGCTTTTAGTATAGAAATGTTCAAATACACGAAAGTGGAGAAAAATAGAATAACTATACGAGAGCATGCATCTCTTAGCCTCACCAACTGTCAACATTTTTCCAATCTTGTTTCATCTATCCCTCACCTTTTTTTATGAAAAATCACGAGTTTTCTAAAAGTAAGTTTTACTTTAAATTGTGAAAGTAACACACACTTGGAATCATCGGGATAATAATTGTCAGGCCTTTGATGGATGCTAAACTATGAGTAAAAGCTTGGTGGGGAATAGGATATTCACACAGAACATCACTCAGAAATTACTTACTAATGACATGGGGCCGACCCGGTGGTGCAGCAGTTAAGTGTGCACGTTCCGCACCTTCTGCTTCAGCCAGGGTTCGCCGGTTTGGATCCCAGGTGCGGACACGGCACCGCTTGGCAAGCCACTGCTTGGCTTTATATGTGGCAGGGGTCCCACATATAAAGTAGAGGAAGATGGGCACAGATGTTAGCTTAGGGCCAGTCTTCCTCAGCAAAAAGAAGAGGATTGGCAGCCGTTAGCTCAGGGCTAATCTTTCTCAAAAAAAAAAATTTACTTATTAATGACAGAGGGAACAATTACCTCCACACTGGAGGACCTGGCAGACACTACCCTAACCAAGAGGTCAAGGTCAACAACACCAGTGATGAGAGAAGCCGACTTTGGGTGACTCCTGATAGGATGCACAAGGACAGACACAGTGTCACTGCTGTGAGATCCCAAACCCGCACAGCATGGAGCTAATCACGCGAAAACATCAGACGAACCGAAAGCAGAGACAATATACAAAGCAACCGTCTACACACGTTAAAAAAATCAAGGTCATGAAAAACAAAGACAGGCTGAGGAATCGTTCCAGGGTGGAAGGAAAAGAGAGATGTGACGCCTGAAGGCAGTGCGAGGTCCTGGTTTGGGTGGTGGATCAGGGGGAAAGTAACACAGAGGATGCTGTTGGGACACATGGCAAAGTTTGAATACGGTCTGAGTTTGACCACCATAGAGAATGCCCTTGATCCTAGGATCTTAGGAGATCACACTGAAGTAATTGCGGGTGAAGGGCATGAGGTCTGCAGTCTATGCACGGATGGCTCAGAAGGCAACTTCCCATACATGTACATACGATGTATCACTATGTATAACCAGAGCATATTATATATAACATAACTTAAAAACATTTTTTTTAGGAAGACTAGCCCTGAGCTAACATCTGCCACCAATCCTCCCCTTTTTGCTGAGGAAGACTGGCCCTGAGCTAGCATCTGTGCCCATCTTCCTCTACTTTATACGTGGGACACCTGCCACAGCATGGCTTGCCAAGTGGTGCCATGTCCACACCCGGGATCCGAACCGGTGAACCCTGGGCCACCGAAGCGGAACATGCGAACTTAACTGCTGCACCACTGGGCCAGGCCTATATATAACTTATAATGTGCAATATATAATATATTATTATACCATGCATTATTACAAAGAGTGAGGGAGAAAACAAAGGTCATAAAATGTTAACAACGGGTGACTCTAGGTGAAGGCTATAAGAACGTTATTTTTTAATGCTTGTAAATTTTCTGTAGGTTTGAAATTATTTCAGGATAGAACATTTAAAGGTAACGTGTGCACACAGCAGAGGTTCCAGCTGCTCACACGGCACGCGCAGGGAGGCAGGGGCCCCACCACCCAGGCCCCAGGCCCTTGTCCGCTCACGGAGGCAGCCTCATCAACCCGCTCATGGGCAATCTTGGCATCTTTTCCAAAATACGCATAGTTCTGTATCCTGCCCTTTTTGTGTAACATCATCTCATGAGCATTTTCCTGTGTTACAAAAATTTCCTCAAAAATACCACTTTTAATGGCTCTCTAGCAGCCTGCCCAAGGTTTCTTTGGGTATTCCCCTCTGTCAGAATGTGTATATTTTTCTGCCTTTTCACCACTGTGAATAATGCTGCAGTGAACAACTTTAAATGCTCATCTCTGCTGCAGCTCTGACCAGTCTCTTCAGGAAGATTCTGAGGAGGGAGACCCGGGGGAGTCTTCTAAAGGCATTCTGCAGGTCCCGCCACGCGTGGCCAGGATTCCAGAATGCTCTGCCGGCGGGAGAGCCCCAGTGCAGGGTGCCTGCTCGGCAGCTCCCGGCACGCTCGGAGCTATTAGAAATCATTCAAACATTTGCCAGTTCAAGACGTCCCTCATGGCTCTCATTGTCTGCTTTGATTACGGATATTCCCAGCTTTGTTTTTCCCTTTGGTGCAATGTCTGTTTGCCTCCTTTGCCCATTGTTCTCAGTCTGTCCCTGTGTTTTCCTTGTCAGTTTGTGGTGGCTGTGAGGACCCACAGGGGCCCATGCTCATGAAGAGCTGCCGCAGCAGAGGGGCAGCATCCAGCTTGTGCGGGCAAGGGCGCCACAGCACCGCCTGGGTCAAGGTCTGGTTCTGCTGCCTGCTGGCTCTGCCGCCCTGGCTGGGCTGCTCACCCTCAGTGTGCCTCAATTTCCCCTCTGTGAAAGGGGTTGTTGTGAGGGTTTCGGGAGCTCCTGCATGTGAAGTACTCAGACTGTGTCCTGCACACACCAAACACTCCATGAAACTTGCCATTATTTGTACATGAACGAATTGAGCCCTTCGTCCCTTTTGCTGCCAGTGGCTACCTTCCCCTGTCTGGAAGCTCTGCGATGTGGCTAACCCTGCAGGCTCCCCAGGGAGCCGGGCGGGGAGCCAAGGCTAGTGTTCACTGAGTGCTGTCTTGGAAACAATGTCTACCACTTGAAAACGTTCTCAGAGCCGTAAAGATAGGCCTGGTTGGCCCCAAACCAAAACCCAAATTAGACCCAAGGAAGATGTCGCAACTTCCTTTGAGAGATGGCTCCCAGCGATGCCTCCCAGCGTCCCAGGCTTGGGTGGGAGTGTCTTGCTTGAGGGCTAATCCAATTTCTTCCTGCTCTCCTAGCTTCTCCCCAGTCTCCTTGGGTGGAGGTGGCAGGCACTTTACCCCCAAAGAAAGCCCTCCCAGGGTTTGGCAGGTTCGATTCACCTCGGTGCCAGGTGAGGCCCTGAGAGGGCAAGACTGGGGCCTCTCAGCTTCAGCCCACGCCCTGCTTTCATTCCCTTCTTGTGACTCAACAGGGGAGGGACCCTGGTGCCACTCACCCCATCTTCTCAACCTGCCCCTCATCTCTGGATTCCTGGGGCTTCCTCTGCTCTGTATGGAGGAGCTGGGGCAACCTGAGCCAGAAGTGGGCGTCAGGTTGGGGTGGTTTGAAGAGGCCACAACTGCCTGGCATTGGCCTCCTGGCCTCTGGAGAACAGGCTGAGCTTGCAGCCGCATCTCAGCCCAACCTCTGTGCCGCATCACCTGACCTCCAGGGTGACCCCCTTGTGGGCATGTAGGCAACTCCACCCACTGCTCCATACACACGTCTGCCGCCCCTGCTTGAGAATCAGCTAGCTGTGTGATGTTTTAGAAACTTTTCCCGTGTTTGGAAAACATGCAGAGAAGGGCACCACACCACCACACCGTCACAGGAGAAAGCATTTCTTACACCACTGCTCTGTGCAGAGCAGGGGTCCCGACGCTGAGGCCCCAGCCCCCCAGAGAGGACGCCAACAGAATGCCGTCAGCCTCGGCACCCAGCCTGTAAAACCACATGCCTCAGGCCTTCTGGGTGACAGTGCCCAGAGCTCAGGCCTGGCGTTGCCGCCGTGGACAGGACTGTCCAACTCCTGGCTGAGCTGGAAGAAGACCTCCCTCAGCTGGAGGCAACCTGGCCCTGCGGGGACTTGGCTCCCAGGAAGCACTGCCCATCAGGCTGCAGAGGGACAGAGGAGAGCACCGTGCCCTCGCAGAGCTCGGAGGAGGCCGCAGAGGGACAGAGGAGGACACCGCGCCCTCGCAGAGCTTGGAGCAGGGCTCAGAATGCGCGGGAAGGGGTCTGGCATCCAGGCGAAACAGGTGCTTATGTCCACGCAAACGATGCCACCACATTCTACAACCACCGTAAACAAGCCCTCCGCACAGCAGCCTGGACAGAGTGTGCTGTGTTCACACCAGGAGACACCACGCAGCAAAGAAAAAGAGCGAATCCTCCCTCACGCGGCAACTTGGACGAATGTCACAAAGTGGGACAAGAGCATGCAGACACACAAAGAGTGCCAACTGCATGACTCCATTTACACGCAGGTCGCAAACAGGTCAAACTAATCAATGGTGATGGAATCAGGGTAGTGGCTTCCTGGGGGGTTGTTGGCTGGGAGGAGGCGTGAGGGAGCCTTCCGGGCTGCTGGGAATGTTTTAGATTCTCATCTGGGCTGTGGCTACTGCGGGGTACACGTTTGTAAAAAGGCAACACGTTGTACCCTAAGTTTGTGCACTTTGCTGTAAACTATACCTCAATTAAAAAAGGAGAGAAAGGAGGAAGGTGAGACCTGTGAGAATCCGTTGCTGCCGATCCTCGAGCGTTGATTCATTCGGTCCTCCCAGAGCCCAACGAGGTTCAAATTGGAACTCTCCCTGCCAGTGAAACAGATTGCCGGCTCACCCCGGGGCAGAATTTGGGGGCAGAGTTCCTGAGTCAGGAGGTCTGGGGCAGGACCCGGGAATTTGCGTTTCTAACACTTCTGTCGATCAGTCTATCCACAGGCAGCACCGAGGCTCCTGGCGCAGGCAGGGTGCTCTGAGAACCAACTGCTGGTCTGTGCCTCAGAACAGAAGGCAGGAAGGGGGACACGCTACCGTGGTACCATAGGATCTCTCCAAATTGGGAAGGACCCAGGCAAATTCAGGAGGAGTTTCCCTTGAAGGATTAATAAGATCCGAATATGCCAAGTGAGCAGGAGCTGGGGGGTCCAGGGAGGGAAGACAGAGCTAGCCGAGGCAAGGAGGCAGCCGAGTGAGCAGACAGCGTCCAGTGCCCGGGTGCAGAGTGGTGAAGAGGACATTGGGTTTCTGCTTGTGGGGGTTTCTTTTGAGTGATAAAGCCTGAAACTAGGAGGAAGCTGAGGACTCCTCTGGAAACATCCACATACACACCCACTGGGGGTTTACATTTCAGTCAGAAGGTATAGCAAGTCACCTGTGGTTGTTTACCTGTGACAACCTATCCATGGCCCATGAAGGGGACACTGGAGCCTGGTCACAACACGTGCTGTTTCACTGGTTGGGTACCAGATGAAAGCATGCATGTGCACTGAGGGGTCATGTGGGGTGACAGCCTGGACGAAGAGGACCCTAGCAGTTCCCTGTAACCTGTGGGAGCTGGGCAGGTGGGCTGAGGCTGAGGGCAGCTGTGGGTAATGTGGGGAGCAGATTTGGGGGCAGCTGGGGTAGGGATGTGGGGGCCTGCACCTGCTGGTAGGTGGGAGGATGAGCTCATTATAAAGGGCTGCCCAGGACCACCTTCCTCCAGGTGTACCAGCTTCTCTCACAGGCTTCCCCGGAATGTTGTCTTTTCAACTTAGTCTTAGAGCTCTCATCCTGAGACACTATATTCATAACTCATTAAAAGTCACGTGTAGAATTAACATGTCATCCAGTAATTCCACTGCTGGGCATACACATAGATTCTCCAAACAACCAAAAGCAGGGATTCAAACAGATATTTGTACCCTTGTGTTCACAGCAGCATTATCCCAATAGCCAAAAGGTAGAAATCACCCAAGCGTCATCGACAGGTGAGTGGATAGACAAAATGTGACATGTGCCTACAATGGAACGTTATTCAGCCTTCAAAAGGGAACACCGACACCTGCGACAACGTGGGTGAACCTTGAGGACATCATGCTGAGTGAAACGAGCCAGACACAAGGAGACAAACTCTGTGGGATTCCACATATATGAGGTCCCTGGAATAGGTAAATTCATAGGGACAGAAAGTGGAAGGGTGGCTGCCAGGGGCCGGGAGATGGGGGATGGGGAGTTAGTGTTCACTGGGTACAGAGTTTCAGTTTGAAAAGATGAAAAATTTCTGGAGACAGATGGTGGTGATAGTTGTACAATAATGTGAACGTACTTAATGCCACTGAACCATACACTTAAAATGGTTAAAATGGTCAATTTTACATTATACATATTTTATCAATAGAAAAAGTCATCATACCCAAAGGGAGTTCCTCCATCTGCTTCCCCCACCCCCAACTAACCTCCCCTGCTGAGGTGGGGGCCTGCGGCCTGATCCGATCTTTCTCCAGCCGCTATTTGTTGGACAATGTCCTGTTCTGGACAAAGAGATGGGATCCCCATATTCAGGGTCCAGGTGCGTGGAACAGCAGTGGCGTGAGCAGAGGGAAGTCCATTTCTCCCGCATGCAGCCTGCAGGTAGGCAGTGCAGGGCTGGCGTGGCGACTCTGCTCCTCGCAGTCTTTCAGGGACCCGGGCTCCTCTCTGGCTCTCCCTATTTCTCTCACCCACGTGGCTCAAGGTGTTTTACCACCACATCCTGTCCTCAGCAGTGGAGGGAAGAATGAGCATGTTTCCTTCCTTTAAGACACTGTCCCTGGGTCTCTGTATTAGAAGGGGAGTGCGACTGCTGCTTGCTGTGTTGTCTGTCCCCTGCATCCCCCAACAAGATGCCAGCTGCACCCATCTCGCCGTGGAGGTGGGCTGCTCAGATCACCTTTCCAGAGAAGCTGACAGCCTCCAGCTGCAGTGCCTTCGGGAACTTCGGCTATGACAGGCTTTGCCCTGGAGCACCCAGCAGACTGGCCGAGGCTCCCTGCCCACCTCCTGCCCACCTCCTCTGTGGGCTGGCGCCTCTCCATGCTTGCTCATGCTCCCTGTCCACTTATTACAGACATTTTCCAACACATTTCTTGCACGTGTAACTCTGTCTTGTTGCTGGCTTCCCGAAGGACCCAAACTGACACCTTTGCTCAAGGTCGCATCCCCAGCACATAGGAGAGTGCTGAGCACACAGTAGGTACTCAATAAAATCTCCCAAGTGACCCAAGAAAATGCAGTAGGAACTCAATAAATGTGTGTTGACCTGAGCAGACTGCAAAGCAGCCAGGACCCAGCCATCTTCCTTCATCTGAGTGGAGTTCCTCTGTCACATTAGCTGGGGCCCTTTGCCAATGAAAACAGGAATGGAAAGTTAGAACCAGATTGGCTCCAGACACCGGGCCCCCTTCCTGCCACCTGCAGGGCGGGGTCATCCTGAGCCCCAGAGGGCCCAGAGGGAAACATCTGCTCCTGGCCATGCAAACCACCCTGGTATGGGCACCTCGAGAGTCCCGGTCCCAGGAGCCGGGGACAATAAGGACGCTGCCAGGGCTGCCTCCCTGGGACGAGGGCCCAGGGCAGAGAAGGTCCCCCTGGCTTCCTGGCCACAAAGCCGATTGGACTGGATGGGGTTTGTTGGTGGTGACCCTTTTTTCCCTACAGTAGCTCCCCTGTGGACATATTTTCGAGGCCCCTCATGCCACCTACTTCCCCTGCTGCTGGCAGGAGCAAGGAGAACAGCCTCCTAATGGCCTGTGTGTTTATCAGAGGGCCACAGAGTCTGTTGCAGGAGCTTACCTCACGTCTTCTCTGGTCTCCTGGTCTGTGAGAGCTGTGGTGGCATGTGACGAGCTTGGTCTGTAGGTGGTGGCATGTGACAAGTTTGGTCTGTAGGTGACGCGCCGCACGAGGCTCAGTAACGGGCAGTGGAGGGGCCAGTGAGGAGCTGCAAGTGGCTCAGGCCACAGGGACAGACAGAAGGAAGTTTGGTCTGAGAAGGCAAGAAGGAGGCACCAGCAGCTATAGATGGTTCCAGGTCATTCCAGAATCATCTGGATGACTGGATGATTCCCTTCCGGTAGAAATGAGGACCTTGTTGGCTCTCTTCTCACCTTTGCTCCCTGGGGTCGCCTCTCTAGAAGGCATCGTCTCAGCCCAGATTCTGGGGTGGAGCACTGAGGGCAGAGCCCCAGGAAGGGACTGTGCAGGTGGGCACCCTGCTCAGGGGCTGGCAGGGCCCTGGCCCCTGGAAGGTGAGGTGGTGATCACCCCGTCATAGCTGACATCCCATTTACAGAGAATCTCGGTGGAGGGAGTGGGAGGGGAGCCTGGGTTTCCTGGTGATGTAGACGGCTGGGCAGGTGAAGGGGCTGCATGGTGAAAGACTGTGGAAGGCAGCTGCAGAGCCTTGAAGAAAGAGCATGGCATCCCTGGGGGCCTGCCGTGAAGGCTGAACAGCTGCAGCTGCTCCCCTGGCATGGCCAGCGTGTGGCTGATCCACGGGGTGGTAGCTGTGGGCCCTCACGGCCCTCCACATCGCGGTCAGTACCCACAGGCAGTGAGGGTGCCCGGAGCCTGGTCAGGGAGGTTCAGACAGGCGCCCCTGGAGTCCTGGGCTCTCTGAGCTGGAAGGGGCAGTCCCTCTCCCTGACAGAGGACAGAGGCCCCCTTACCTGGAGGCCAGAGGTCATGCCAGGCCTCCCAGGCCTTGTGTAAGCATCGTCCTCCTCACCTCGGCTGGTCTCCCCCCGCTCTTCTAGAATAATGACCAGGGTCAGATCCCAGCACAATGCCAGACAGAAATCCTGCAAACAGATTAAACCCCGAGAACACAAACCATCAGGACCCAGGGAAACGGGGCGGGTGGACCCACAAGGACTGGCACAGGGTAGGTGGTGATGAGGGCTGGTGACACGGCTGTGCTGGCCCAGGCTCCCTACTGAGGTCCTGGCCCACAGAGGGTGGTCTTCAGTGAGCTAGGTGGAGGTGAAGCGTGGCTGGTCAGTGTGCAGAGAGGGTCAGCTGTCCTCTGGAGACCAGAGCTGACACCGTGGAGCTGGGCCCCTCGAGTCAGCGAAGGCGACTGCAACCCCAGTGGTGGGGACTGGCAGCTCCAGCCACTGAGGCAGGGACAGCTTCTCCAACTAGCTCGCTGGCCACAGGCAGGACCACAGCCCAGGAGTGGGGAGTCACATCCTGCCACCGGGGACCTCGCTGCCCGTGGCTCCCTGCGGCTGTTTGGGTGATGGTGCTGAGAGGCGGGTGGTCCACATGCCAGTCAGCAGGCATGAGGGATGGAGGCCCAGGGCCTGTGGGGGCCACCACTCAACTCACAGCCCCACAGAGCTTCTGCCTCCCCGTCTTTACCTGGTCCCCCTGCCTCTGGGATCACCTTCCAGGAGCTACAGCCTCCCTCAGACTCCGCCTCGAAGAGTCAGAGGCAAACACACTTCGTTAAACTTATTGCTAAGTCACTACCTGCACAACACGCATTTCTCTCTAATTCAGAGTGGCTGGTGCCAGGAGTCATCACTGCATCCTCGGCTGTGCCCGGGATGCTGCAGACCCTTCGCCGAGCTCTCCTGCAGGGCTGGGATGAGGCCCCAAAATCCTCCCCACAGGCAGCAGATGGCCACCCCAACATGACCTGGCTCGGCAAAAAATGAGGGAGCCTGAACACGGGGGAAAAGTGCAGAATTAGCACGGAGCATGAGGACAAAGTCACAGACACCTGGGGAGATAGCACATCCTCAGAGAGGGCTTAAGAGGTCAGACGATTTGGGCCCTTCAGAAAATGCCTCAAACCAAGTCTCAGGGCAGCGTCCTGCAAACAGCACTGTCCCCCCTTTTTGGGGTGAAGATGGGGCTGTTCCAGCACCAGGCCCTCACCGTGGGTTCTTGTCTGTAGCTGCATCCCATCTCCCCACAGCTCGGAGGCTAAAACCACACACGCCAATCATCACTGAATGTCACAGCCGGGCTCCCACTGGGGTCAGGGTGACCGGTCTCCACGGGGCTCTCCCCGGGGTTGGGTGGGCGGCCGCAGCTGGCTCTTCTCACTCTTGCAGGCTTGGCTTGCGGCTGGTGGTGGCAGGATGACATGGGGAGGAAGGAGTGGCCCATAACTAGGTAACGTGAATGATAATAGAGTTCCCTATGGGACCGCTGCACTTCTTGAGGATTGATCCTCTGACACTCCTGCTGAGGCCCTTAGTCACCTAAGGACTCCTTTTGGTAAAGGCCAGGAGGAGCAGGAGTCCCTTTTCTTCAGAGCTGAACCCCTGCAGCCTCTCATTTCTCTATCAAGCAGTTTGTTCAGACTTTACAGATGCAATTCTTTCCAATTTTAAAGCCAAATTAAAAAGGTCAGCCTTCCCCATTCACTCCAAAGTTCCTCAAGGCTGCTCTGGCCTAGCAAATTCCTCCTAGGTTCCTCTTACCGAGGGTATGTACCGGTACCCCTTAAGACAAATAGTCTTAAGACCTTAACGAGCTCATGTAAGCTCTTGGACTGTCAACATAAAATCAGGAGGTCTGGGTTTCAGGAGAATTCACCAGGGTCACCTGAAGAATGCAGTGATCCAGGGGGGCTCAATGGGCCCCTATTGGTACCAAATGCTGGTTCAGTGTAGATTTCCAGTGGTCTCCCTTGGGTTTCTTTGACATCCTGCCACGACTATGCCAGGAAATGTTGACGAAAATAATCCGTAACCAATCTATAAATGAAAATTTGGGTGAGTTTATTCTGAGCTAAAATGTGAGGACCATGGTTCAGGGCCTTTCTTCCCAGTGGAAGGAAGGGCACCAAAGAAGTGGGGTGTACAGAGCGGTTATATACCCCCAAACAGGATGTTTCACATGTGATTGAAATGTCCCTTTTACAATGGTCACGAGACTGCTCTGTCGGCACAGCGATTGATGGACACAGCAGGTAGGTCTGCTGTCTCAGTGGACACAGCAGAATGGCAGGTCTGTTGTTTTGAGCTGAGTGGTCACAGGTGAGCTGGGTGGTCAAAGATGAGCACAACAATCAGCTCCTAGCCTAAGGAAAGATGCTTATCCTTAAGGAAACGCCAGTGTTGGGGGAAGTTGCACCTTTATCTTAAGGGCATTTGTTCTTGCCATAGGAAATGTTTAAAGCAGATATGCAATGCATGCTTGATGACCGTGTCAGGCCCCTGTGGAGAAAGAAAGTCAGGCCGATTAGGTTTACACCAAATGGCTTCCTCATATACTCCAATATATCCTATTGCTCGCCATTTCCATTTGTCAGGCCACATGTGACTATTGAGTACTTGAAGGGCGGCATTGTCATTGGTTTTTATGGGTACTGATTTTTAATGTTACTGAGGTACTAGACTTTTAATTTTATTTAATTAGAATTAATTTTAATGTAAAAAGGCATTTGCCACTCCATATTGGACAACACATCTCTAAGAAGTGACCTGGAGAGAGGTTGCACAAGTAGGGGGACCTGCAACCCTCCCCCGGTGCCCAATGAGTGCTCTGTGTCTCTACCCCCTAGAGTAGATGGCGTAGTTGGCAATAACAGGAACAGATGATTGAAAGTTATAAATGATTTGATGCGAGCCATTCCATACTTGGGATTGGTAATCAGAGAAGACATCCTGAAGGAAATTCCACTGTAGGTGAATCCTGACATATGAGTATGAAACACATGGTAAAGGAGAAGGGGAGGAATGTGCTTCTAGACAGGGAAGAAATCATTTGAGAGGGAATTTACAAATTTACCCATGGTCTTGCCAAGTGATGGCCCATGCTCCCCCTCACCATCATAAGATGGCCTGGTGCAATTTCAGTCCTCTGTGCCCAGAGGTATAAATTTGATTTAATTTGTTACACTCTTGTAACGTGATCATGGCCTTGGATTATGTAGCAAAGTGTCCTAATTTTTCAGATATGCAAACTGAAATGGGGTGAAATATCAGGATGTCTACTTGACTTTAATATTCCAGTGAAAATATGGGAGAAAGCATGGGTGGCAGGTCTGAATAATTTACACATTGGATGAAACATGGTTTAACTGGATGAAGTTTACATTGTTAAATCAGGTCATGGATGTTTCCAATATTGTTCTCCTTTTCTACCTGTTTCAAAAATTTTATTTAAAAAAGTAAAACACATTCACATGTATTCTCCATTTTATTGACTTCCAGGGTACTTTGCCAACAGAAGTGATGCCTTGACTGAGAATTCGAGTGAGTCTCAAGGAAGTCCTAGCCCAGGTGGGGCTTGTGCTTCATATCTCAATGCTGTGCCTCATCAAAGGGCACCTTGCACACAGGGTCTTGGCTGATGATGAAAGGTGGCCAGACCATGTGAAGGACTGCTGAGCACAGTGGGCAACAGCAGAAGCCCTGGGAGAATAGCAGGAGGTGGCTCAGCCCAACATTTGTCTCCCCAGACCTCCCCTTCTGGGCCATCGTCCTCATCTGCTTGGCAGGACTCCTGGTGCTCATCACATGCCTGAACTGCTGTCTCCTAGTAAGCAGGGAAGTGTCACTTGTCTTCTTAAACTATTGGATTGTAAGAGTCCTTTGGATATTATAAACATATGTGCTTTGCTAAGGATCTGTTGTGCAGATAGTGTCTCCCATTGACCAGCTGGTGTTCATAGCTCCTTTAGAGCTTGAACCAGTTGTGAAATTGTCATCTGCCCAACTCTGAGTGACTGACTCCCCTGTCCCACATGTTTCCATCAACCCAAAGGATCATGTTCAAAAATAAATAATTCAGAAACGTATTAACCCACACAAATCCCTGATGGCCGGATTTTGGTCAAACACTCATACAACAGATACCCATTCCTCAAGATCGGAAGTGATGCCACATCACCGTGTTCTCAGCTTAATTTCTCTTCTCCTACCCAGCCATTCCTGCAATCTGTGGTCTGTGATCTCAGTAATTCCCTTGGAGCCGTCCAAAATTTCTTACTGCTCATCATATGTGTCTTGTAAAATTTCAACCCCAGAAGATCCTGATTATCAGCCAGGCCTTAGCTGCTGCCAATCTTATGATCTTATGACAAAACAGGATTTTTTTGGTACCAGTGTAAATGCAAAATCAGCTGCATCAACTGGGAAGCATCCCTAATGCCTGGAAATTCTAATTTCTTTTATGGATTGGCATATTTATGCCTTGATTTTCCACAAAGCCTGTTTTCAATGTTCCCCACATTTCTTTTTCCTTCATACATATTCAGGGTCCCTTAACTTGCCTGATATTTCACAGAGAAATTGCTGTCTCTTCTCCTTCCCTTTTGACATGAACCAGTAAGAAAAGGTCATCTACCTTATGTGTTTCTGTGGCCTCACCTGCAAACACCTCCTCAGAAAACCCCATGCTCCATCTGCCCTCACCATTCTATGGGTTGTTCCCTTGTAAGGCCACACTGACTCCTTTCTTACTAGACCAATAGGGGCTTTTCATCATTCATCTGACATGCTTGTTCAGTGGGAAACTTTGATAAGCTTGGAGCTCCTTAGATAAGTGAATCTTATGTTACCTCTGTGAGCATTATAGTATCTCAACACAGATACTGCAGATGAGAAAATATACAACTGACGAATGAAGACTGTGCTCTAAATGGATTAGTAGATCCCAATTAAAACAAAAAAGAATGTGAACTATTTCATTGTTAATTTTTATATAGATTGCATGGACAAATGGTAATAGCTTGGTTATAATGGGTTTAAATATACTATTAAAATTAGTTTCACCTGTTTATTTTTACTTTTTTAAATGTGGCTACTAAAAAAAATTAAATTCCATAAGACAGATTGAGAAATTCTACTGTTGTACAGCACTGTTCAAGCCATGAGAATAAAGCCCAGAGAACGTGGTTAGGGACAATTTTTCCAAGGAAAGGAGTCGATCTGAATGCATGGCAAGATGCAGAAAACAGTCTCATACACACACACACACAAACACACACACACACACATAGAAAACAAGACCAACGTCATCATAGAGTTGCACTACTCTTCTCAAGTGGCAAGAGGTTGCAGTCCTACATTGTCCTAAGTGGACGAACCTCAGGAAAGCAGCCAGGAGTCAAGAGAATTTACCAACCAGGAAGATCTAACACCAGAGAGTAAAGATCAGGATCTTTCGAGAGGTTCCCAGCGGTGGATTCTGTTAGTGATTCAATACATTAGGGAGAACTTTGTAAGAAGCGTTGTTACAGAACTCACCTTTCCTTTCCTATGTAAAAATATACAAGTTTTGTAAAGAATAATAGCTCCTGCCAATCAATGAAAAGATGCTAGAACACGAATATCACTCTTGTAAATCACTCCTGGATTAGTGAGCCAGTCAGGGAACAGATGAACGTGGATTGAGCTGGACCTCATTAGGCTGATTCTGACTTGAAGACCATCCTATGGATCGTCTTGTGCCAGGACCTCTGAAACATGCTGCCCCCGCCACTCTTTCGCCACCAAGGTCCACCAACCAGACAAGTCCTTGCTGAAAAATGCCCTGGCTGACCACACCTGGAGGACTCTCCCCAAATCCCACTCCTTCACGGTGCTCTTCCACCTGCCACCGGCCAGGGAGACATTCCCTCCAAGGCTCACACTGTGTGTGCCCAGCTCTGGGGATGGCACTTCTCCCTCAAGTGAAGAAAAGGATCAGAGTGAAGAGCCTGTGGGCTGCAGCCATTAGGACAAGGCCTGGGGTTTGCTGCCAGAGAGAAGAGAACCTGTAGTGGGTGTGGGTCCCAGGGTTCAAGAAGCCCCCGTGATTCCTGGATAGAATCCCAGAAGATGATGCAGGACAGAGGAGGGATGCTTGGGTGTGATTGTGCCTGGGAATGTCCATAGGGAGGTGGATGTGCCATTGGTAATGCCTTCAACAGTGTTGTTCATTCATCGATACGTGCTGTCTCAGGGAGTGCTGTCTACCTCCTTCCAGCCCCTAGTCTCCCGTCTGGAGCAAACAGATAGCGTCAGAAGAACATTTGCATTTCATTCATAATGTATGCGTACAGGGCATGCAATGTGCTGGATGTTGCAAGCGTTTTGAATCATTAACTCCTTTAATACTCTCCGTATTCTCACAAATTAGGTACGCTTATCATTCTTGCCGACAACAGATGAAGAAAGGGAGGCACCGATGAGGTGAATAACTTGCCCTCTACCAATATCAAGGAAGTGATTGAGCTGGAATTTGAACATAAGTTGTGGCTCCATATTCTCTGCTCTCAACCATGTTCTTTGCTCCCTATGACTTCACACCATGAAGACGTTGGCTCAGTGTATCCATTTTCTTGTTATACCCAGTAGCCCCACTCTTTGATCTCTGTCTGAAAAAGATGCTATTTGCATCAAAACTCTTGCACATACACAACCAAAATGACTTCTCCCCATATCCCATGTCCTGGAAAATACATGGAGAACATTTCAAAACATTTCTTGCCCAGTCTGGGAGTGCTTCTGGGAAATCCCACTGTTCCTCTAAGAAGCCAAGGGCAGGCTGGGAGCTGGGTGTGAGGGGAAAGGTGAGCTCAGGAGTTCCCATGGGATTACAAAGTGGATGGGAGGCCTCAGCAGGAACTGACTTCAGGATCTGGTGGTGTTTCAAGATGGGTGCTAATTTTCTGGCTTTGGGTGTAGGGGCTGGTGCTGCATTCCAGGGAGAGGCCAGTCTCCCTGAGTTCTTGGGGAAACCAGACCCTTGAAAGCAAGGGAATGAGAATTTCCTTTCACAATGGACTTGGGAGGGGAAACATTCAGCCCAGAAGAGACAGTCATGATCCTGAGGAAACCGGAAGAAGCTGCCTCCTCGTCCGCCAAGCAGAAAGCCCTCCTTCATGGACTCACTTTATCCAGATGAGACCAAGAAGGAGGACATGATGATATGCCCTTGCAGGTGGGAGACCTGTGACAGTGGAGCCTGTGCCTGGGAGGCTCTGAAAGGCCTCACAGAAGTGACATTTGCTGTGAGCAGAGTGACAGATGAGAGGCACGCCGGCCTGTGTCTGGGAACAGTTTGAGAGTCAGGGAGAAGGCACCGCTGGTGCAGAGACTCACAGGAAGAAGTGAGTGTGACCAGAGAAGGGCAGAGGGTGGGGGTGTGGCGAGAAGGAGCCTGAGAAGGGAGTGGAGGGCAGATGGGGGCACGGCAGGGCCATGTGGTGGGAACTGGTAGGCTGTGCTTTTTGCCATCGCTCTCTGACGACATTGCTCCAAGAGGTTGCACCCAAAAAGTACAAATCCTTAACATCTCACAAATTCTGTGTGCCAGGAAGAGGGCACGGCTCGGCTGGGTGCTTCTGCCTCAAGGTCTCTCTGAAGCAGGGCCTGTGTCTCTACTGGGGCTCGACTTGGGGAGGGTTTGGTCCCAAGTTCAGTCACATGCGTGTTGATGGGTTTTGTTTGGACTGAAAATCTGAGATCCTGCGTGTCTGTTGGCCGATCATTCCCTCCATTCTCTCCTATGGAGCCTCTTCATAGGGCAACTGAAAACATGCACACTTGCTCCCCCAGTTCCAGAGAATTAAGAGGCAGAGAGAGAGACAGAAAGATGGAAACAGGAGGAGGGAAAGAGGGAGGGGGCTGGAGAAAATGAGTAAGAAGGAAGGGCCAGGCTTTTTATTCTTAACCCTGGGTTGCGTGCCATCCCATCACCTTGGCTGCATTCTATTCAGAAGGCAGTTTCTGACCACTGTGTGTTCCACAAGGACGCGCACAGCAGAAGACAGTGAGCACCAGGAGCCATGGTGGAGGCTGCCCACCACATAGGCCGACACGAGGCACTTGGGTCTGATTCTGTCAAACAGGAGACCGTGCAAGGTTTCATGCCAGTGAATGGAAGTATCTGAATTTCCCCTAATTTCCACCTCTTAAAGGTGCAGACCTGGGAATGAGGCCCAGAGGGGCAGTGACTTTCTCAAGGTCACACAGCTGGAACCCAGTCCTGTTTTGAGGGGTACTCCACACTACATCCCACCCCTTCTTGTCATTCTTTCATCTCTAAGTGTGTGCATCAGACACATGCAAACCAGACCACAGGTGTTGTCGCTATTGTCTCTTCTACACCTGAGGACGTCCTGAGGGAGCTATTTCTGGCCTCGCCCCCATCGTGCAGGTTGGGTGATTGAGGAGGCCCTGGGAGGCCCATGGGCATTTCCAGGACACAGAGCTTGTAGGAAAAAAGAGGTCGGAACTCAGCTGCATGTCCTCAAGCTGGAACCTTGGTTCCATCACAAGGTCCTGTGTTGGGATCTGTGCTGGCTATTTGTGTACAGTTCTGGAGGTGACATGGGCAAGGAGGGTGAGCAGCCAAGATCCCAGAGAGGTTTTTGGTGGGTGTGATTGAAGGAAGGGGCCCAGGTAAGGGAAACTTGAGGAAGTGACCTCACTTCCTTGGAGACAGACCCCAACACAACTTAGCACACTGGTCTCCAGGCGCCCACAATCTAGACATAGCATCCTATCGAGCCCACTTGAGTGGCGACACTGAAGACAAGAGGATGTTCTCCTGCTGTCTCCCGAGTTGTGGAGGCTCTGGCTTCAGGAAGGCCAAGAAAAAGAGCCTTTTCAGTCACTATAGACACTGACTTGCCCCTCACCTGCACCACCTCTGTCCAATTGGCAGGAGGAGGACTCAGGTAACACAGGGAAAGCCAACAGGGTTAGGCCACAACTGGATGCCACCCGCACAACAATTTGAGCCTCCTTGTGTGTCGGAGGGGAGTGAGAGAGGGACGGCGGTGCTGAGCGGGGACCCACCCTGGGCAGGAGCCATTTGCTCGGTGTTGGAAGCCTGGCAGTGTGTCGTGTTCCCAGCCTAGGTGGTGGCCAGCAGGATGGGAGAGTGGGTGCTGGGAACCAAGCTCCTCTACCCATAGGTTAGTCCCGAGCCCTCCAGGTGTCATCTCATTCCCTCCCTGGCTAGAGGTCTAGGCAGATGCTGCTCGGTACCTGATCTGTGCGGGGGTTTCCTCCTGTGGCCAAGTCGAGGCAGGTGCCTGAGACATCCCGGCCCGGCTCTCGGGCACTGTCTTTGCAGAGCTGCACGCAGGAGGTGGTCGAAGATCTGGCGGATGGCTTCGGGTACTCCATCTCCCTGGACAGGGACCAGCTGCACCGCGCCATCATCAATAACCAGGGCAGCTCTGAGGTGAGAGTGGGCACGGAGGGGTCTTCCCACCCAGGCCCCTGAGATGACCAGGGCAGGCCCAGAATCCAACCTCAAATTGCCGTTCTCCTGGGACCCTAACAGGGCTGTCCCCCATGAATGTCCCACAGTCCCATTCCCAAAGGAATCTGGACTTCCGCTCCTCCCCATCAGCTGCATAGGAGGGTAGGAGGGCACTCTTTGCATTTTCCTAGGAAGATTAGAGAAAACGTTGCTGTCGTTGTCGCTTCCCAATAGGCCCTGAGTATCTTTGAATTTTGCCTTTTTTTGAAAATGAAACCTTGATAACGAGGGTCTCCAAACTCCCTTTAATGTAAAAGAAATAACCATCAGCGTGTTTGGAAGTCAAAGGGATTCTCAGAACGTGTCACTGCCCTGTACACTGTTTCCAGACCTGGGAGGGGTGAGGTGGCCACATAACATTTCCCTCCGGGTCAGGGTCTGATGAAGCCTCAGGCAGTTAGAGGGGATGTCCCTCAGCCCTCACTTTGGGCGGTTCTCAGTTCTGAGCCACAGGACCTAGAGAAGCCACTTGGCATGCCAAAGCCTCTGTTCTCCTCTCTAGAGAGGGGTGTCTGTTGAGGATTCACTGGGCTGGTGCTCTTCACAGAGGGAGCTCTGTTGTCCCTCAGCAAGCAAATGGCCTTGAGGGAGATCAATGTGGAATCCTTCGCAGGACCAAAGTCAGATTGTACTTTGAGAGCGCAGAACTTTGCTGAGTTGGGACCCCTGGCTCTCCTGTCGCAGATGTCTGGAGGGGCTAGGAGTTCCTGGGTCAGCTGCAGACCCCGATAACACTGGTGGTTCGCAGTGGTGACCCTGACTCTGTGTCCCTCCTCGTCCCACCCAGAGTGAAGATGAGTCCACTCTGTCTGTCACTGAGGCCTGCAGGATGCGTGGCCTCCAGGCAGGCATGATGCAGAGGCTCTCAGAGACTGTGCTGCTAGCCTTCCCCAGCAGAGTCCTCTGCAGTGTCATCACCTCCCTCTGCAGCTACTCAGGCTCCAGCACAGCCCACCAGGTGCTGGACCAGCTGTTTCCCAGGTGACTGCCCACCTCCTCCTCAGCACAGTGGTGACTCTGCCCACTGCCAGCTGTGTGTCTTGCCTTGGGAATGTCACCGCATCTCTCTGAGCCTGAGTTGGCTCCTCTGAAAGGTGGGGTGGCAGAGGATGAACTTGCTAGGCTTCTCCCAGGGATGAATGGGATCAGCCCTCCAGGTGCTGCCCTGGTGCCCGGCTCTGCAGAGAGGGTGGTGGGCCATGCTGTGGTTGCTGGTGGTGATTATTTCTCTGTCCCCCACGGAAAGTAGTCTTCCTCTCCCTTCACTGGCTTGTGGCTTTTTGAGTTTGGAAAAGCACCTGGAGAGCACCCTGTCAAGGAGTTTGAGATGCCATCCAGCTGGTCCTGGTGCTTGTCCTTGGTGTAGCCACTTAGGGATCTCTAGGGCCACAGAGGGGACCCGGC
This sequence comes from Equus asinus, assembly GCF_041296235.1. Lineage (NCBI taxonomy): Eukaryota > Metazoa > Chordata > Mammalia > Perissodactyla > Equidae > Equus > Equus asinus. The sequence goes on from NW_027224842.1 coordinate 2,450,430, forward strand.
CCACTCAGACACCCGGGGTGGTTCTGGTTGGAGATCATTCAACAATGTCTATGAAGGACCTACTCTGAGCAGGACTTCTGGACACACTAAGTGTCACTCAGTGACTGAAGCAGACAGCCTCCCTGGCCCTCCCCTCTAATCTGAGAGTCAGACAGTCACACTTGACATCATTCACAGGTCCCATCTACCCTCCATCCCGGGCGATGCCCTCATCCCCTTTGGGACACATGGAGGCAGCTTGGCCCAATGCGTGCGGGATGCTGGAGGACAGGACCACCTCCCAAAGTGAGTGGTCTTTGGGTCGAGAAGGACGGCCTCCTGTCTCTAGCAAACAGGGTGCAGGGAGAGGATGGAGGCTGTGGCCGGGTCAGGCCTGGGAGAACCCTGCATCTCACCCATCTTGTGATTCCCATGGGAGGGCTGAGTTCTGGTGGCTTCCACTCCGGCAGGACTGGACTCAAAGAGAGCTGTGCATGGGTCCCAGGCCCCTTGAGAATTGGAAGGGAGGCTGGGCTGCGTTGTTCACTAGAGACCCACTCCCAGCAGAGTCCCAGCCCCTCCTGCCTCCCTTTCTCCACATCCACCCCTTGTGAGCACCACCGCCAGGTCCATAGTAGGAGGTGTGTGAGCAAGCTGCTCCCAAGTCTGCTGGAGTCTTCATTCCAGTGGCCCACATTCATGCAGGGCTTGGGTGGGCTGTGTCCAGACCCTTGGGGAGGAGAGTATCGGTGGGAACAAGAGACTCTCACAGACTCTGTGTTCAGCCTGCTGGATGAGCAGGCCTGCCACAGCCAGGACAGCCAGCCAGGGCTCAGGGCTGGGATGGGGCCCTCCTCTGGAGGGGGAGGGTCTGGCACAGGGGCACAGATGCTAACATGAGTGCCTTGGGAGGGCAGTGTTTAAGGAAAGGCCAGGCCACTGACTCTCTGGCCCATCTGCCTCCACGCAGTGCTATCTATTTCCTGCTGGGAACCTGGCTGGGCCAAGGGCAGGATTGCAGGGAGCCCCTGCGGTTTCCCTCTTGGACCCTGCAGCTGGCCACTCTGCACGTCAGCTTTGGTGGCTCCCACGTGGAGGGCCATGCCTACCTTCTGCCAGGCCACCTGGAGCATCTCAAGGCCATTGAGGCCGAACGGAAAGGTGAGGGGACTGGAGTCTGGGAAGACTGTCTGTGTTGAGGTTCATGGGCTAGCGTTCCCTTAGAGGCAGTGGAGCCCTTCCTATCTTTGGAAAGGCATAGAAACTGTCAGGTGTGTGGGTGAAACTTTCTCTTTATCCTCCTCCAGAGCAAGCTCCAAAGCTCCTGCCACTTCCAGAGCCAGAGCCAGTGCCATCCCCCGGGCTGGAGCCAGCTGCACCTCCAGTCTCACCACGTGTGGTAGAGCTGGAGCCAGCAGCCCCTGAGTCAGCCACTCCAGGACCAGAGCAAGGGCCATCATTAAAGGCAGCTTCAGAGCCCAGCTGCCCCTGGGCCGTGACCACCGAGGACCAGCTGCGGGAGGAGAAGCCGAACATCTTGGACTTCCCTCCCCAGCTGGTGGCAGAGCAGCTGACGAGGATGGCTGCGGTGAGCAGAGGAGCTCGCGGGGTGGGTGGCCCCTGCCTTCCCGGTGCCATGAGCCGCCCCACACCTGCCATTCCCTGCTCGGGATTCCGATGATCTGGGTCCAAATCCCTGCTCCCTCCCTTATCAACACTGTGACCTGGGCAGCTTTCTTTCTCCCCAAGCCTTCGCTGTCCCCTAGCGAACAGGGGACGGTAGAGACGGACACTCAGCACCTGCTGTACAGGGTGGCTGTGCCGATGAATGAGGTGGGAGAGAGTGGAAGGTGGGCAGAGTCTGGCCCTTTGGTGGGGGATGGGCACTCACTGAAGTGCTGCCAGGTCCTTGGGTGGATCCCCCATCTGCGCAGGTGGCCCGGACAGCCTCAGCACTTACCAGGAAGGTGATGTGTATTGACTCCAGTGGAGACAGTCAAACAAAGCTGGGGGTTGTCCCTGCCTCGGGGGGAATGTGCATGGGAATGGGGAGTGGGACCCGAGGGGCACTGGGATGGGTGGATGATGGCCCTTCTGGTGGGCATGTGTGGGCTGCCTTCTGGAGCTTGGAGGAAGTGAGACAGGGCTGGGAGCAAATGTCCCCTCCCTTCCCCACAGTCCTGAGTCCGGGGTCATCCTGGACTGGGTGCATTCAGTGGACACAGACAAAACCCAGGGACTCCCACAAGCCTCAGGCCACATGCTCTGCTTCCTGAGCTCCAGTTCTGATCTCACCCTGCTGGTCCTATGGGGGACTGTGGACGCCGAGCTGGGGTGCGGCAGGACCGGGTGACACTCCGAATCTTCTGCAGGAGCTGTTCAAGACGTTGGTGCCCGCCCACTGCCTCGGCTCCATCTGGTCCGAGCGCGACAACAGGGAACGAGACTACCTGGCACCCACCGTCCGTGACACTGTGATGCACGACAACACCGTGGCCAATTGCATCCTCGTCACCTGCCTTGGGGACGCGAGCATGACAGCACAGGACAGGGCCAGGGTGGTTGAGCTGTGGATCAGGGTGGCTGAGGTAAGCCTTGGCACGCCCTGTCTGGATGCGTGAGAATTGCCTCTTGTTTCTCTGCTCTCAGGATTGAAGTCTGGGGTCTTAGTCCCTGGACTGTCCCTTGACCCTCATGCCAGGGCCACGTTGACCTTGACTTGAGGTCCCAGTGGGGACAAGCTCACTTCCTCCCTTGTGCTGAGCTACAAATCCTTGCGCCTGGCAGTGTTACTCGTCGGGTGGCAGGTGTGCCCTCCCTGGCTTCCCTGGACATGTGTCTCCTCCAGGACAGGGGAAGTCCATGAGGGGACAGAAACCAGAGGCAGCAGAGCTTCAGCTCCCCCTCACAGCTCCATCTCTTCGCTTCCCCAGGAGTGCCGATGCCTCGGGAACTTCTGTTCCCTCCACACAATCCTTTCTGCCCTGCAGAGCCCTGCCATTGCCCGTCTCCAAGACACCTGGGGACAAGTTTCCAGGTGGGTAGTGGGTGGTCTGCTCTCCAGCCAAGCACCATGAGGGTGAGGTGGCCCAGGCAGCCTGATTTGGGCCGGCATGTCCCCCAAAGTCAGCTGAGACCACCTGGGAGACAGCGAATGCCGGGCACAGGGACTGACCTGGGTGCTGGGTCTCTGAGTCTCTCAGCGCCCTTCGGCCAGCAGTTCCGTCCCAGGGATTCATTTCCTTCCAGACCAGATCCTGGCTTGAGCCCAGGTGGAGATTCTCAGGTGTTTCCTTTGCAGCAACAGAAGCCTCTATGCAGCTGAAACCAACACTGTTCCAAAGGGATCTGTTTGGGACATCTGGGAATGGAGGCCCCAAGGGACAAGAGGAGAGGCCCCTCCGCAGTCCCATGGGGACCTTAGAGCTCAGAGCACCCCAGAGAAATCCCTCATCCAGGTCCCAGGCAGTTTGGATCTGCTGGGTTCTCAAATAAATGGGACTTGCCTTCAAGCATCCCACAGTTTTTCTTGCTTTCTTTCTTTCTTTCTTTCTTTCTTTCCCCACCCCGCAGGGAGAGTTCTCGAACCTGGAAGAAGTGGGTCAGGAGAGAGAAACGCGTGAGCAGGGAGCTGCTGGTGCAGGTAACCTGGAGGCTGGAGATCTGGAAGGAGGCCAGAAGGAGAGGGGAGGGGGGCATCCCGAGGGGATCCTAGGAGGTGAGGCTATGGCAAGGCTCGGCCCAGGCTGGGGGTCAGAGAGCCCCGTGAGGGTGGGGCAGGCCGGGGCCACTCGGCCAGGTCCCCCAAGACACCCTGCCCTCCCCCTCCCTGTCTGTTCAGCTGGGGTCTGGACACACCCCTGGAGTCCAGAGGTCGGGGCCTTGGTCAGATTTGGAGCCAGGGCTGGGGTGAAGGCAGCGGGGACAGGGCCTGTAGCTGGCACGGGGAGCGGCCTCTCCCAGTGGGTCCTTGAGCCAGTCACTGCCCCTCTGGGGGCCTCCGTCTCCTCCTCTGGGAAGTGGAGGGAAATGATCAGCGGTGCAGGCCTCCCAGCGGGGTGCTACCATCCAAGGGAGGACAGGAACGGGAGGAGATTTGTGCCGGCTCCTCCTCGAGAGGTGAGGGGAGAGCAGTGATGACACGCAGATGACTCTGAGTCCTCAGGAGACTCCTGGAAGCAGGTGACGTTCTCCTCACACTTTTCAGCTGAGGAAAGAGGGCCAGGGAGGCCTGGGCAGGCCCAAGGTCACACAGGACTGAGTCCTGGAGCCAGGACTGGTCTAGAATCAGAGCACCCTGGAGGTGGGAGCAGCAGAGGCAGCAGGGGACTGGAGCCGATGGCCAGGGTCTGAGATCAGGGGCCTTGGGGGACATGCGGAGGGGAGTATGGGCGCACTGACCCTGTCCTCGGCCCCGACAGGAGGCGACCTCCGTGTTAAAGACTGCAGAGAGGGCCCGCCAGGGAGCCCAGGAGAGGCAGCGGCAGCAGGTGAGGGTGACTGTGGGGGAGGGGCCCAGGAGTCAGAGGAGAGGGGGCTCCCCCTCCCAGCTGGAGACCTCCCTCAGGAGAGGGGCCTTCCTCCTCAGGCGAATCTGCTGTGGCTGCCAAGCATGACGGGCCTGCAGTGGCAGTGAGCAGGAGGAGGCCTGGAAGGGCTGGCAGCAGGGCAGATTTGGGGTGGGGAAGGGCAGGGGCCACTGCCCCTGGGAGGGGCCAACAGCCAGCCCTGGGACTTGACTGATGGAGTTTGGTGTTCCTGGACGGAAGCGGGGGAGGGAATTGTGTGTGTTGGGGTGTCCCGACGATCCTAGGCTGCTCTGTGTGGGAGCGTGGGGTGGGCAGCAGGCTGGGCTGAGGGGTTTCAGGGGAAGGTTCATGGGGGCACCTGAGAGCGGGAGCTCATCACCATGCCCATCCCGATGGCGGCACAGGGTGTCGTCCCCTCCCTGGTGACGTTCTTCCGTTCCCTGGAGCTGCTGGACGCTACGATGGAAGATTATGTGGAGGTGAGTGAGCCTGGAGGTGGGTCCGGGGGCTCAGGCTCCTGAGGGTGGGGAGGAGAGAGTCCTGTCCTGAGCCCTGAGCTCTCTGCATTTGGCAAAGGTCCTCTCAGCAGGGCCTCCAGCCTCGTGTGGGAGTTAGGGTGTCAGGCCCATCTCCCCAGTGGGTGATGCAGGCTCTGCATAAGCCACCGTCCAGGTTCCCTGGGCTGCTGAGGCTCAGAGCTGCCTGACTGTGTGGCCGCAGGAGGTGGTGTCTGAGCTGGACTCAGCCTCTCCCTCTGGCCCTGCCAGTGAGGGAAGAGAAGTCGGGCCCCTCCCAGTCAGGAAGCACATCAGAGGCTGAGCTGTCCCTTCCTGCCTGAGGTCTCAGTCTCCCCACGTGTCATCAGAGAGGGTTGGGTCACAAGGTCTGTTGCCTCAGTTGCTCTGCGCCCCCTGCTCTGGAGCCCAGAGACTGGCCCAGGTCCAAGTCCGGGCTCTGGATGGGCCTGCCCACTGGCAGTAGTGCAACATTGCAAGAGGTGTGGACGGGGGCTAGTGCTGGCCCAAGGGGGCTGTTTCTGATGGACTGCGGCTGTCTGCTTTCCAGGGCAATGTGCTCAACTGTCGGAAATGGAATGAGGTAAGCGGCTGCGGCCTCCCGGTGGGGAGGGTGGGGGTTGGAAATCAGAGACCCCCCCGCAGTGGGCAGGACCCCCTCTGGCCCAATCCCCATTTGGATTGGGACATTTATTTGCACAGTTCGATATACAGAGCTAGGGATCCTATGGCATTGGCGGGTGGGGGAAGGGCTGGCATCAAAGACTCCTTCCTGGAGGAGGAGCTATTTTGGGCCAAGTGTGAGAGCAGGCAAGCCCTGACTGGAATCGCAGGGAGGGAGGGTTCCCAAGTGGGCAAAGGCCCCAGACTGGCCCCTTGCCCCCTTCCTCACCCCCTCCACGAGCCCTGCAGGGTCCCCCACTCAGGCCCTGTGGGCATCCTGTGCTTGCTCTGTCCTAGCAATTCAAACTGATGGACGAGATCGAGCTGCTCCAGGAGGCTGCAAATCTGTACACCGTGCAGCCCGACGAGCACTTTGGGGCCTGGTTCCAGGCCGTGGAGCCCCTGAGCAAGGAGGAGAGGTGAGTCGGGTCGGGAGTTGGGGGAGGGCAGGGCAGCCTCTCTCTGCTGACCAGCTCCAGAGCCCATGGCCGTTGCTCCATGGTCAGCCCCTGATCCGATTGCATGGCGACCCCTGGGGCCCTTCGACCCCAGCTGCTGGCAGGCTCCAGGATGCACATGTGATGTGTGGCTCCTGAGAGCTCCCAGCTCCGCTCTGTCCTGTAGCTACAGCCTGTCCTGCCAGCTGGAGCCCCGATACCACTGGGTCAGAAAGATTCGACTCTTCTTCAAAGGCAAGAAGAACCGCTCAGGCCAGAGTGAGTGTCCAGACCGGCAGTGGCTGAAACCATGGGCTCAGGAAACATTCAGGCTGAGCGTGGGCCTGGGGAGGCAGACAGCTGGCCCTGGGTTCCAGCTCCACTGCTGAGCAGTCCCGTCCTGGGCGATTGCACTCACGTTTCTGGGACTGGTTTCCTCCTCTGTGAAGTGGGTGATGCTAAATATCAGCCCCTGTGTCAGGGACAGATGGGGTGCTCTTGGCTGACTGAGCACTGAGCACAGGGCTGGAGCACAGAGCGCAGTGGGGGCCGGGATGGGGTGTGCACTGTGGTTCCAGGGCAGGTCGCTCAGGAAATGCCTCTCTTTCTCCAGACACCAGACCCCCAACCAAGGGCCCAGTGGTGGTGGTCGATGACCCTCCTGAGACCAGCTGAGCTACAGCGGGGACACAGCATTGACACTCAGGGTGCACAGGGCCACCTCCCCTGATTCTGATGAGGAGAACTTTGTGATCCGTTTCTTGGGGTCCCCTGTTGGCCACGAGAGAAGGCACCAACCCCTCTTCCCCCTCCCCCCTTTTGCCCAGCACCTATTTCCCTATTTGGCGGGGCCATATTTTGTTGTCAATGGTAAATGCTCCGTTTGAGTATTATATTAAATTGTTGCTTCTTTCTAATCCTGGGAGTGGAGGTGTGAGTCTTTCGCTCGCAGCACTCATGGAAACCAGATCCAGAAACTCACATTCCTCCTCGAATTTAGAAATCTCCCAGAGTGAGCGGCTCAGTTTATGTGGAGAAGGGAGAAGTGCCAGTCCCCTCCCTGGCTACTGAAGGACTTGCCCAAGTGCCCCTCCCGCCGAGGACAGGATCATTGCAGTGTGGTTCACCCTGTCCAGGAGCAGAGATGGCCCCTCCGACCTCTTGGGACTAAGCGGTTGGAGGCGTTTTCTCAGCCAGAGCCACAACCACTAAGCTGGGTGTGTCTGTCAAAGTAGCACGTGCCTGTCCCTAGCACACGTCCTGCCCAGGACAGTGGCTGCCTTTTGACACTCTGCCGGAAGAGGGAACATTTTCCCGGTTTCTCTTGCACACAGATTAGGACCTTGTTTTCTGATTCAGTCTCCGCAATGGCTTCAGCTCTAAGTGGGGAAAATACCGTCAAAAGCTCAAAACGTGCACATAGAGAGGATGAGGCCAGAGGAAGGTCCTGTGGACATGGACCATGGGCAGGCAGGACTCTTCCTTCTCGGGCCCACTAGGGGCTGCCTGTTCACCTCTGACCTAGACTGGATCCCCCTGGGCTTCTGGTCCCTGACTCCGAATACCATTTCCTGCTTGTTGCCTATCCAAGGGGAAAGCTGTGGGATGCAGCTTTTAGGGCCTCAGCCAGGTCTCCCTCCATAAACCTAGTGCTCCCAACAATCTGTTCCAGAAAATATAACCAGAGACAACACTTTCCAACTCATCTTATGAGCCCAGCAGTACCCTAAAAGCAAAACTAGGGTTTAAAAGTAGGGAAAACTTGAGAACAGCAAGTCTCAGAAATGAGCAGTTACTGTCTTCTACAAATATTAGAAAACTGAAGCCAACAATGTAAAACAATCATACACCAGGACAAAGAGGAAATTTATTCAGGTATGCAAGGTTGTATCAGCATTCCAAAATCAAATCAATGTGATCCACCCTGTCACAGGCTAAAGGAGAAATTTATACATATCTGTCAGTTGATATGGGGGGGCAAGTCATCAAATAGTACATATTAGAAATGTCAGGTTCTTTTTCTATCAATTGCACCTCATTAAAGCTCTTACAAAAATGAACATAGATTAGAATTTACACTTTCACAAACTTTTAGAAAATGGAACAGAGACCTAAATGTAATGCAAAACAATACAACTTCTAAAAAGATTATGCAACAAACTCTAAGTGGACTCGAATCTGGAATTATGTTATTAAGATACAAACTGAAAATGTAATCTATGAAAAAAAACTGATGTTAGACTTTATTTATTATTTTGGTAAGGAAGGTTGACCCTGAGCTAACATCTGTGCCGATTTTCCTCTATTTGTCCTGTGGGATGCTGTCACGGCATGGCTTGACAAGCTGTGTGTAGGTCTACACCCAGGATCCGAACCTGTGAACCCCAGGCTGCCGAAGTGGAGTGCGTGAACTTCACCACTGTGCCAGCGGGCTGGCCCCAAGTTAGACTTTATTAAATTAAAAACTCCTGCTTTGTGGAAGGCAAAATCGATGAGTCAAAGGACAAATTACAGACTGGCAGACGATATTCGCAAAACAGATATATGATAAAGAAAATATGTCCAAGATATATGTAAAGAATTCTTAAAAGTCAACCACAACAGGGGGCTGGCCCTGTGGCTGAGTGGTTACGTCCGCGCGCTCTGCTGCAGGCATCCCAGTGTTTTGCTGGTTCGAATCCTGGGTGCAGACATGGCACTGCTCATCAAGCCACGCTGAGGCAGTGTCCCACGTGCCACAACTAGAAGAACCCACAATGAGAAATATGCAACTATGTGCTGGGGGGCTTTGGGGAGAAAAAGGAAAAAATAAAATCTTCAAAAAAAAAAAGTCAACCACAACAAAAAAATAAACAACCTTATTGAAAAATGGGCAAAAGACCTGAATATATCCCTCACCAAAGAAGACATACAGATGGCAAACGAGCCTGAGGACAGACAACCACCGCCACAGGTCATTCGGGAATTTCAAATAAAACCTCAATGAGACACTTCTACACACCTATTAGAACTGATAAATGCAGGAAACTGACAATACCAACTGCACGTGAGGATGTGGGGCAAAGCAAACTCTCATTCATTGCGATCTGGAAAGCAAAATGGTACAGCCATAACAGAAGACAGTTTGGCAGTTTCTTACAAAGATGAGCATAGTCTTACCACACAATCCAGCAACTGCATTCTTAGGTATTTACCCAAGTAATTTGGAAATAGGTTTACAAAACACCTGTGGGCTAATATAGATAGTAGCTTTATTTATACTTTCTAAGCACTGGAAATGACCAAGATGTTCTTCAATAGGTGAGTGGAGAAAGAACCGGGGTACGGCTATAAAATGGATTATTATTATTTAGTGATAAAAGGAAACAAAGCATTAAGTCACAAAAAGACATGAATGAATTTTAACGCTTATTTCTAAGTGAAAGAAGCGATCTGAAGAGGCTATTGTAGAACACCAATTTTATGTCATTCTAGAAAAGGCAAATGTATAGAGACAATAAAATGTCAGTAGTAGCACGGTCTTCATGGAAGAGGAAGGAGAGTCGAATGGATAAAGCACAAGGGATTTTTTAGTGCAGTGAAACTCTTCTGCATAATACTGTAAATATGGAAAAAACCTTAGATAGTTATCAAAACTCTGAATTTTATAGCACAGAGAGTGAAACAATGTGTGCAAGCAAAAAGCCACGTATGTGTCCAAGAAAATTCCCAAAGTGAATGAAAACTGTGGAAAAAATCTAACTGTATTACAAATGTATGAAACAGTCTGAATGAAGGGAGTGGGTGAAAAGGTGCAGAAATATGTAATTTGGGAAGTGAGTCGAGTCTGTAAAACTGAAGATGAAAGAAACTGTGCAGACGCACTGTATTGTAGCTGATAAAGTTGTGACCCGGGGGGTATTGTTAACAATGCTGATACTTCTATCCATGTGGACTGAAAATGAGCAGATAAGTAAATGGACAGTGAACAGTGGGCACAAGGTTATTATTTGGAGTAGGAGTTTACAGATAAGCAAGGAGAAGAGGCTAGAATGATCCACGTGGTGATAGAGTTGGAGACATCAGTATGAACTTACTTTAGCTGAACATAGACACAGAAGGCTGTGTATAGATATATTTATAGGTGTTTGAATACACACAGGCTACTACACACAGATATATTTCCCTGCTATGTCCGCTGAAAGAACCTAATGCCCTGACAGCTGCAAACACACCTGGTACCCAGGTCTTAATTCTAATACCACAGTCCAACAAAAGGAAACAGGGTTCCTTGTAGAAATAACCAATTCTAGGATTCGAGAAGGAAATGTAAGAAAATGAGACTAAAGTGTCATTCAACATAAGAAAGTCATGAAATGCTACTCAAAAAAAGCCAAGAATGCTGGGGGGACACCAAAGGGACACATCGACTAACTGAAGGAGCTCTCAATCGCCAAAGCTGGAACAACCTGAGAAACAAAATAAATAAAGTTGTTGGATTATAATCCGGAGAATGTATGAATATCAATACTGTAACAATGTAAATAACTGAATAATAAGGAAATGAAAAGACACAAATCTCCTGTGCGGGAGAATACCAATGATTCACTCGGACATTCTGCTCTAAAGGAGGTCGAGGCTAACTCTCCGCTTCTTAGGCACGGGCTGCACAGACAAAAGTCCCTACAAAGGGCACAGTGTGGACAGAGGGGACAGAGTGACTGTGCAGGGGAGACATCTGACAAACGCTGCCTCAGCCAGGTGACCAACATTAACATCAATGGGGGGAAGTCACAGGGAGAGCATGGACCCTTGAAATGATGAGATGAAAATGGCAATTTACCTCTCTGATCTTCTTGTCCCAAATCCATAATCCCAATCTAATCATGAGAATAAAACAAATTCTGTTGGAGAACATTTTACGAAACACCTCACCATTACTCCCTAAAACTACCAAGTTCTTCAAGAACAAGGAAAGCCCAAGAACCTGTCACAGCCAGGGGAGGCTAGGCAGAAAGGACTAAATGTAGTGTAGGATAGCAGACAGGATGTGTTCATAAGAGCAGAAACTGCGAGCGGAGCTGAGGGAAACTCTCTGTACTATCACAGCAAGTTTTTGTAACTGTACAACTGTTCAAAAAATAAAGTGAATTAAAAATCAGAGTACTAGCGAAATGCAAAATACCTGGAAACCATGAGTTCTGAACATGTCTCCAGACTCCATTATGTGCCCTGCACAAGCACTGTCACTACAGTCACATTCTTCATGAAATAGGATAATGATACCAAATTCATAGTTTCTGGGAGATTTAAATAATGAATATAACATTTCTGGCATTGTTTCTAGTAAAAATTCACTACTTAATGGAAAAATTAATCGGAATTTTGGGATACATTATTTTTCACCCCTCAGAGACCCGCTCCTCTCCTTCCACTCCCAGGGTTCCCGTGCTGTTTCCGTCCCTCAGTCTCTCTCACACTTTGAAAGCAGCAACAGTCTGTTCCTCACATTGACCTGGGTGACTTTTCCACAGAGCAGACCTGATCATGGCTGTCCCCTCGCAGGAAACCTGCACTTACCGTCCACTAATTTCAGAATCAAACCACAATCCTGTGGCCAAAATATAAGGCTCTTTCTTAACCTGACTGTGTTCTCTCTGACCAGGCTCATTTCCCACCCTCTGCTATGCAGTATTGGTCAAATAGGAATAATCTGCATTACAATGTCGTATTGCAATTTTATACACACAACTTCCAGTCTAATTACCCCCTAAACGTCCTCCTCTCCCGGCTCATCCTGGAGTGCTCCCACCTCTCGATCACCTGGGAGAATTCCAACACCTTGTTCAAGGCTGAGCACAGTCACAAGCTTGTCTGTGAAGCTTTCACTAGACTCTCACTGAAGAGTCAACTTCTTTGGATAGACTTCACCAGAGTTCAATGTCACCTCTGGATATTACAGTTTTTTACATCTCCCATCATGTTTAGCCAATGAGTGCCTTGTGAGAATAAACAGTGTCTTAGTCATTACTTAATATCCAGAATAAGATTTAGTGCCTACCATACATCAATTGCTGGGAAAAAAAAGATTTTTTTAATGACTGCAAAAACAAACTATTGAAGGAGGATAAACAGACATTCCCAAAATGGGAGACAAAGAATAAACCATGAAAGACGGAAATACTATTGAGGAATGAAGACCCCGTGATGAAGCACAGACACTGGAAAAACAGAACAGAGAAAGAAGCTTGATTCCTGAGTTTCCTTCCAGAATCAGTCTGTACTGGCAGGACTTGGTGTTACTACATTCTCTCTAACTTATTTTCCCTAGTGATGCCCCCAAAGTAACTACCAACAAAAAGGCTCCCTCACACCATCACACGTCCCCTCAGCACTTGTGAAAATGCCGTGCTCACCTAGATGTCATCACAGAACAGCCTGAGAGCACCGATCCACCTTCCTCCGTGGACGAGTCATCGTGTTGGAAGTCACGCCTCTACGAAGGTCAAATGGCCCCTCCTGGGCCCTTTCTCACTTGCTGTCAGCCAGGTTCTACGCTTGACACAGCCCTGCATCATCTCATTGGCTTCACAACTGCTGCAGCGCTGAACACAACAGCAAGCCGTTACCCTGTAAATATCCGTGCAGATCGTTCACGCAGATGCTAGCGCTGAAGTGACAGGAGTGCTTCACATGGTGACCTGTTATTAAGTCCAAAAGTTTGGTCACGGTGCCGACCCAGAATCTGAGCGGCACCGTCAGGAGGCAGAGAACACCACCTGCGGCCCCTTCTGCAGAGAAAGCCTTTAAGCGACCTCCCGAGACACCTTCCCTTCTCCAGGGAGCAGAGGAACATCGCCTCGTCTACTCAGAAACTTAATGCCAATCACGACACGCCAGTTGCAACAGCATAAACAGCAGCAGGACCCAATGGTGACAGGAAATAACTCTGCTTCCCTCTGCAACTGCTTTATGATCATAGACCAAATCCTTCCCCAAACCATCCTGCTCAGCATGGCCTCAAAAGCAAGGGGCTGTCGCTCTGAACTCCTACAAAGAAATGCTGCCCTGTGTTTCCTCCGACGCTTGCAAATTTCAGCCTCTACAGGCGATCCCAGTAAAACAGAGAACAAGAACAAGAACTCAGGAGGCTCTTCCACTGTCCCCCAACCCACCGCCCTCCCACAGCCAAGCAGGGCATCCCGGTCGTTCCAGGACAGGGAGCTGTGGGGAGACGGGAGGCGTCCACACCAGGCGAGACACAACCAGGTGAGTCGCGGGGAGGCAGGTAGAGAAGCAGGCGGCCTCCCGCTCCCTCCGCCCGGACTCAGCCGGCTGTCCCTCCCTCGAGCCCCTGAGAGCGGGGAGCTCAGCAGGCTGCCTCTCTGAGCCTCAGACAGCCGCCAGGACGGCCCCGCCATCGCTGGGGAGCGGGGACGGAGGGGACGGAGGGGACGGAGGCCCCGAGGAGCCCTGTGCAGCCCGCGAGCCCCGCGCCCCGGCCCTCGAGGACAGCGCCCCGCAGGCCTCAGCGGACACGGCGGGCCAGGGCCGCGCCGCCGCCCGGAAGGCTGTCGGGGATCCGTGCCCGGGCTCAGGGCGCGTCTCCCCTCGGAGCGGCCCTCCCGCCCCGCTGCGGCCCTGCCCGCCGTCCTCCGAGGGCCTCCTCGTCTCCGCGGAGCCCCGTCAAAGCGCTCCCGCCCGAGCTCCCCGCGGAAGCGACGCACAGACCCCGGGGGCCTCGCGGGCCAGGGCGGCACAGACCGTCCTCCGCCGGCCGAGCGCCCGACGCGGCGCGCGTTGGACCGGCCGCTCCCGCCCAGGAGGGACGAGGCCTGGACGGGACAGCCCCGCGCGCACTGGGCTGAGGGGAACCGGATCGTCGCGGACGCCCGCGAGGCCCCAGCTTGCCGGCTCTCCGCGTCAGGCACGCCCCTCACGCCGGTCTGAACCTGCAGCCCCTTTCACCGGCTCCACACGGTGGCACCGCCACGCCTGACGCGGACGTCTGGGGCTTCCCCATTGGCTCAGGGGCGGGGGGCGGAGCGAGTGAGGAGGCGGGGCGAGCGGGGAGGCGCGGAGACAGAGGAGCCGGGGCTGCAGCCTGCAGCCTCACAGGGGAAGGCCAGAGAGCATAACTCTGAGTGACAGGCAGAGCGGGGAGGCGGGGCGAGGGGGGCGTGGCGAGCAGGGGGCGTGGCCACAGAGGAGGCGGGGCAGTCGAGCCGCCCTGGGAGGGGAGACAGCAGGAGCGCGAGGAGCAGTGTGAGCGGAGAGGCTGTGCCCCCTCGGGAGCAGAGCGTGTGAGGAGGCGTGGCCAACAGGACGACCCGTGGGGGCGGAGCCCAGGCTGGCCAACTGCCTGCTCACAAACTCCTGGAGCCGCGCCCCTCCCGCCCGCTGCCTGCTGGGAAATGGAGTCTTTTTTTACTGGAAACAGAGAAGCTGCGTGTCTCTGCCCCTTGGCCTTTGGGAAATGTGGTCCACAGTCGGACCTTCGGATCAGATGCCACAGCCCTCCATGCCAGAAAATCTCAAATGAACATGCTAGATCATTGATAACTCTATGTTTAATTTTTTCTAAGCAAAATTCACCTTGAGGTGGAAAGTGGCTCCACGAAGTTGAGTTTCGTCACCCAAAATAACTGCAGTATTTTCCGTATTCTGCCTGCAGGAACCAAAACACACTTGTTTGGGTAGGTTTCCCAGGTTTTCCCTGTAAATCGAGATGAGGCAGTAGGTACAGTCCCGGACAAAGACAGAAGAAAAGAGACAAATCCATTTCCGGCATCCACGACCTCTGACTCTGTCTTGACCCTAAAACAGAGGTTTTCAGCATATTGCTGCTTAGGAAGACAGAGGCTCGACACAGGAATGTGAACAGCAACAACCAGAGAAAGCTTTGTGTGCTCGCCCCTGAGGGCTTCCTCAGGGACCCCATGTGTTCTTAGATTTTTCCTAGGTAGGAGCCATCCTTCTTTGTCTCTTTGTATGCCCTGGGACTTTTGGCAGAAAACTTACCATTTGGAATATTATGACGTGACAACTAGGGAAATCATGTTCTCCCCCTCCCCAGCATTTCTGGGGGATGCTGACTGCAATCGATGGTGATAGTTTCTTTAGGGGATACTCTGATCCAACCCTGAAAGTTCTGTAGTGTTTGTCATGTGTGGCCACTGAACACTTGGATCTGTTAGCCTAAGGATCTTCTAGAGATCCTGAGTTCAGTGGGTCTTCGGATGTCCTCCTGGGGAAACAGGGCGAGGGAACACTGTATGTGACGGGGAGAGCGACTGTCTGCTTTGGTGTAGAGAAAGAGCGTGGCAGACTGCATCCAGTTCTCCTTTCATTCTGGCACACACAAGACTAGGTTTCCTAGCCCTCTTGGTTTTCGAATGGATGTGTGGCTACTTCTGCCCAAGGCATCACTTTTAGGCCAAAGGAGAAAGGAGGGTGTGTAAGGCCCCAGGTGCTCTTTGTGTCCTTCAGTGGCAATGGAAGAAGGCGTGAGTTTCAGATGGTGTAGCAACAAGGTCATGGGGTCTCCATCAGCCTTGCCCAACGAGACTTGGGAAGCAGGGTTCCCTTCACCCCGGCGACCAATGTTTGATGTAAATCTGAGGAGAAATACATCTTGAGTCATGGATTTCTTAATCATTGCATTTAATTTCTTACCAGAGCATTACCTAAGGTTGTCCTGAAGATTACGATGACCTACCCTCTCAGATTGTCTAAAAGGTGATTCTCCCAAAGCAGAATTTCGTGAATCTCATGTTGCTATGGTCAGAAGTCGTGTCTGCTGACGGCTGCTTGTCACATATCAGGGCCCTGCCAAGAGACTCTGAGTCTGATGGGGAGTATTGCATGTGGAAAGTGTATGGAAGTGTTCTGGAGAGATATCCCTATGGGAAGGTAGCAAAGCAGAGATGGTCGCAGGAGAAGCTGAAGCCCAAGCCTGCTGCCACTGGGTCTCAGCCAACCCTCAGGGATCTCTGGAGCTGGGACGGCCCTTTGGTGTTGTCCCAAATTGAGACAAGGGAACCAGGCTTCTTACTCTCTTATCTGCCAGACATGGGCCCCTGGCTGTCCCTGGGGAGGGCTGCATCCTCGGATTAGGCACTTTCCTACACTGTGGGAATGTCCTGTGAGGGACAGAGCTGTGAGCTGTCCTCAGCCAATATTCCCAGGAGCTGTGGGGTGGATGCCTTGGCCTTGAGCATGAGTCTGGGCTGAGTCTCAATGTTTCAACGGCACTTCTCCTTCACCGTGGTCTTCCTTCCCAACCCAGTTAACAATCTCCCCATGGGAGGATGTCCCTGGGAGGACTTATGTAGAGCTCTGCCTTTCCCTGTGATTGGCTGAAAGGCATGGGGGAAGACCAGAATCTCTCTCTCCAGCATTCAGACCCTCTTACCTGGGGGCTTCTGGAGAGCTCCAGAAGGGTTCCGACCTCGGCTGACAGTGCTGAAGTTGTTCCTGTAACAGTGGCCACGGATTTGCTGTAGTCGGGCGCTTGTAGTTAGGGAGAGTCCGATTCCCTCCAGAGAGCCAGAACAGTGTGCTCTCCAAGGTCTTGGCATCACAGGGACAGGCCTGGTAGACATCGAAACCCAGGGGCAGCTTGGCGAGTCGAGGGGCGTCCTCGTTGGTCTCCTCAAGGGTGAAAGAAAGGCCAGTCTATGCTGGTAATTCTTCCAGACACACCTAAGCCAGGGGGCAGCATTCAGGAGAATGGGCGAGTCATGCCATTCAGGGACAAATCCTAAACCAAGCCTAGGGAAAGGCAGGGTTCTGGACTCAGGTTACCCGTCCAGAGATGCTCCTTTCTTGGCAGATAGAGGGGGTGTGAACATGGTTCCCGGGGCTCTAGAACCCCCTGGCATGGCTCTCTCACTGTGATGAGGCAAATCGTGTCCAAATCAGCAAGACAGGTGTTCAGGGCACTGTGAGTAGGGGGAGACGGCTTTAGGCTGGATGGTATGGCTGTCAACTGGACAGATTTTTTGTTAGCTCCCATAAATGGAAGATGCATCTGTGCATGGACCACACGGCAAGATGTTCTCGAGGTCCGTGAGTGAGGAGTACAAACGCCGTCTCATCGACCACTTTGGAAAGACTGAGTTGAATCCCAACGTGGCCTTGTTTTCGCTTGCAGTGGAAGCCAAGATGCAAGCATCCATCCCCACCTTAGACCTGGAATAGTTTAAATGGCACCCAACTTACCAGTTCCTCAAACATTTTGAGCATTTCCTGTCAAGACCATATTCACCTGAGGCATTTCAAGGGACTCACATTGTTACTTTCTCTTCCCCTAAGTCAGCTTCTAGGAAGCCAGTTTTGGTAACTTCTGTGTGCCTTGAACAAGAAACATTTCATCCAGATTTGCTAATTTCTTTCCTCGTGGACTTCCACAACCTACTTCCAATTTGGAAACCCAAAGATGGGATGAATGGTGCCTCCTGTGTCCACAGCTGTACTCCCACAACAAACTAAATATTGCTACCTGCTGGGTCGGCTCTCAGGAGCACCCCAGTCCCGGAGGAGACTCTCTTGGGACACCCATGCCTTCATCCCAGCCCTGGGCTAGCCCTGGGACCTGCCACGACTCTTTCTCCTCCGAGGGACTGGACAGCCTTCCCCACCTTCCTCTGGCAAGTCTCTTTGCTGGGTGGCTGTGCCGCATCAGCAAAGACCTGGGCTGCCAGGGACCAGGATTGATCCTCAGCTTCCCGCTGTGCTGAGACGGCCTCCCTGGCAGAGCCCAGCCTGCCTGTGTCTGAGTGACACTTGCAGCCACCAGGAAGGAGGGGATAACTCAGAAGTGCCAAGCGCTTCACCCAGCCCTTGTCTTTCAGGCTCTTTCCAAGGGACGACATTGCAAAGGGTGGGTGGTCACGCTTTCGCTCCTGCTTCTGGACCCGGTGCTCCTGTTGAGCTCAGAGCAGTGTCTGTTTAGCACCCAGATGGGAAGCATTTCAGCATTTCCCTTGGTAAGGCTGTGTCCACGCACATCCACAGATCATCAGGTTACTGACATTCCCCGCAGGACCCCCAACTCACACCCTTCTTAGGCCTCCTCTTTCAAAGCTCCCAACAGGAAAGGCACACATCCCCATGACAGAACCACAGCACAAGACTGTGGAAAAGAACACAGCCAGCCGAGGGTCTGCACACTTGCTGGGCTCAGGCACAGCAACGACTTTAGGAAAATCACTAAAAATACTCCAGATTGTGTAAATTTGGGACTGTCTGACACCACGGGCCTGGGAAGCACACAGGCGCAGAAGTCACCCTCGGCAGCAGGGAGACTGTAGGGTCATTCCTGGTCAGGATGATGAATAGAAAGGCTGGGGGCATCTAGGGAATTTCTGCCCCAAGATAAAATTGTATGCAAAAGTGCAGAGATGCTGAAAATCCTAGCTCACAGGCAGCACTAGGTTTATGGAGGGAGACCTGGCTGAGGCCCTAAAAGCTGCATCCCACAGCTTTCCCCTTGGACAGGCAACAAGCAGGAAATGGTATTCGGAGTCAGGGACCAGAAGCCCAGGGGGATCCAGTCTAGGTCAGAGGTGAACAGGGAGCCCCTAGTGGGCCCGAGAAGGAAGAGTCCTGCCTGCCCATGGTCCATGTCCACAGGACCTTCCTCTGGCCTCATCCTCTCTATGTGCACGTTTTGAGCTTTTGACGGTATTTTCCCCACTTAGAGCTGAAGCCATTGCGGAGACTGAATCAGAAAACAAGGTCCTAATCTGTGTGCAAGAGAAACCGGGAAAATGTTCCCTCTTCCGGCAGAGTGTCAAAAGGCAGCCACTGTCCTGGGCAGGACGTGTGCTAGGGACAGGCACGTGCTACTTTGACAGACACACCCAGCTTAGTGGTTGTGGCTCTGGCTGAGAAAACGCCTCCAACCGCTTAGTCCCAAGAGGTCGGAGGGGCCATCTCTGCTCCTGGACAGGGTGAACCACACTGCAATGATCCTGTCCTCGGCGGGAGGGGCACTTGGGCAAGTCCTTCAGTAGCCAGGGAGGGGACTGGCACTTCTCCCTTCTCCACATAAACTGAGCCGCTCACTCTGGGAGATTTCTAAATTCGAGGAGGAATGTGAGTTTCTGGATCTGGTTTCCATGAGTGCTGCGAGCGAAAGACTCACACCTCCACTCCCAGGATTAGAAAGAAGCAACAATTTAATATAATACTCAAACGGAGCATTTACCATTGACAACAAAATATGGCCCCGCCAAATAGGGAAATAGGTGCTGGGCAAAAGGGGGGAGGGGGAAGAGGGGTTGGTGCCTTCTCTCGTGGCCAACAGGGGACCCCAAGAAACGGATCACAAAGTTCTCCTCATCAGAATCAGGGGAGGTGGCCCTGTGCACCCTGAGTGTCAATGCTGTGTCCCCGCTGTAGCTCAGCTGGTCTCAGGAGGGTCATCGACCACCACCACTGGGCCCTTGGTTGGGGGTCTGGTGTCTGGAGAAAGAGAGGCATTTCCTGAGCGACCTGCCCTGGAACCACAGTGCACACCCCATCCCGGCCCCCACTGCGCTCTGTGCTCCAGCCCTGTGCTCAGTGCTCAGTCAGCCAAGAGCACCCCATCTGTCCCTGACACAGGGGCTGATATTTAGCATCACCCACTTCACAGAGGAGGAAACCAGTCCCAGAAACGTGAGTGCAATCGCCCAGGACGGGACTGCTCAGCAGTGGAGCTGGAACCCAGGGCCAGCTGTCTGCCTCCCCAGGCCCACGCTCAGCCTGAATGTTTCCTGAGCCCATGGTTTCAGCCACTGCCGGTCTGGACACTCACTCTGGCCTGAGCGGTTCTTCTTGCCTTTGAAGAAGAGTCGAATCTTTCTGACCCAGTGGTATCGGGGCTCCAGCTGGCAGGACAGGCTGTAGCTACAGGACAGAGCGGAGCTGGGAGCTCTCAGGAGCCACACATCACATGTGCATCCTGGAGCCTGCCAGCAGCTGGGGTCGAAGGGCCCCAGGGGTCGCCATGCAATCGGATCAGGGGCTGACCATGGAGCAACGGCCATGGGCTCTGGAGCTGGTCAGCAGAGAGAGGCTGCCCTGCCCTCCCCCAACTCCCGACCCGACTCACCTCTCCTCCTTGCTCAGGGGCTCCACGGCCTGGAACCAGGCCCCAAAGTGCTCGTCGGGCTGCACGGTGTACAGATTTGCAGCCTCCTGGAGCAGCTCGATCTCGTCCATCAGTTTGAATTGCTAGGACAGAGCAAGCACAGGATGCCCACAGGGCCTGAGTGGGGGACCCTGCAGGGCTCGTGGAGGGGGTGAGGAAGGGGGCAAGGGGCCAGTCTGGGGCCTTTGCCCACTTGGGAACCCTCCCTCCCTGCGATTCCAGTCAGGGCTTGCCTGCTCTCACACTTGGCCCAAAATAGCTCCTCCTCCAGGAAGGAGTCTTTGATGCCAGCCCTTCCCCCACCCGCCAATGCCATAGGATCCCTAGCTCTGTATATCGAACTGTGCAAATAAATGTCCCAATCCAAATGGGGATTGGGCCAGAGGGGGTCCTGCCCACTGCGGGGGGGTCTCTGATTTCCAACCCCCACCCTCCCCACCGGGAGGCCGCAGCCGCTTACCTCATTCCATTTCCGACAGTTGAGCACATTGCCCTGGAAAGCAGACAGCCGCAGTCCATCAGAAACAGCCCCCTTGGGCCAGCACTAGCCCCCGTCCACACCTCTTGCAATGTTGCACTACTGCCAGTGGGCAGGCCCATCCAGAGCCCGGACTTGGACCTGGGCCAGTCTCTGGGCTCCAGAGCAGGGGGCGCAGAGCAACTGAGGCAACAGACCTTGTGACCCAACCCTCTCTGATGACACGTGGGGAGACTGAGACCTCAGGCAGGAAGGGACAGCTCAGCCTCTGATGTGCTTCCTGACTGGGAGGGGCCCGACTTCTCTTCCCTCACTGGCAGGGCCAGAGGGAGAGGCTGAGTCCAGCTCAGACACCACCTCCTGCGGCCACACAGTCAGGCAGCTCTGAGCCTCAGCAGCCCAGGGAACCTGGACGGTGGCTTATGCAGAGCCTGCATCACCCACTGGGGAGATGGGCCTGACACCCTAACTCCCACACGAGGCTGGAGGCCCTGCTGAGAGGACCTTTGCCAAATGCAGAGAGCTCAGGGCTCAGGACAGGACTCTCTCCTCCCCACCCTCAGGAGCCTGAGCCCCCGGACCCACCTCCAGGCTCACTCACCTCCACATAATCTTCCATCGTAGCGTCCAGCAGCTCCAGGGAACGGAAGAACGTCACCAGGGAGGGGACGACACCCTGTGCCGCCATCGGGATGGGCATGGTGATGAGCTCCCGCTCTCAGGTGCCCCCATGAACCTTCCCCTGAAACCCCTCAGCCCAGCCTGCTGCCCACCCCACGCTCCCACACAGAGCAGCCTAGGATCGTCGGGACACCCCAACACACACAATTCCCTCCCCCGCTTCCGTCCAGGAACACCAAACTCCATCAGTCAAGTCCCAGGGCTGGCTGTTGGCCCCTCCCAGGGGCAGTGGCCCCTGCCCTTCCCCACCCCAAATCTGCCCTGCTGCCAGCCCTTCCAGGCCTCCTCCTGCTCACTGCCACTGCAGGCCCGTCATGCTTGGCAGCCACAGCAGATTCGCCTGAGGAGGAAGGCCCCTCTCCTGAGGGAGGTCTCCAGCTGGGAGGGGGAGCCCCCTCTCCTCTGACTCCTGGGCCCCTCCCCCACAGTCACCCTCACCTGCTGCCGCTGCCTCTCCTGGGCTCCCTGGCGGGCCCTCTCTGCAGTCTTTAACACGGAGGTCGCCTCCTGTCGGGGCCGAGGACAGGGTCAGTGCGCCCATACTCCCCTCCGCATGTCCCCCAAGGCCCCTGATCTCAGACCCTGGCCATCGGCTCCAGTCCCCTGCTGCCTCTGCTGCTCCCACCTCCAGGGTGCTCTGATTCTAGACCAGTCCTGGCTCCAGGACTCAGTCCTGTGTGACCTTGGGCCTGCCCAGGCCTCCCTGGCCCTCTTTCCTCAGCTGAAAAGTGTGAGGAGAACGTCACCTGCTTCCAGGAGTCTCCTGAGGACTCAGAGTCATCTGCGTGTCATCACTGCTCTCCCCTCACCTCTCGAGGAGGAGCCGGCACAAATCTCCTCCCGTTCCTGTCCTCCCTTGGATGGTAGCACCCCGCTGGGAGGCCTGCACCGCTGATCATTTCCCTCCACTTCCCAGAGGAGGAGACGGAGGCCCCCAGAGGGGCAGTGACTGGCTCAAGGACCCACTGGGAGAGGCCGCTCCCCGTGCCAGCTACAGGCCCTGTCCCCGCTGCCTTCACCCCAGCCCTGGCTCCAAATCTGACCAAGGCCCCGACCTCTGGACTCCAGGGGTGTGTCCAGACCCCAGCTGAACAGACAGGGAGGGGGAGGGCAGGGTGTCTTGGGGGACCTGGCCGAGTGGCCCCGGCCTGCCCCACCCTCACAGGGCTCTCTGACCCCCAGCCTGGGCCGAGCCTTGCCATAGCCTCACCTCCTAGGATCCCCTCGGGATGCCCCCCTCCCCTCTCCTTCTGGCCTCCTTCCAGATCTCCAGCCTCCAGGTTACCTGCACCAGCAGCTCCCTGCTCACGCGTTTCTCTCTCCTGACCCACTTCTTCCAGGTTCGAGAACTCTCCCTGCGGGGTGGGGAAAGAAAGAAAGAAAGAAAGAAAGAAAGCAAGAAAAACTGTGGGATGCTTGAAGGCAAGTCCCATTTATTTGAGAACCCAGCAGATCCAAACTGCCTGGGACCTGGATGAGGGATTTCTCTGGGGTGCTCTGAGCTCTAAGGTCCCCATGGGACTGCGGAGGGGCCTCTCCTCTTGTCCCTTGGGGCCTCCATTCCCAGATGTCCCAAACAGATCTCTTTGGAACAGTGTTGGTTTCAGCTGCATAGAGGCTTCTGTTGCTGCAAAGGAAACACCTGAGAATCTCCACCTGGGCTCAAGCCAGGATCTGGTCTGGAAGGAAATGAATCCCTGGGACGGAACTGCTGGCCGAAGGGCGCTGAGAGACTCAGAGACCCAGCACCCAGGTCAGTCCCTGTGCCCGGCATTCGCTGTCTCCCAGGTGGTCTCAGCTGACTTTGGGGGACATGCCGGCCCAAATCAGGCTGCCTGGGCCACCTCACCCTCATGGTGCTTGGCTGGAGAGCAGACCACCCACTACCCACCTGGAAACTTGTCCCCAGGTGTCTTGGAGACGGGCAATGGCAGGGCTCTGCAGGGCAGAAAGGATTGTGTGGAGGGAACAGAAGTTCCCGAGGCATCGGCACTCCTGGGGAAGCGAAGAGATGGAGCTGTGAGGGGGAGCTGAAGCTCTGCTGCCTCTGGTTTCTGTCCCCTCATGGACTTCCCCTGTCCTGGAGGAGACACATGTCCAGGGAAGCCAGGGAGGGCACACCTGCCACCCGACGAGTAACACTGCCAGGCGCAAGGATTTGTAGCTCAGCACAAGGGAGGAAGTGAGCTTGTCCCCACTGGGACCTCAAGTCAAGGTCAACGTGGCCCTGGCATGAGGGTCAAGGGACAGTCCAGGGACTAAGACCCCAGACTTCAATCCTGAGAGCAGAGAAACAAGAGGCAATTCTCACGCATCCAGACAGGGCGTGCCAAGGCTTACCTCAGCCACCCTGATCCACAGCTCAACCACCCTGGCCCTGTCCTGTGCTGTCATGCTCGCGTCCCCAAGGCAGGTGACGAGGATGCAATTGGCCACGGTGTTGTCGTGCATCACAGTGTCACGGACGGTGGGTGCCAGGTAGTCTCGTTCCCTGTTGTCGCGCTCGGACCAGATGGAGCCGAGGCAGTGGGCGGGCACCAACGTCTTGAACAGCTCCTGCAGAAGATTCGGAGTGTCACCCGGTCCTGCCGCACCCCAGCTCGGCGTCCACAGTCCCCCATAGGACCAGCAGGGTGAGATCAGAACTGGAGCTCAGGAAGCAGAGCATGTGGCCTGAGGCTTGTGGGAGTCCCTGGGTTTTGTCTGTGTCCACTGAATGCACCCAGTCCAGGATGACCCCGGACTCAGGACTGTGGGGAAGGGAGGGGACATTTGCTCCCAGCCCTGTCTCACTTCCTCCAAGCTCCAGAAGGCAGCCCACACATGCCCACCAGAAGGGCCATCATCCACCCATCCCAGTGCCCCTCGGGTCCCACTCCCCATTCCCATGCACATTCCCCCCGAGGCAGGGACAACCCCCAGCTTTGTTTGACTGTCTCCACTGGAGTCAATACACATCACCTTCCTGGTAAGTGCTGAGGCTGTCCGGGCCACCTGCGCAGATGGGGGATCCACCCAAGGACCTGGCAGCACTTCAGTGAGTGCCCATCCCCCACCAAAGGGCCAGACTCTGCCCACCTTCCACTCTCTCCCACCTCATTCATCGGCACAGCCACCCTGTACAGCAGGTGCTGAGTGTCCGTCTCTACCGTCCCCTGTTCGCTAGGGGACAGCGAAGGCTTGGGGAGAAAGAAAGCTGCCCAGGTCACAGTGTTGATAAGGGAGGGAGCAGGGATTTGGACCCAGATCATCGGAATCCCGAGCAGGGAATGGCAGGTGTGGGGCAGCTCATGGCACCGGGAAGGCAGGGGCCACCCACCCCGCGAGCTCCTCTGCTCACCGCAGCCATCCTCGTCAGCTGCTCTGCCACCAGCTGGGGAGGGAAGTCCAAGATGTTCGGCTTCTCCTCCCGCAGCTGGTCCTCGGTGGTCACGGCCCAGGGGCAGCTGGGCTCTGAAGCTGCCTTTAATGATGGCCCTTGCTCTGGTCCTGGAGTGGCTGACTCAGGGGCTGCTGGCTCCAGCTCTACCACACGTGGTGAGACTGGAGGTGCAGCTGGCTCCAGCCCGGGGGATGGCACTGGCTCTGGCTCTGGAAGTGGCAGGAGCTTTGGAGCTTGCTCTGGAGGAGGATAAAGAGAAAGTTTCACCCACACACCTGACAGTTTCTATGCCTTTCCAAAGATAGGAAGGGCTCCACTGCCTCTAAGGGAACGCTAGCCCATGAACCTCAACACAGACAGTCTTCCCAGACTCCAGTCCCCTCACCTTTCCGTTCGGCCTCAATGGCCTTGAGATGCTCCAGGTGGCCTGGCAGAAGGTAGGCATGGCCCTCCACGTGGGAGCCACCAAAGCTGACGTGCAGAGTGGCCAGCTTCAGGGTCCAAGAGGGAAACCGCAGGGGCTCCCTGCAATCCTGCCCTTGGCCCAGCCAGGTTCCCAGCAGGAAATAGATAGCACTGCGTGGAGGCAGATGGGCCAGAGAGTCAGTGGCCTGGCCTTTCCTTAAACACTGCCCTCCCAAGGCACTCATGTTAGCATCTGTGCCCCTGTGCCAGACCCTCCCCCTCCAGAGGAGGGCCCCATCCCAGCCCTGAGCCCTGGCTGGCTGTCCTGGCTGTGGCAGGCCTGCTCATCCAGCAGGCTGAACACAGAGTCTGTGAGAGTCTCTTGTTCCCACCGATACTCTCCTCCCCAAGGGTCTGGACACAGCCCACCCAAGCCCTGCATGAATGTGGGCCACTGGAATGAAGACTCCAGCAGACTTGGGAGCAGCTTGCTCACACACCTCCTACTATGGACCTGGCGGTGGTGCTCACAAGGGGTGGATGTGGAGAAAGGGAGGCAGGAGGGGCTGGGACTCTGCTGGGAGTGGGTCTCTAGTGAACAACGCAGCCCAGCCTCCCTTCCAATTCTCAAGGGGCCTGGGACCCATGCACAGCTCTCTTTGAGTCCAGTCCTGCCGGAGTGGAAGCCACCAGAACTCAGCCCTCCCATGGGAATCACAAGATGGGTGAGATGCAGGGTTCTCCCAGGCCTGACCCGGCCACAGCCTCCATCCTCTCCCTGCACCCTGTTTGCTAGAGACAGGAGGCCGTCCTTCTCGACCCAAAGACCACTCACTTTGGGAGGTGGTCCTGTCCTCCAGCATCCCGCACGCATTGGGCCAAGCTGCCTCCATGTGTCCCAAAGGGGATGAGGGCATCGCCCGGGATGGAGGGTAGATGGGACCTGTGAATGATGTCAAGTGTGACTGTCTGACTCTCAGATTAGAGGGGAGGGCCAGGGAGGCTGTCTGCTTCAGTCACTGAGTGACACTTAGTGTGTCCAGAAGTCCTGCTCAGAGTAGGTCCTTCATAGACATTGTTGAATGATCTCCAACCAGAACCACCCCGGGTGTCTGAGTGGGCCGGGTCCCCTCTGTGGCCCTAGAGATCCCTAAGTGGCTACACCAAGGACAAGCACCAGGACCAGCTGGATGGCATCTCAAACTCCTTGACAGGGTGCTCTCCAGGTGCTTTTCCAAACTCAAAAAGCCACAAGCCAGTGAAGGGAGAGGAAGACTACTTTCCGTGGGGGACAGAGAAATAATCACCACCAGCAACCACAGCATGGCCCACCACCCTCTCTGCAGAGCCGGGCACCAGGGCAGCACCTGGAGGGCTGATCCCATTCATCCCTGGGAGAAGCCTAGCAAGTTCATCCTCTGCCACCCCACCTTTCAGAGGAGCCAACTCAGGCTCAGAGAGATGCGGTGACATTCCCAAGGCAAGACACACAGCTGGCAGTGGGCAGAGTCACCACTGTGCTGAGGAGGAGGTGGGCAGTCACCTGGGAAACAGCTGGTCCAGCACCTGGTGGGCTGTGCTGGAGCCTGAGTAGCTGCAGAGGGAGGTGATGACACTGCAGAGGACTCTGCTGGGGAAGGCTAGCAGCACAGTCTCTGAGAGCCTCTGCATCATGCCTGCCTGGAGGCCACGCATCCTGCAGGCCTCAGTGACAGACAGAGTGGACTCATCTTCACTCTGGGTGGGACGAGGAGGGACACAGAGTCAGGGTCACCACTGCGAACCACCAGTGTTATCGGGGTCTGCAGCTGACCCAGGAAATCCTAGCCCCTCCCAGACATCTGCGACAGGTGAGCCAGGGGTCCCAACTCAGCAAAGTTCTGCGCTCTCAAAGTACAATCTGACTTTGGTCCTGCGAAGGATTCCACATTGATCTCCCTCAAGGCCATTTGCTCGCTGAGGGACAACAGAGCTCCCTCTGTGAAGAGCACCAGCCCAGTGAATCCTCAACAGACACCCCTCTCTAGAGAGGAGAACAGAGGCTTTGGCATGCCAAGTGGCTTCTCTA
Source organism: Equus asinus (assembly GCF_041296235.1). Taxonomy (NCBI): domain Eukaryota; kingdom Metazoa; phylum Chordata; class Mammalia; order Perissodactyla; family Equidae; genus Equus; species Equus asinus. The sequence continues at coordinate 2,477,686 of NW_027224842.1, forward strand.
GGTCCTGTGGCTCAGAACTGAGAACCGCCCAAAGTGAGGGCTGAGGGACATCCCCTCTGACTGCCTGAGGCTTCATCAGACCCTGACCTGGAGGGAAATGTTATGTGGCCACCTCACCCCTCCCAGGTATGGAAACAGTGTACAGGGCAGTGACACGTTCTGAGAATCCCTTTGACTTTCAAACACGCTGATGGTTATTTCTTTTACATTAAAGGGAGTTTGGAGACCCTTGTTATCGAGGTTTCATTTTCAAAAAAAGGCAAAATTCAAAGATACTCAGGGCCTATTGGGAAGCGACAATGACATCAACGTTTTCTCTAATCTTCCTAGGAAAATGCAAAGAGTGCCCTCCTACCCTCCTATGCAGCTGGTGGGGAGGAGCGGAAGTCCAGATTCCTTTGGGAATGGGACTGTGGGACACTCATGGGGGACAGCCCTGGTAGGGTCCCAGGAGAACGGCAGTTTGAGGTTGGATTCTGGGCCTGCCCTGGTCATCTCAGGGGCCTGGGTGGGAAGACCCCTCCGTGCCCACTCTCACCTCAGAGCAGCCCTGGTTATTGATGGTGGCGCGGTGCAGCTGGTCCCTGTCCAGGGAGATGGAGTACCCGAAGCCATCCGCCAGCTCTTCCACCACCTCCTGCGTGCAGCTCTGCAAAGACAGTGCCCGAGAGCCGGGCCCGGAGGTCTGAGGGGCCTGCCTCGACTTGGCCACAGGAGGAAACCCCCGCACAGATCAGGTACTGAGCAGCATCTGCCTAGACCTCTAGCCAGGGAGGGAATGAGATGACACCTGGAGGGCTCGGGACTAACCTATGGGTAGAGGAGCTTGGTTCCCAGCACCCACTCTCCCATCCTGCTAGCCACCACCTAGGCTGGGAACACAACACACTGCCAGGCTTCCAACACCGAGCAAATGGCTCCTGCCCAGGGTGGGTCCCCGCTCAGCACCGCCGTCCATCTCTCACTCCCCTCCGACACACAAGGAAGCTCAAATTGTTGTGCAGGTGGCATCCAGTTGTGGCCTAACCCTGTTGGCTTTCCCTGTGTTACCTGAGTGCTCCTCCTACCAGTTGGACAGAGGCGGTGCAGGTGAGGGCCAAGCCAGTGTCTATAGTGACTGAAAAGGCTCTTTTTCTTGGCTTTCCTGAAGCCAGAGCCTCCACAACTCGGGAGACAGCAGGAGAACATCCTCTTGTCTTCAGTGTCGCCACTCAAGTGGGCTCAATAGGATGCTATGTCTAGAATGTGGGCGCCTGGAGACCAGTGTGCTAAGTTCTGTTGGGGTCTGTTTTCAAGGAAGTGAGGTCACTTCCTCAAGTTTCCCTTACCTGGGCCCCTTCCTTCAATCACACCCACCGAAAACCTCTCTGGGATCTTGGCTGCTCACCCTCCTTGCCCATGTCACCTCCAGAACTGTACACAAATAGCCAGCACAGATCCCAACACAGGACCTTGTGATGGAACCAGGGTTCCAGCTTGAGGACATGCAGCTGAGTTCCGACCTCTTTTTTCCTACAAGCTCTGTGTCCTGGAAATGCCAATGGGCCTCCCAGGGCCTCCTCAATCACCCAACCTGCACGATGGGGGCGAGGCCAGAAATAGCTCCCTTGGGACATCCTCAAGTGTAGAACAGACAATAGCGACAACACCTGTGGTCTGGTTTGCATGTGTCTGATGCACACACTTAGAGATTAAAGAATGACAAGAAGGGGTGGGATGTAGTGTGGAGTACCCCTCAAAACAGGACTTGGTTCCAGCTCTATGACCTTGAGAAAGTCACTGCCCCTCTGGGCCTCATTTCCAGGTCTGCACCTTTAAGAGGTGGAAATTAGGGGAAATTCAGATACTTCCATTCACTGGCATGAAACCTTGCAAGGTCTCCTGTTTGACTTAGAATCAGACCCAAATGCCTCGTGTCGGCCTATGTAGTGGGCAGTCTCCACTATGGCTCCTGGTGCTCACTGTCTTCTGCTGTGCACGTCCTTGTGGAACCACAAGTGGTCAGGAACTGCCTTCTGAATAGAATGCAGCCAAGGTGATGGGATGGCCTGCAACCCAGGGTTAAGAACAAAAAGCCTGGCCCTTCCTTCTTACTCATTGGCTTTAGTCCCCTCCGTCTTTCCCTCCTTCTGTTTCCATCTCTCTCTCTCTGCATCTTATATCTCTGGAACTGGGGGAGCAAGTGTGCATGCTTTCAGTTGTCCTATGAAGATGTTCCATAGGAGAGAACGGAGGGAATGATTGGCCAACAGACAGGTAGGAACTCAGACTTTCAGTCCAAACAAACCCCGTCAACATGCATGTGAGTGAACTTGGGAGCAAACCCTCCACAAGTCGAGCCGCAATATCGCCGCAGCCCCTGCTTCACAGAGACCTTGAGGCGGAGGCACCCAGCTAAGCTGTGCCCCATTCCTGGCACACAGAATTTGTGAGATGTTAAGGATTTGTATTTTCTAGGTGCAATGTCTTAGAGCAGTGTCATCAGAGAGCGACGGGAAAAGCACAGTCTGCCAGTTCCTGCCCTCTGGCCCTGCCTGTCCCCATCTACCCTCCTCTCTCTTCTCAGGCTCCTTCCAGCTCCACTGCCCTCTTTCGGACATTGTCTGGTCAGACCCACTTCTTCCTGTGAGCCTCTGCGCCAGCGGTGCCTTCCCCCTGACACTCAAACTGTTCCCAGACACAGGCAGGCGTGCCTCTCATCTGGCACCCTGCTCACAGCAAATGTCACCCCTATGATGCCTTTCAGAGCCTCCCAGGCACAGGCTCCACTGTCACAGGTCTCCCACCTGCAAGGGCATATCATCATGTCCTCCTTCTTGGTCTCATCTGGATAAAGTGAGTCCATGAAGGAGGGCTTTCTGCTTGGCGGACGAGGAGGCAGCTTCTTCTGGTTTCCTCAGGATCATGACTGTCTCTTCTGGGCTGAATGTTTCCCCTCCCAAGTCCATTGTGAAAGGAAATTCTCATTCCCTTGCTTTCAAGGGTCTGGTTTCCCCAAGAACTCAGGGAGACTGGCCTCTCCCTGGAATGCAGCACCAGCCCCTACACCCAAAGCCAGAAAATTAGCACCCAGCTTGAAACACCACCAGATCCTGAAGTCAATTCCTGCTGAGGTCCCACATCCATTTTGTAACCCCATAGTATCTCCTGATCTCACCTTTCCCCTAAGACACAGCTCCCAGCCTGCCCTTGGCTTCTTAGAGGAACAGTGGGATTTCCCAGAAGCACTCCCAGACTGGGCAAGAAATGTCTTGAAATGTTCTCTATGTATTTTCCAGGACATGGGATATGGGGAGAAGTCATTTTGGTTGTGTATGTGCAACAGTTTTGATGCGAATAGCATCTTTTTCAGACAGAGATCAAAGAGTGGGGCTACAGGATGTAACAAGAAAATGGATACACTGAGCCAACGTCTTCATGGTGTGAAGTCATAGGGAGCAAAGAAGATGGTTAAGAGCAGAGAATATGGAGCCACAACTTATGTTCAAATTCCACCTCAATCACTTCCTAGATATTGGTAGAGGGCAAAGTACTTACCTCATTGGTGCCTCAGTTTCTTCATCTGTTGTTGGCAAGAAGGATAAGTGTACCTAATTTGTGAGGATATGGAGAGTGCTAAAGGAGTTAATGTTTCAAAACACTTGCAACATCCAGCACATTGCATGCCCTGTACGCATACATTACAAATGAAATGTAAATGTTCTTCTGAAGCTGTCTGTTTGCTCCAGACGGGAGACTAGGGGCTGGAAGGATGTAGACAGCACTCCCTGAGACAGCACGTATCGATGAATGAACAACACTGTTGAAGGCATTACCAATGGCACATCCGCCTCCCTATGGACATTCCCAGGCACAATCACACCCAAGCATCCCTCCTCCGTCCTGCATCATCTTCTGGGATTCTATCCAGGAATCACGGGGGCTTCTTGAACCCTGGGACCCACACCCGCCACAGGTTCTCTTCTGTCTGACAGCAAACCCCAGGCCTTGTCCTAATGGCTGCAGCCCACAGGCTCTTCACTCTGATCCTTTTCTTCACTTGAGGGAGACGTGTCATTCCCAGAGCTGGGCACACAGAGTGTCAGCCTTGGAGGAAATGCCTCCCTGGCCAGTGGCAGGTGGAAGAGCGCCGTGACGGAGTAGGATTTGTGGAGAGTCCTCCAGGTGTGGTCAGAAGGGGCCCAGCCAGGGCATTTGTCAGCAAGGTCTGGTTGGTGGACCTTGGTGACAAAAGAGTGGTGGGGACAGCATGTTTTAGAGTTCCTGGCATGAGACAATCCACAGGATGGTCATGAAGTCAGAATCAGCCTAGTGAGGTCCAGCTCAATCCACTGTCATCTGTTCCCTGACTGGCTCACTAATCCAGGAGTGATTTACAAGGGCGATATTCGTCTTCTACCATCTTTTCGTTGATTGGCAGGAGCTAGTATTCTTTACAAAACTTGTGTATTTTTACATAGGAAACGATAGGTGAGTTCTGTAACAACCCTTCTTGCAAAGTTCTCACTAACGTATTGAGTCTCTAACAGAATCCACCGCTGGGAACTTCACAAAAGATCCTGACCTTTACTCTCTGGTTTTAGATCTTCCTGATTGGTAAATTTTCTTGACTCCTGGCTCCTTTCCTGAGGTTCGTCCACTTAGAACAATGTAGGACTGCAAGCTCTTGCCACTTGAGAAGTAGTGGTTCAACTCTATGATGTTGGTCTTGCTTTCTAAGTGTGTGTGTGTGTATGTATGTGTGTATGAGACTGTTTTCTGCATCTTGCCACGTGGGTCAGATTGACTTCTTTCCTTGGAAAAGTTGTCCCTAACCACTTTCTCTGGGCTTCATTTTCAAGTCTTGAACAGTGCTGTCCAACAGTAGAATTTCACACTCTATCTAATGAAATTTAAACTTTTTTTAAATACTGACATTTAAAAAACTAAAAATAAACAAGTGAAACTAATTTTTAATGGTATATGTAAACCCATTATAACCAAGATATTACCATTTGTCCAGGCAATCTATATAAAAATTAATAGTGAGATAGTTCACATTTTTTTTTAATTGGGATCAACAAATCCATTTACATAGTCTCCATTTGTAAGTTGAAATTGTTTACATACGTGGTTTCTGTGTCCCCCACTCAGAACCTGGGCTGACGTGTTAGAGAGGAAAGAAAGCAGAACAGGCATAAGTAACGATCACTGTCAATCCAGCTCAGCACGAACACTCACCACTGACAAAAAGGCTGTCCCTGAGCAGGGAGTAGAGGCCCCTCGGGGTGACATGGTGGATCAGCTGGTTCAGCACCCAGGAATGCTGCTCTCTGTCACATGGGGTCTCTGTCACACTCTCCATCATGAGCCATGGGGTCAGGGTGGTAGGTGCAGGCAGCTTCCATGCTGGAGGCTGCCCCTTCCTCCGCAGGCCCGGGGAGAGAGGAATGTGGGGACTCTAGAGAGATGTCCTGAATCCTCTGATAATGGGGGCCAGAGGGAGGGAGGAGCAAATTGGCAGTCAGTGGAAATTGAGTCAGTGAAAATTGGAGCAAATTGAGTCGGTGAAAATTGGGGTGGTCACCGAAAGTGTTCATGACTCTCAAATGCTCAGAAAAGGGACTTCCCTGAGGGAGATCAGTCTACAGCCCAAGACAAGGGGCCCAGGCTGCTCTTCTTGAACAAGGATCCAAGCAGGGGAGGAGGCAGGAGAAGGACGAGCAGGAGAGACAGCAGGTTGGGTGCGGCTGGCTGGGACTCATCCTGCCGGGAGCTGCTGGCACCAGGGTCTCATCAGGTGCTGCAGGACTCTCTCAGTGGAGTTCAATGTGGCTGAGCTCTTGCTCATGTCTGTCAAATACTGGATGTTGGAGATGGTGGAGTTGAGTGTGAGGGCCTTCAGGTCGTGCCCCTTGGCTGCAAGAAGAGAGGGAGAGAGATGGCCATCACTGAGAGCTGGGCTGAGACCAGATCAGAAGCCTGAACTCAGTATCATCTGTTGCCTTTGCTCCCAGTGGAACCACCACCCAATGCTGCGCTCATCCAAGTTGAAGCCAGCATATCTCTCAGCTCCTCCTCCCTCCCCTGCCGGTAACACCAACTGCACCTACAGATTGCTCCTCAATGCATTCCTTCTGTTCATTCACGTCCCAGGTAGGTCTTATCTTTTCTCACCGGAACCAACACCCTAACATGCTCACTGGATGCATTGTCTAAAGGATGTTCTCTGCCTTGAACATTAGAAGCATTTTTCTGAAATGAAGATCTCACTAGAACACTCCTGCTCTAGCATCACCCGTGGCTCCCTAAGGCCTTCAGGGTTAAGTTCAAACTTCTTGACCTGGCACTCAAAGCCCTTGCACATCTGGCTCCTGCTGACTCTTCAGCCTCATTGATGGATTCACTCTGAGTTAGGCTTTGTGCTTCAGGCAAACAAAATTCCTGTCACTTCTCCCATACACTATGCTGTTTTTGCCTACAGGGCCATTGCTCATGCAATTTCCTCTGCCAGGAACACGCTCCACACCTTATTTCCCTATATAACTCCTACTCCTTCTTAAAGACCCCAATTGGGCAAAACTTCCTCCAGAGAGCTCTTCCAACCCAAAGGATGCCAGGTGCTTCTCCTCAAAACATCCCACCTTGTATTAGAATTTTCTGTGACTTTCACAAGACCAGGGGCTCTCTGAGGGCTGCATCAGATTGAAATATTGCTATAATCCTTGTGATCAGCATGCTTGCCCTCAAAGCAGAATTGCACACCTCGGCTTCCCAGCTGCCCAGTAAGAATTGGTCAGTTGAGGTGTGGGGCTGGAGAGCTCCTCTGGGGAAGGAAGAGGGGCCCCCTAGGCCTGTGGTGGCTTCTGGTTGCTCAAGCAATGAGGAAGTAGGCAGGAACATGCTGCCCGGCTCAGGAGCTGTGGAAAGGGCTGTCGTCTGGGAGACACAGAGACCCCACACAGTGGGTGAAGCCCCACAGGCTCATCTGCACTCCAACAGTGGCTGTCCCAGGACAACCATTCACAGGTGAGCCATAAATGTGAGTGACAGAAGGAGGGATTGTGTGAGTAGCGGGATGTTCGAGCCTGTGAGTGAGATGAACCCAAGAGAGACAGTGTGCTTGAAGAAGAGAGAGACGCAACAAAGAGACAGGTAGAGGCACAGATAGAGGGGATACCTGGATGGACAGAGGAAGAGCGGACAAATGGAGGGTCACAGGGAAAGCAGGAAGAACAAAGACAAGGAAGAGAAGTTGAGACATGGGAGGAAAGAGGATGGAAGGAGAGAAGAAGGACAAACCGGCGAACAGGCAGGAGGACAGTTGGACAGATTGATACCTGGACAGATGCTCGGGTGGATAGATGGAAGGAAGGAAGGAAAGAATGGAGGGAGCGAGGGAGGGAGGAATGAAGGATAGGAGGAAGAGAGGAAGGAAGGAGTCTGAGAGGAGGGAGAACTGGGAAAGTCACCTGCCCACGTTCAGAGGGTGCTTTAAAGGGAGGGTAAGGCTGAGAATACAGGACCCCTAACTCCCAGGCTTGTGTCCACCTGTCCCAATGCTGCCTGTTATTACTCGTAGAGACGGGCATATGGATGTAAAGGAAACCTTGAGCCCTACCCTCACAACACACAAAACTCAATTCCTGGACACTTTGACCTAAAGGGGAAAGGTAAAATAATGAAACTTCTAGAAGACAACATAAGAAAACATCCTCGGGACCACAGGGTAGAAAAAACTTCTCAAAGAAGACACACACACACTCTCCATACAAGAAATATCGGTAAACTGGGATTCACTAAAATTTAGGCTTTCGGTTCATCATAAGACACATTACAAGAGGGAATTTGCAAGTCACAGGATGCGAAGAGATTGTCCCAGTTCCAATATTCAACAAAGGATTCACATGCAGAATACAGAAAATCTTCAGCATATTTATTAGATAAAATGCCGTGAAAGAGATACATATTAATGCTGCTTATTTTAATGAGCCACATTTATTTGACAAGGACAGTGAACAAAGCAATCTGAAAAGCAGGGGGTGAAAAACGAACAGTAGATAAACAGAATCCCAGGAGGGTTTGGAAAAAGCAAGAGAAGCCCCTTACATAACAGTTCATTGGCCTTAGAAAAGGAAAGTACTACTGGATTCTGTTAGGAAGTCAGAAAGATTGAAATATCTAGTGGCTTCAGCGGAAAAATAAGATAGGAAAAAATAACTATGATAGTTATTTGATTTTCCTCCAAATGACTTTATCCCTTAGAGAGCAAGGCACTTTCCTTTTCAATCATCAACACATCAAAGTTTAATTTCCCTCCATTTAGCCTTTTTCGTGGCCATAGGTTAGAAGCAGCAAAGGGGCTCAGCAGGCTGAACCAGTCTGCAGACATACTCTGTCCTGTTCCACACTGGCTCACACATGTGCAAAGTGGTCGCTTCTCACAAGGGAAAAGCCTGCAGGGCTGAGGGGCAGCCACCCCTTGGACCCTGTTTGTTAGTACCATTGGAAATTTCTCCTGAGTCCCTACTCAAAAAGGAAGTGGGTGGGGGGTAGAATAAGAAGGCCATATATTTGAAGGAAATAGGAGAAAATATTTCATTGTGAAAGTAATAAATGTTGCTTTTCAGAAGTCATGTGTATGTTGAAAGTCTATGTCTTAAGGTACCACAATGAAACAACGTACACCTCATCTTCTCCCTGTTTTATCTGAGCATTAGGTTAAAATCCATGAAATTCCTAAGCTTAAAAAAACACACAAAAATCACAAGGAAAGTTTTGGAGGTCATGGATGTGTTCAGCACTTGGTTGTGGGGATGATATGATGGGTGTATGCATATGTCCAAACTAATCAATACACATATAGAAAACGTGTGCATTTTTTGTCTATTACTCATACCTCAACAGAGCTAAAAATTCAAATAAATTCCTAAGTTTACTTTTTGAGGGTGCATAAAAGTCAAAATTTCTAATAAAATTCAGATTCTTAATTTCTGAACATAAATAGCATTCCTGCTTTGATGGGTGACCCCACGACTCTCAAAAAAATCAAGAGCAATTGCTACTGTCAATCTCAGTGGAAGTTATTTTCAACACCTCACCCCCCCCTGTACACCTCATTATTTAAAAACCAAGGAAATAGTCTTCAGCTTTTAAAATGAAGGAGTAAATGAGTCAGCTTGACATTATACTTTATTCAAGATTTAATGTTAAGTAAAGGAAATAACTGAGCATGAGCAGAATCCCTTCCATAACTCATCTTTTCTCCTATGCTGATAATAAAAATGACACTCTACTGAAACATAGTTTGCATGATATATTCTCAAGTAAATACACTTAACTGCTGGACATTTTATTTTGAGATTCTTATTCAATTTCTTCATATTTATCTATAAAACTTATTTGGCATCTTTCATCTTTTTACCATTTTCATCTTTTTAACTTTCGAAGGTTTAACTTTCCAAGAGACTATTTTTTAATGACGAGCTAACTGATGAATTTGTGCACCAACTGTTTTTTTGAGACTGAATATACAAATGGACAAAGGACAGATCATATATGACAGTATAACTCTGACCCCCCAACGTGGGAAGCAAACATCCCAAGAAGCCAAATCACAGCCCCTGCAGCATTCAGCACAGAACAGTCAGCACTTGGTCAGTAACTGCCAGTTTCCAAAACTCTCGTTCTGCTTTCAACACAGGACCGCCAGAGAAAGCCACATGTGCTCCCTAAACCATCACATAGGATGCCTGCCTTCTACTTAGTGAGCTCCAGCTTCCCCGTGTCAACAACTTCCAATCAGGCCACCCCTCCCCCACTCCCCTGACCTCTGCCACCCTCTCCCCTCCCTTTCCCTTCTCTCCTCTTCTTGTGCATGCGACAATCCTCTCCTGTCGCATTACAGTCTCTGCAATATTTTTAACGTGTGATAGACCAGCTCCTCCCTCAGAGTTCTTCCTGGTCCATATTTTCCTAGCTTAGCTTATGCGTTTATTTTTTCCATGTAGGATCATTTATCTAACTCAACAGAAAAGCTCGTTAAAATTTTTATTGGCATTGTATTCAATTTATAAAGTAATGGGACTGACCATTTAATGAAACTTCCTAACTTAAAACATAGACTGACTTTCCATTTGCCAACTATTTTTAATTGAAATTTATAGTGTGATCATTGTAGATTCTACACTGCTGTAAGGAATAACTCCAAAAGTTCCAGTGTACACTTTACCGAGTTCCTTACAATGATAACATTCTGCAAAACTATAGGACGATACCACAGCCAGCTTGTTGGCATTGATGCAATCCACTATCTTATTCAGATTTCTCCAGTTTCACTTGTACTAATTTGTTCCTGTGTATTTAGTTCTGTACAATTTTATCAGATGTGCAAGTTTCTGTATCCATCACAGCTAAAATAATGACCAGTTTAATCACTACAAGGTATTCTTGCATTGCCTATTAAAAAATCAATGGATGTTATTTTTTAGAGCAGTTTTACGTTTACAGCAAAATTTAATGAAATACACAGTGTTCTCATATAGTCCCTGCCCCCACATATGCATAACCTTTCTGTTGTCAATACCCCTCATCAGAGTAGTATACTTTTCACAATTGATGAACATACATAGGCACATCATTATCACTCAAAGTCCATAATTTACATTAAGGTTCACTCTTGGTGTCAGAGATCACTAGGGTATAAGTCTGTGGTCCATTTCTGGATTCTCTACTCTGTTCCATTGATTTATGTAGCTGTCCTACAATGAAAATGATGATGCTGTGATTACAGTATGTACAAGGCAATACTAAATATTGTTAAAGTGTTTACTGCCGCATTATTCTTCCTGTCATGATTGTTTTAGCTACTCTCAGCTATGTGCCTTTCTATATAAATTTTAGAAAAAGGTGTCTCTGTCTACAAACTGTGGTGGAATTTTTATTAGAATAATATTAGACCTATAGATCAATTTGGGGATAATTGAGACCTGTCCTCATTATTCTATCCAGTAACATGGTGAGGACTGCAGAATCCTCAGCACATAACAACTCCTTCCAAACCCCCACACCAGGAGGAGACTCAACCAAACTCTGGCGTGGCTTCTAGCTGCATAAGTCTGTGTAACCGGAATGACTCCAGCCCACCATTAAAATGCCTTCCTGAGAGCTCAAAGCTGACAGAAAAATTTGCTATTTATTTTAGTCAACACCCAATTATAGGCCTCTGATCCCCCTTCTTAGAGTATTTACTAAAGAGGGCTTACAACTGTAGATATGTATCTCTCACAATTCTCTAAAGGACCTAAGAGCCACTCCTTTGAAATACAATCATTAAGACAGATAGAGCCTCTTTCTCTCAACTTCTGAGTGAGGATAGAATCCTAACTTTGATAACTGCAAAGTAACGAACACAGTGGGTCTAATCACAGTTACACTGACCAACCTTTGTACTTTTTTACTTCTTTGACTCTACTGAGCCCCTGAACCCTGCTCCTTCATTCCGTCTTTAAAATTCTAGATTCACCTCCCTACAAATCTGAGCGCAGCTCAGCTTCTGTCAGCTGTTACTGAATAAAATCTACTTTCACCACTTTAACTAATTTCTGCTGCATTTGTCTTTGACAATAGTAAGGCTCTCAATTTATTTGCATCTTCTTTAATCACTGTAATCGGTATTTTATAATTTTCAGCATCAGATCCTGTACACATGTTCTTGAATTTATGCCTGAATGTTTCATGTTCTTCGGAGTGGTTTTAAATGATACAGCATTTTCAAGTTTATCATCTGCAGGTTCATCATTAGTTGTAGAAATAAAATTGTCTTTTGTGTGTTGATCTTGTACTTTGTACTTGGTGAACTTTTTGTACTCATGTATTAGTTCTGATTTTTTTTTTTTTTGTAGATTCCCAGAGTTTTTTTACACAGACAACAATGAAACTAGGAATGGTTACATTTTTTCCTTTCTAAACTCTATGGCTTTTATTTCCTTTACTTCTGTTATTGCCAGAAGCTTCAGTATTTTGTTGAATAAGAGTAGTGAAAGTGGTATTCCTTTCCGTGTTCCTTATTGTGGGGAGAATCATTTAGTCTTTCCCTGTTAAGCATGAAGTCAACTGTGCATTTTCTGTAGATGACCTTCAACAAGTTAAAGTAGTTTCCATCTATTTCAAACTTGCTAGAAAATTTTATGACAAACAGGAGTTGGATTGTATCAAATGTTTTCTCTCCATCTCTTGCCTATTAACAAGTCTTGCCCTTAAACAAATAGACAGCCAGTTATTTCTCTGGCAAAAATTGGTTTATCTGGGATTAGCAAAGAATAGCCATTTGGAGTGTGCAACCATGGCAAGCCATGCAGGAGCACCCAGCAAGGAAGAGAGGAGAAGCTCTTTTATCTCAGAGTGGGGAAAACTGTGGGGGCTATTGGACACAGTCTTGAGGGCAGTGGCTTTTCATCGGCAGAGTTGTGACAGTCTCTCCTTGGGTTAGTTTCTGACTGGTCAGGAAGAGGATGTGTTTATTCTTCCTGTTGCACTGCGCCTTTGACATAGGGCATGAGAACTCCCTCTATTAGCCTTCCAACACTATTTCAACTACGTTTCCGTTTATTAACTTTCACATGTCCCCATTTTGATTGCCATCTTTCTCTGAAAGCACTGTTGATCTGCAGTCAGATTTTTCCACTTTCAGTAGCCTCTCGTCCCTCGAGGCCAGGAAGGAGCTTCTCTGGGAGTCATGTCCCAGGTTGGAGGAAAAACACACAGATTGGAAACCTATTGTGGCCACATTTGAGGAACACGGAGTGAGAGGAGGGAGAACTCTCTGGCACTTTTTACCTGAAGTTTGCATGTTATCAAGATCATAGGCATTGGAGATGATCTGAAGTGTCATGTCATCCTCAAAGGTTTGGCAGACAAACTTCCAACAGACCTGGTCCAGACACCTTGGAAACCTTCGCATCAGATACTGTCTGCTTCCATTTGGAGAAATCTTTATTTTTAAGTCACCAAATGATGTGCAGTTCCCCCCAGAGTTTGTGCTTTCTTCAGGTGTGTCGCATGAATCCAAGTCTTGAGTTTTGTGGCAAAAAGCTTGGCTAGCAGCGCCCGATTGAGGAAAATACTATCATCTTGGTTGAGTTTTGTTAGTTTGAAATTTTTGGTAAGTTGTTCCTTGTTTTCAAGTTGTTAAATTTATGAGAATGGAACTGTTTATATTATTTTCAATGGCTGAAGAACCTGCAGTGATCTATCCCTCTCGTGTGTCTCAGGCCTTTGAGGGTGAAGAGGCTTCCCCAAAGCTTCTTGAGGCAGAACCCTGTTTGCTGTTGGCCCCTAACAGCTTGAGTGCATCTGGGTTGGGGAGGAGACAGAGACTTCCAAGAACAAGTTGTTTCTTCTTGAAGGAATGCTGAAGATGCCCAAAGTATGGTACTTTGACATACAAATTATTTGGAGCCAAAAGCAATCGAGAGCCAGCAGATGCAGGAAAAACTCTTGATCTCCACCTTGACTGCTTTAAATGAAGGATAGACTTCCTCTTTGGAAAGGAAATTTATGTTTCTAAAGGAAATTTCCATTAGTGAAAGCATCTGCACCAGAAAGAGAATGACTCTTAGAGATTTTTTTTTTTGAGGAAGATTAGCCCTGAGCTAACATTCCCCACCAACCCTCCTCTTTTGCTTAAAAAGATAGGCCCTGAGCTAACTTCCGTGCCCATCCTCCTCTACTTTATACGTGGGATGCCTGCCACAGCATGGCTCAATAAGTGTTGTGTAGGTCCGCACCTGGGATCTGAACTGGTGAACCCCAGGCCATCAAAGCAGAATGTGTGAATTTAACCCGTGTGCCACCAGGCCAGCCCCTAGAGATTTTTTTTTTTTTGAGGAAGATTAGCCCTGAGCTAACTACTGCCAATCCTCCTCTTTTTGCTGAGGATGACTGGCCCTGAGCTAGCATCCACACCCATCTTCCTCTGCTTTATATGTGGGACACCTGCCACAGCATGGCATGCCAAGTAGTGCCATGTCTGCACCCGGGATCAGAACCGGGGAACCCCAGGCCACCGAAGCGGAACATGCGCACTTAACCAGTGAACCACCAGGCCAACCCCTAGAGAATTTTTTTAGCTGAGAGATTTATCTGCATAACAAGGCAAGCTGTATTTATTATGCATTTTCTCCCCTCATTTTCCCATAATTTTTCTTCAGCCACTTCCTGCTGCTGCTCACCCAGATGGCTTCCTGCTTCCAAGCTCCCCCATGTGCACCCAGTGTGGACTGGACTTGCAACTGGCAGCTGGTGTGGAGCTGCCTGCTCAAGGGCTGCAGAGCACCATCCTAAGTCTCATCCCCACCATGACCTACCTGGCCAGCAATACTCAGGATCTGCCACCACTGCACAGGCTTGGGGCCGTGGCACTGATGGTTCAGATTGTGGGCAGTACCCGGCCCAATTCCCACCCACTTTTGTTGACCACACGCCTGTGCTGTTTGCAGATGGTGCAGATTTAAAAGAGAAGTCATATCCTGTCATTAAAGTGGAACTGTTGGGCTGCCTTGAGGAATTTTTCAACACCTGTAAAACTAAAGAGAAACTTGGAGAATTATCAGAAGAGTTCTACAAAAATGAACTACTATTGATTGAAATGTTGAATATACCTGTCCCTGCAGTTGCTAAATTGAGATGTCTTTTAGACAGTTCTCCTAGGGAAGATTTACTAGACATTCTGACATCACTTATCCAAACAAGCAACAAAAATGCTCCAAATTTTAGATACCATGACTCTGGAAGAACTGTCCAAGATGATGATACCACTGCTGGTGAAACAAATGCAAGAATTGAAATTGCTTTAAAAAAACAGAGAACTTGGGGCCAGCCTGGTGGCACAGTGGTTAGGTTTGCATGTTCTCCTTCAGTGGCCCGGGGTTCGCCAGTTCAGATCCTGGGTGTAGACCTACACACCACTCATCAAGCCATGCTGTGGCAGGAGTCCCACATATAATGTAGAGGAAGATGGGCATGCAGGTTAGCACAAGGCCAGTCATCCTCAGCGAAAAGAGGAGGAGTGGTGGCAGATGTTAATGAGGGCTAATCTTCCTAAAAATATTATAATAATAATAATAAAACAGAAAAAGCGAGAAGGATGATAATAAAT